>NW_021940864.1:26699356-26876069 GCF_001715985.3 Manacus vitellinus | reverse complement strand
AGACCGCCACGGCCACCCCCTCCCCGGCTCTAATGGCAGCATCAGAAACGCTCTTAACATGCGTGTCACGTATCTGTTCCCATCTCGCCCGCTGGCGTCTGGCGCTGCCAGGCTGCTGCCAGCCGCTGCCCTCGCTGTGCTGCGCTGCCTCGCTGGTTGCAGGACGAAGGGCTCCGGAGGGTTTGAGTTCTGCTTTGGTGTTTGCTTAGAGTAAATTCTTGGAGCAAGTTTACGGCTGCAGAGCTGGGCTTTGGCGCTTTGCAGGATTGCCCAGAAGAAAGGATTGCCCTGAAAGCTGCTCGATCAACTCCCTGTCAGAGCTGGTTCACAGGCACAAATAAATCAATAGTGTACCTTGACTCCATGTCCCTGCTCTTGCCTGCTCCAGGAATTCACCTTGCATGACCAGGGCACTTACTAATCTTCTGAAAGTGGCAGCAATATGTTTCTGGTGATGTTAACAAGCACATGTTTCCTATATTCATACATGCCTTGGTTTGGCATAACCATTCTGATTCTTGAATCAGAAAAATGTACATATGGAGGGTGCGCGAGTGTAACCCTCTCACATCCTTACACCTTTCCCTGGTGCATTGGCTTCCTACTCCCTGACCTCTGCTACCTTTCCTGATGAGGACTATCATTGCATTTCAGATATCATCCTAGGGTCTGCTGGCTACCTCAGTGGCATATTGGCTTTGTAAAACTTAAGCCAGGCTGCCTGCAAGGATTACACGGATGGGCAGTCAGATCTTGGGAATGCTTTAAACAGCAGGATCCCAGGACCCACCTGCCAAAGTCAGTTTAGATACACACGATGTAACAGCAGTTAAGTCTTGCAAATATAAACTTTGATCTGCTTGTACACCCTGCTTCTTGTGGTCTTTCCCATGGAATTTATTTATAGCTACATTTCTTATTTTCTCCCTTGGCACCTGCTTTTGGCTGTTGTTCACGCTGGTCCTCATCTTATTGACCTGTCCTCATCAGATGGGTACTGGGTTAAATGGACCTCTAGTCCAAGCCAAGAGAGCAACTTCCCTGCAAGGATCAGTTTGTGCAGACCCCAAGAGAGTGTCTTTCTCCAGAGATTAAGCACCTAGGCAACATTTCTGCACTCAAAAATGGCTTAAATCCCTTGAAAAAAACAGTCCTAGGCAAGTGCCACTGGTATTGCAGTAAAACCAGGAAGGGCAAGGAGCCTGACACACTGCTTCACTGCCAAACAAGGTTACACAGCACAGCCACAGAGCTGCAGGCATGGGAGCCCCAGTGCCTGCACCCTGCGCCCCCACTTAGGTACCCACCCTTGAGAAGGCCAGATCTCAGCTCAGAGAGACAAGTGGCCTTCAAGGACACCTAGACCTCTTCATTGGCCACAGAGAACTTTAGGGACTTAAGGAAAACTGGTTCATTCAATGCCCTGGAGTTTAGATGCCAGTTAGTTGCTAATTCAGGCAGACTAAATCCTACTTTTAAGCCAGTTTATTTTAAACTCCTGGAGAACACGGTAGGATTTGGTCCAGTCCATCCCATCTGGCATCTCAGCTGCTGGAGAGGAAAGTGAGCCAAGATTCCCAGTCCTGAGTTCAGGCAATTGTTGCCCTGAAGCAAACCCCCTAATAACACATGAATCCACTCTACTTCCTGCAGCAAGAAGAAAGAGAAGTCTCTTCTACCTCTGAACCAGGGCTTCCTGTTTACTGAAAAAAAGAGATAACACTATTTTATCCTTCTTTCAGATCTTAAAATTGCCGTAGGATGATGGCATGCATGTGTCCCTCCTCACTGCTGACAGTGGCCTGAAAACAGAGGTTTCTACCGGCCCCTCCCATGAAACTTCTGCCTGCCAATACCTCCAAGGCTCTTTGCTGGTACCTCAGCTGCTGCCTGCCCAGTTTTCCTCAGTAGCAGATGTAGGGCAAAGCAAATGCCGTGCTTGACATTTACACATTACTTATGGTTTTCTCAAGGAGACCAGGGAAACTCAGCAGCCAGTACACTGCCTTGTGTGGTTGCACAGCAGAACTGTAACAGCAGCAATGAAAATTAAGTCAATGACTAGCAGTACATCAACTCACCCTTGGAATATTAGCTTTCAAAGTGCAAAGAATAGGAGCATTTCAGATTGATAACGTAAGTTTTACTGAAAATAGGAGTTTTCAGATAAGAATCAGCCACCACATACAAACACCAGAGTGAATTTTTGCAAGGTGTTTACTAAAATCTTCACGGGGGAAATTAGCCATGGCCTAAGTTGAAGTGCACTGAAGCAGTTACCATGTGTGCACTAAAAAATGATTATAAACTGTTTGGACTAAAAATATTGTTGAGAAAGATAAGTAGGTGCAATTAAAGATTTTATCAGAATTATAATGTTGTTCTCACTCGAATGCTTCAAAGTGCAACCTGTCTTTCAGCTTACACAGATGCTTTTTAATTACAGTGATTAAAGCTCCTGCTACAGGTATGACACCATGCCTGTTGTTGTTTTAAATCAGAGTTTTTCAGTAAAATACTAAGCATTCTGAATTCATGTATGTCAATGTAAATTTGCAGCAGTTCCATGAAAGTTAGTAGAATGACACCAGTTCAGGCCGCAGTAACTTTCAGTCAAGTCTGGTTCTTTGCATCATCATTGGCTCACTGATAACTCCTGCTATCTTACAAACAGTATCTGAATCTCACTTGAAATCTATAAAGTTATTAAGCAGAATTCTACTGCAATTCTCTCTCTTTTGAATACATGGAGAAGATAATAAGATGGAAAACAAGCAAGAAACAAGAATAAAAGTAGTATTTCCCTACTGTTCTCCTGGACAATAGAATGAGCCCACAGCAACTAGAACTGCACAGGTCACATTGGTACTCAGATTCTTCAGTGTGTGGTATTAATGTTCACAGAGAATGGATTGAGATCAATAGTCCCAAAATTTTAGCGGACAATGAGCGACTGTCTGTTCCTGGAATTTCTTAAGTACCCACTGCACATTTTTCATAAGGCTCCATCTAGTCTCATCAATAAAGTTTCAGCTGAAAGCATTACAAAGGTAATGTAAGGCCTAGATTTTGTGAGCCATTTCTACAGTCTCATTCTCTCTCCTTTCCAATGAGTATTTACTTGTCTAGGAAAATTTACCTATGTTTTAGTGGTATAATAAAAATAATATTTAAAACTGTGGAGTAATAAATCTAATGAGCGAGCTGTCTTGAATCCAGGATCTTAAATCAGAGACGTTTGTGGAAAGGGTATCTTTTGTCAGCTGAGATGAGCAGACTTTCGGCGGAGAATGAATAATGGTCTGTTTTCCCAAGGAAGAACATTACTTCTTTTTTCCCTATGCTACTTTAAAAAAATCTGAAAGAGTACATAAAATAGAAAAATAGTTTTCACTTGTGGAATCACAGAATGGTCTGAGGCATTCATTTAAAAAACCCGTACTGGTCTAAGTGTGAGTCTATCTATATCTTGAGGAGAAACAGTCTGTGAGTATCTACTCACTTCCAGATCAGTGTTGGAGGAGATAGCTGTTGAATAAACTCAAGGATGAAAAATCCAAGCTGGACACTCTTCGTGTTTTCATTCTTCATGTTTGAATACAGTGGTATAGGAACAGAGAGAAAAAAAACACTTCATGCAGTAGTTAGAAAGCAAAGGGGGAATTAAATGCTTCCAAAAGGAGCTTAAAGCACAGAAGTTGTGGGAAGCCTTTCCTAGTTGTTTGTAATCTTTCTTTATGTTTTCCTGCTGCAAGCAGGGCTTGATTTCCAGTGATGCTTGATTTTTCATTGCTGTAATTCCTGGTCAGCCCACACTGACATGAGGATGTATTTACTGATGGTTCTAGGTCCCATTTCCAGAACAGAAGAGCAGGTAGCCAGATAGCCAGGTGGAAACACACTGTATGACCCCTAAATTTGTCCAATGTCTAATCTAGATGAAAGAAGTAAATTACTTGCATTATCAGCTTTGAATCAGTGAGTCTACTTCAATCAGCCTTGGTTTTTCCACTTAGATGGAATTCATCAAGTTTAAAGCTTACTCAAAAACAGCAGAGGTAAATCACTAGTTGCAATGTATGCTGAACTAGAATTAAATTGCATTTAGTGCAGTTAGTATGAATAATGTAAGAAAAGTTGATTTATGTAGAAATAATTCCCACTACAAAGAATGATACAAGCCTAATGAGAAATGCAAATGGCTTAAAAACATGTATACAGGACTTTGAGCTTTAATTTGCACCTTCTCACAGCTTGTAAATGTATGAATTACACCAGATCATGGTCTCTTACAGTTACACATTGTCATGTGTCTGTAACAATGTCTGAAGACTCATGTCTGTTCTGTAGTAAATAGTCAAGCAAAGGATATGCTCTTGAGCTGAGTCAGTTCAAGAGGTGAAACTGAGATGAAATCTCAATAAAAGCAGGCCAGGCTGCAGTTTTCCCATGTCCTTATTAGGTCCATTGTTGTCTTTAGCCGGATCTACAACCCATGTGAAAATACTAGAACTCCTTATCTTCCTAATCCACTGCAAAAAATTATTGCTTGTGGTTTCAAGACTCTTTGTCAAATCTCCCATCTGCTTCTTTTGTTCCATTTTGAAGAGTCACAGACTATTTAATAATTTGTTCTGTACCATTTGTTCAACTTTCTTGCCCTCCTTTGAACCTTTTTCTTGTTCTTTGTACTGTGAGAGAATTAGAACTGCAGACAATACTCACGATGTGAGTTTGTGATTAATTTCCTGCATATTATATGTATGTTTTCCTCTCTATTTTTTTCCTTAATAATTCCTAATGCTATATCCCCTTTCCTCCTCTACCACTGAATACTGAGTTGACAACTTTATAAAACTGTGTGTCATAACTCAGGGACTTCTGCCCAAGTGATAGGACTTCTCCAACACTTCTCTCTCTGTATGCAGTTAGGATGATTGTTTTGACTGGAGGTACTTTCCTTTGTTGTTATCAACATTGGGTTTTTTTCTGCCATTTTAACCCAATAACTCACAGCTTGGAATCTTTTTGTTTCTGGCTGACTTTCATTTTTGCTACCTTGCAAGAGTAACTTGCCATCAGGAAACTCTGTCACCTCAGACTATGCTTCTTTTTCCGGATAACTTTGATGCCAAACAACACAACTCCAGGGACAGATTTCTGAGACTTCACTGAGGACTTTCCTCTTCTCCCTCCTCCCCAGAAATTTCACAGAGCCATGAGATATTTTTTTCTACAAAATTCATATCAATTTTTCCTCATTATATCACATATGTTCATGCACTTGCTAACTACATTACATGGTATATTTTCTACCAATTTGTAAAAATTCAGTATCTGTAATTCTTTTTTTTTTTTTTTTAAGGTTGTGCCTTTTTAAATTTCATGAGCTTCATTAGAGTCAGTGGAGCATTAGAAAGATTCAGCAGCAAAACTTTGTCTTTCACAAAAAAAAGTCACTCTAGGTTGATCAGGTGGTTTTTTGTTTGCTTGGTTTTTTAAGGAAAATAGATAAGACAGATCATCCACACAAATTGTTAATCACAAGACAATGAAAAAATTATGAGGCACACATAATCATTTTCTGGCAAACTGACTATGATTTTTACAAATGTATTAGCATTATATAACAGCAAATAAACCTGTTTGAAACATTTCTGCCCCTGCATAAGACTCATTGCATTTCTGCCTGTGATTTCTGACCAGCAATTTAATAATTTTTTTTTTCCAGTCTAGTGGTTAATTTCTCAGTGAATTTTCCTTGATGAAAAAGGAAAGGTAATTCAGTAAAGATAAATGTTCCAATGTTCCATATTCAAAATCAACTTTCTTTTTTTTTTCTTTTTTTTTTTTTCCCCCTCGTTAGAGCATAGGATAACTCCATCTCCAGAAGCAGTAACCCACCTTCATGAATGGAGTTCTAAGCAGCATTCAAAGTGCTCCTTACTGCTGGTAAAGCAGAAAAGAATCACAGGGATGCTTTCAAATACTCCTCTGGTGCTGGGAGCACTCATAGCTGCTTTCTCCCTCCATTCAGGAGGTACAGGTGTGGTGTCAGGGGAAGGTGAGGGGCTGGCTCAGTGTCTGTTCCCCACCAGCCGCAGTGTTCATGGGAGCTTGTGTCATCATTGCCAACAGGATGTTTCCTTAGAGCTGCTCTGATGAGGACAAACTGCTCCCCCCAGCCCAGCAGCTCGGGATACTTAGAGATGTTTGTTTCCCTGTTGGTACGTATACCAGCTTCAGCTCTGGCACAGTGGGGGAATCTGACAAGAAGAATGATGATGCTGGGCAAGCAAAAGGGTGCAAGAAAGCCAGCGGGGATGGTACGCAGGGTTTCCATCGCCTGCTTTGGAATAAACCCAGCACATGAAGTAGTCACTGTAATAACACTCAGCCTTTGTGCTTTTCTGCTTTTCTGTCTCCAGATTAGGATTTCTGGGCAGGCTCTAGTTCCGAAGACGCAATGAGACACAAAGCATGCTCTATTTCAGACACTGTCGTTTCCCCACAACCAGCAATAGCCTGAACCTTTCTGACAGTATTATGTCAGGTCCCCTCCATGCTCCTCTTACTGTGTTTCTGTTCTGTTCTTTCGCCAAGTATCTTGAGCATTGCTCCAAGCCATGGATTTGATGCTATAATGTAGCATTGAGAAAGAGAAAATGCTAAAGATTCAAGGTAAGGGAGTGAGCCACTTTTGCAGTTTTATGTAACTCGTTTGAGCTCTGTAGTTATTTAGTTGCATTAAATAATTCAGCGGGGAGGCTGTCTGAAGTGCAACAGCCTCTTTGTTTCCTATGAAGGGTGATGCATGCTTGTAGGGCTTCAGACATCTATCCAGCAACTGGCACAGACTTTTTCAGAAACAAATGCATTTATACATTCAGAGACTAGCTCCCAGCACCCACCCAGGCCCTCTGCCAAATCTTCTCTTTTTCATGGCATAAGGCAAAATCCTGTTCACAGTTTTGTCAGCATTACTCTACCGCTTTCAGCGAAGTCACCCCAGAGTCACACAGGTGCAAATGAATTTAATATAATCTTTAATGTTTCACCAACTCAGCACACACCATCTTAAACCCTCTGCCCCACCTAGTCAATGGTTCTCCCCTGCCTGCTGACCTGGCACACAAGCTGATGCACAGATACCAAATCACAAATATCAATCCCCAGACAAATGTCAAAATGTGTGTGACTCAGAAGCTAGCTATCCTGAGTCCTCATGCCAGACCTCACGAGAGACCTCCTTGCTAACCTGCACCCCAGGCAAATGCCCTAGCCACCTCTGCTCAGGCTGATTTTCCTGCACCTGCTTGCACAAGAAACCTGACTACCACCACTCCATGATGAGGAATGACCCTCCTTGGGGACCTTTCTTTCTCACGTCAATCTTCCCCATTTCCATACAGTTTACTCTTCCCTTAGAAATTAGACACCATCATAAGGAATAAAAACTGTTTAAAAACCTGTAGAGCATACCTGTTTCCTCCGAGAGTTGCAACTAAAAAGCAAAAGTGCAGTGACACAGAATTACATGGGCATCCTCCTCCTGGGAACTCATCTGCTAGCATTTGACATGGACTCAGTCAGAGGGATGCTGCTGCAGCTGCACAAATTGCTGCAGTGAAACCTCGGAGTTTCTGTCAGACTGCTGGATGAAATCGCAGCTTCCTTGCTCCTGTGTGCTCCGGCTCCCTTTCAGCTCCACACAAGCAGCCTGCCCTGCAGAGGTATGGAAATTCAAAAGCTGTTTTGATTTGTTTTTCTTTGAGTTGGTTATGCTACTGTGTCTGCAGTGCTGCTAGAGAAAAAAAATAAAGGAAAGGGAGGAAAGAAAAAGGATTCCTTCAGGCTTTTACTGTCAATGGTGCAGGAGGATGAGTAAACAGTGCAGACAGCTAAAAAGATTACGCTAAGTGGTGCAAGAGGCTAAAAGCTTTCCAATATGTCATTCCATTGTTTGTTTGAATATTGTATATAGACATATAAAAAGGGAACAGTTTGGCCTTAAGGCCATATTCATGAACTGAGACAACTGTGTAAAGAACTAAAAACTCAGTGCTGTTCTGTCAAAGAGAGTTTCAATAAGCAATCTGAGCTGATTTTCAAAATTTGTTTCTGGTCTCCATTTGGTGTTATTTCTCTAAACACAATATTAAAAAAAAAAAAAAGAAAAAAAAAAGAAAAGGGTGATCAAACCATGCAATCAAAATCTGCACATACATCTCAGAGTCTGCAGTTTTAGAGGTGTCCTTTTGAATTTCCATCTGCTAGGACAGCAAGGGCAGGATCCCCTTATTCTAGTCACACTAGAGAAATCATATTAATTCTAAAATACCGAGTTACTTGAGCTAAATGTGGGTGATCCTAGCTGCATAGGCACCAGCTGTCTTACAACTAACACTGGTGAGCACGTTTCAGCTAAATGTGAAGAGATCCAGAGCCACAAACCCTTGTGAGAGAGAGCAATCTGTGAATGTGCTGGCAGCAGCCAGGTGTCAAAAGCACAGCTAAACCTGAGAAGTCACTAACTCCTTATGCACCTCCCTGAACTGTCATTGTAATATTTGTGTTTCTCATGGAGAATTGATGGTAGAGACTGCTTCTTTGAGCTTTCCTGACACATATTACCATGTCAATTTACCTATTAGTCTTAATTTACTGAATTACTTATGGCTTGTCCTGTCAGCGTGATATGGTCTTGGGATTTGTCTCAAATATTTGCTGGGTATATTACTTTTTTACTTTCTGCATAGTCACAGCTACATCTTAGGGCATGGTTTCACTAAGCCCAGGTTCTGGAACAGGAGTGCTCATGCTTGTCTGATCTTGCAGTCTGCTGGATCAGCCCACTGACCCAGCTGAAAAACAATCCGCTATTTTTCTAGGACAGGTTTTCAACCAGATCAGCTTGCTGACCTCTTTGATGACATAGTCATGAGTACTCTGCCAACAAAATGAAGAAGGGGGACATGCATCTGCAAAGTGAAAGAAAATGCCATCCCTTTTGGTTTCAGTCTACATGTTAGTCTCTTAAGGCTGTCCATGAAGGCAAAGTTCACCACACGCTCATTGAACAGTACAGGTCCTGGCCAAGCACAGTGGTATCATGCTTGAGTCTGCATTTATAGTCATCAGATCCACATCACCTTAACTTCAGAGGATTTACTCCAAATTTATACTTATCTGAGGGGTAACTCAAGAAATCTCTGTACAAGGAGCAGCTGGTATGAAGGAATAAGACACAGATCACCACCAGTACAGTATTGCTGAAAACATGTAATCACTATTTAATTTGACTTCTCAGTTTTGTCAAGCTCTTGAAAATTCTCAAGATGTAAAATTCCTTTCTATTCTTAAACCAAGAGGAAACATCTTCTCAATTTCAAGGAGACAAAACCCAGCACAGGAAGCTACGAAATACTGTACACTATAGCAGAGTTTATCTGACACAGAGACCTAAAACAATTCCTGCATTGTGCTGTAGTATCTCCATGTCATAAGATGACCAGAAAAACTGTTCGTACATCTGCCTGGGCAATTGTAAATATTTTGATGTCTCTTTACAGTTTTGCTTGGAAGTTGGACACCTACATTAGGCAGATGAGGCTGGATCTTTGTTTTATCTAACTTCTTCCCACAATAAATTAGACATGCAATCTAAACCAAAATTCTTACATGATCAGTGGGGAGAGATAGTAACCTCCAGAAGGCAACTCAGTCCATCCTAACAGAGGTATGCTGCATAAGTGGGGTCAACTGGCCCCTGAAAATGCTGCTTTCCCTCCTTTGCCACTGACAATAAAAGTAGCCAAGGTCTTAAACTGAAGAAGGAAAAGAACTTATCTGAGCTCACTAAAGGACAGATTTGAACTAAAGAAAATTGATATTCATGAGGAAAACGTGGGCTGTGAGGGTAATCTACACCTCTGTCTAACCTGTGCACAGGTCTGTCAAAAACTGGCACAAGCCTATTTTCTCCTAACTTCTTCAGCTATCCTTTGCCTGTGGAATGGGAAACCAGAACATTGGAGGTCTGGTTGTACTTAGACAGCCAGGAATCCCAGGGCTGTTGCAGCTGGAAAGAGGGGTTGGGAAGAGAGGTCTCCTTTCTCAGGTATGTGACTGTTGTGGGTAGAGGAAGCACACGATGAGCCGGAGTGCAGAGGTCCAATGCCAGGGTAGAGTTTAGATCCTGCTCCCCCTGAGCATGTATCCAACATACTGGAAGACAAGCACAACAACGTGATGAAGGTCCAGAAGTCTGCAGCACCTGGAAGTCTGGAAGTGCTCTTCTGGCAGAGTGAGAGTGTCAGGCTTACAAGTCTATATGCATGTTGTACAAAGTCAGTTTGTCACTTACTGGCTCCAATCCTGGTAGGACATAAATCTTACCATGAGTATGATTTTAAACAGACATTGTTGCTCAGATAAGAAGGCAAGTTTGTGTAATTTGGGAACAGAAAAGCCTAAATGCTGCATGCACTCAGCACTGAAACAGTACCATTTCCAGGGCCTGTGTGTGTCACAGTTGACAGCAATGGAGCCTGAGTGTTGGAAATGGCTCCCTCCAGGCAGAGCAGGTTTGTTGCTATGCTATTTCTGAGCCCTCTGCTTACTTCTATTACTGGAAGGGACTTACTTTTGTTTCTAAATCTGTCTCTATTGATTAGCACTTAGCAACTGGCTGTATGGCTTAATATAATGATCATAGCTCTTGCTCCTTTTTTTATTCCTGATGTGCAGAAGACTGTTCTTCTTTTTTTTTAGTTGAAGGATGCTCCTGTTAGCTTAGCTTAGCACTGTGCATACTTCACAATCCAGGGTATTTGGAATTTTATTTTGAAGCATTTTACACTGGCAACAAAGAGAAAATGAAGTATGTATTACTCATTTTGAATGTGCTTATGAATATCTACCAGAACATTATTGATGTGTAAAATATCACATAAGGTTTTATTGCACTAGGTATTTTGTTGGCTCTCTGTGTTACAGAAAAGGTGTGATTTTCCCACAAATATATTAATTACACTTACAAATTACACTGTTTGTAAGTCTATGCCTTTGCTGAAAAATAAAGTTCTTCTTTTATCAGAGCAGTCTGTTAATATTTGCCTTTAAAGATACTCATTGCAAATATCACATTATAAAATTATCATCACGAGACAAGCTACTAGGTTTTGTCTGTAGTGGTTTTCTGACCAGGGTATTACACTTTTTGTGATTGTATCTCTGAATAACTTTTGCTTAGCTCATTCATTCCAGCTCCTTTCCTGAGGAAAACTTGTTTTCAGATGTCAATTATTAGTTACAACAATTTATTCAACTATTTTCTTTAACAATTTCTACTACTTTTCATCCTGATAAGAGAGTTTACTTGTGTTGAAAATGTAAATTATACGTGGTTACACAAGTGGTCAGTTTGTTGTAGATGTTCATCCAGATGCTCAACAAGATGGTAACAATAGTGCTAGTGTAGTTCAGGGGAAAGAGAATATATGGGCAATCATTGCATGCCACTCATGTGTCCACTCATGTGATATTCATGCCCCAGCCATTTCCATAATATCCCTCTAACATCTGCTTCACGACAGATCAGGATAAGTTATGGTTCTTCAGGGTTTGTTGGGGAAGAGGATCAGACTAAGTTCCTATTGAGGTTTCTCAACGGGAGGGGAGTTCATCTACCAGCATTTCCAAGAATGTTGCTGTATTATTTGCCTCTGCTTCCAAACACTGCAGCAGTTCGCGCTGCAGGTCTCCCAGCCTCAAGCCACTATCTGTGATATTGCCTAGAGTAAAATAGAAGTTTCCAAGTGGCCACCGCTGTGATCCTTTTAGAACTGCAGAGCTGTGGTGTAATGGTGCCCAGCTCCTAATGAGAACACAGATACACTCATTTCCCCATCCAGCAGTTTTGTAGTTGCTATTCTTCATTTTGAGACCTAAGAACATCAGGTTTTAGTCAGGGTCACGATCTAAAACAGGTCCCAAAGAACTGTTTCTGATGCAGCATTGAGCCATCCGGGCAGGGTGCTGCTAGAAGGTGCCTGATGACAACATCATGAATTCTGGGAGCCATCTTTGAGTCTCTGGCTCTTCCTACACAGTTGTGTCATGTCTTGAAATCAACTCAAACATCTCTCAGCTATTCATGACCAGTAGGAAATGAAAGCTTGTCATTCACCTTTGTCTCTCTTCTGAGAAAAGGACTTTAAACTGGTATTGATACTGGAGGACTGAGTGGAGTAGCCCCACAGTTTATATACACCATCCTCTCCCTGTACAAGAGGGCTCCTGTTTGAAAACTTCGAGACTCATGTCCAAGTCACCATAACTATAGACAGAATGGATATGAACACCATGGAGACAGAAGAAAGACTCTTGCATCTGTAATAATGTCTTTGCAGTGCATAAGGGGGGGCAGTTTTGCTTATGCTGATGCTGACTTACCAGGTCAGTTCTTGAATACATATTTTTCACAAGGTTATGCTGGAGACCACGGCCTCTCCCCCATGGCATGCACGCTGTATACCAGCTGCTTTAGCATATCCTACTTGTACTGAACACACTCAGGAAATCATACTCTAACACTTTGGATGTCACAAGAAGAGGCACCTCGGTAGCACTAATGCTGTCCCAAACAGTGACAATGATGCTAGGACCTTTAAGAAGGCTAGCCGTTTGTTCTTTTTAATACAAAATCTCTAAGAGGTGGATGAGAAAGATTACAAAACTTAGAAGATAATCCTAATATAGAGAGCTGATGCTCTTTTAGCAGCAACATACAACAATTTTTAGTCATCCTTCAAAGGATTCTAATCTTTATCTTGGCAGGATGATAAACAAAACCACAATCACAGGATATACAAATTACTCATTCTGAAGGGCTCTCCTTCTTCAGCTCCAGTGTGAAAACACAAAAATGCAGAATGTAATTTAAGACTCAAGAAAGACTGGGGGTGGTATCTTCTGGTCTATGTTCCTCTGCTCTCACAACAGCCTTCCTATACAGTGCATTATGTAACAGCTCCTATATTCTGCTTGTACTACCTTAAGAGAAAAACAGTGCAACTCAGTTGTAGATAGAGGCTGTCATTTCAGTGAAATGGCCAGAATCAAATCATGCACCTACATTCAAGGAGATAAGCATTTTGAAAGGAGATGCTAAGAAAGTTCCCTTCTTTAACTTCACTGTGATCTAAAATAAAAACAAATAGAAAGACGCATCCCTAATCTTAATATTTAAACAATTTGCAATAAAAGAGGCATTTTGGTCACAGTCTGGTTTTTGTTACTGCTTTTTATTGCTAAAATGGGAGGAAGGATGGTCTTGTGACTATAGTGGCAGGCTACAAGTCAGGAGATCAGCATTAAGCTTTTCAAAATTTTCCTCCGTAGCTTTGGTCTCTGTTTGCCCTAGGAAACAGTGAGTGATGTGCTTACTTAGCCTGAAGGATTATAAGAACTTTTAAGAATAAAAACCAAAAATGTTGGACTTAAAGTCTGGTAATTGGATCAAATTTTGGGTAACTGTGTCTAGTTACATTTCCAGTAGAAAATCTGACTAAATGAATGTTCTCTGCGCGTCTGAATCACTGTGACCGCTCATCTTGCAAGAGAGGCTGGAGTAAGCATTCAGTGCTGTACTGATTGACACATGGCTCACCTATGAGATGCCATTTTGAGGTCATGGCCAGGTAAACACAAAAATGTCAGTTCCCACATACATTACAGGCTGAGCTTTTCCATAAAAGTGTGACATGGAAACACCAAGTACTGTTACTCGTGCAGTCTTGTCAGTCTATCTGTTACATTTACAGTGCAGTACTGACTGAAGGCTGGACAGTTCAGGGTCCTATTGGGCCAGGTGGGTACAAATAAACAACCTCTTTTCTTAAAGCAGGTTTTAGAGACAGAGGAAATCTTGCTGCACTCCTTGTAGAATTACATGCTTCATCTGACAACATTCACAACTTTGTAGGAATCATAGAATTATAGAATTGGAAGGGACCTTAAAGATCATCTAGTCCCAACCACCCCTGGTGTGGGCAGGGGCAGTTTTCACTAGACCAGCTCCATCTAACCTGGCCTTGAACACTTCCAGTGTTTACAAGGAGAAGCTTACAAGGAGAAAAGCAAACACAGCAAGCTACAGCAGAAAGGGCTGCTGCTCGTAGAAGCACTGCCAGTCAGAAAGTAGACAGCTGTTAGAGTGAATTCTGGCTGCCTGAAGCTGTTGGAAACTTTTGAGAGGGCAGGCCATGGCAGGAAATAAAAAAGCACATTGAATAAATCACTTGATGCTCTGATTAAGAGGCATGGGACTGTGTATCATGTGATAGTTAAAGCTGTAAGCTCCAGCCTTGAAGATATTATTTTGTACACGAGCAGTCTGAATGGGCAGATGGTATTCATGAGCAGGATTACTATTTCCAGCAAAACAGGTCAAACCAAGTCACTTAGAAATGGAATTAAAATGTAAAGATCATTATCTCTGAAGGTGTATGACTTTTAAAAGAGAGTTAATGAATCAGGTTCATTATAATTGCACCATTTTAAACAATAGAGACATTCTGTGTAATAGAGAAAAGTTTTGCCTTTGTTTCTTTTCTGTCAGCTAACTACACACTCGTTTTCCAGCATGAAATTTGCCTCCAAATAGGAATTGATCTGCTGACTAGTACTGACCAAAATTACTCATTTTCCTATGTTATCCAATAAGGCTACAGACTGAGTGACATCATGTTGTAAGTGAGAGCAAGTGCTACACACAAAGAGTGCTTTGCTGACAGAAACGCCTGCCCTTAAAAGCACTACCCTGCCTCACTTTCCCGTGGCTTTTCTGTTAGCAGGTGCCTCCATGGGTGGCTGACTGCTCTGAGCCAGGGCTTAAAGCAGGTTGCATAGACATTTCAGGGATGAGACTCTCTGCCCCCTATACAGCATCATTAGGATCAACCATGTGGCAGAGGTGTCCACATTACTTCCTATAGCAACAAGGGGACAGCTTTGCTACCTCTAGTTGCCAGCTAGTCTGGAGCAGATGGTAGGAGGAGCTGTTTTTGCAAACACAGGTTCCAACAGCCCTTCAAACTCCTCCCCCGTCTCCCCACACTGAGAGAGGAGAAATGACAGAGATTCCAGGATAACAGCAAGAGCCAGGCAGCTGCTTGCAGCACGATGATAAGCTGATGCAAAGTCCCTGCAAAGGACCAGAAGGTGCTTTCGAAAGGGCCTAAAGGAAGGAGACATCCATTCTGCCTTTTCTACATGAGCATTAGCTCTCTGGGACCATTTCTCACAGACCCATTCCCAGCATGTTTCTTTGCCATAAGACATCCCCAAACCCCACCACATTAACAGAGTATTAGCGGGAAAACAGTATCTTGGTTGATTTCATGAACATCAAGTGCCCAGAAATTTCAAGTGTTATGCTTTTTCTTCCTGAGCCTGGGTGGATGAGATCCTACTCAGCTCCCCACAGTGTGGCTAGGTGCCTTTTCAGCCCTGGGGCAGCCTCCAAATCTCCTCAGCACTGGCTGACATTGGGCTCCCAAGGCAAGCCTGGGAAATCTCACCTTGAGCCCATGTCTTGCCCAGAAGCCTGGAGACAGGCAATGTACAGCAGCCCACTCCACCATGTGGGGCTGGATGGTGAGAGGCAGCTTGCAGGTACTGGGGAAGACGCTGCCAGCCCACGTCTCCCAGCACTGCTCTGGCAAGCTGGGCTGGCTGGGGCTGTTGAAGAAGGCAGGCAGCTCCCTCACCTTAGGCAGGGGAGGAGGCAGCAGGCAACAGCCTCACAAACCAGAGCAGAAAGAGGCCACCAGCCTTGGACAGCTCTGCTCTCCTATGAGAAACAGGGTGGCTTGCGCCTGCTCTGCCTATACCACTTCTGCATCACCAGTCCTAGAAGCGTGAGGAAATTACACCTGGGGCTGCCATCAAGCATATAAATGCTTGGGCAAGAAAACAAAGAGTATCTTGCTTCACTGGCTGTTGGAGGTGTAGTGTGGAAAAACCATGAACCTGGAGAAGAGCAGAACTGGGGCAAAAGAGAGACGTGAAGACTTAAGGGAGTTGTCGCAGAATTAATTACTCTTTGAAGAAGATGCCCACCATCAGGTGTCTCCCATATGAGGCATGATTTCAGATGGGCCTTCAAAGATAGCAGAGGCCAAAATCACCTTGTTACATCCATGCAGGAGGGAGGACAGTACTCTCCTTATACAGCAGATGGGTTGGTTAAGCAACACCAAGAGGGCTCAGATTGCATTGGGATGTTTGTGTAGTGGGCACTGCACAAACTCACAGTAAGGCAGACTTTTCTGCAAAGGGCTTGCACTGCAGATTGTTTCACTAGAAAAAAGTCGAAGGAGAGGGGAGACAACCTGCCATCACAATTTTATCTGCGTGAGGAAAGGAAGTACAGTGGGAAACCAAAGCTGAAGATGATAAGCTGTGGAAAAGGACAAGTGAAAGAACAGACAGGGAAGTGGCTGGAAGTGAAAGGACTGGAGCAAAGGACTGCAAAGAGTTTGGCTTGATAGCAAATCTGCAGAGGAGGTAACCAAGGGACACAGCACAGTCCAGGAGTAACGTCAGAAGGTTTTGCCTCCCTGCATATGCTTTAAATGCACTCCCTGCATCAGCAAGCTCTGCCTCTGGGGCCAGAGAGACAGAGGCTGGTACATGCAGAGAAGATGTTTAGCAGTGCGATCCTGAAGAGAAAGATTCTGTTAAATGAATGTCATACCAACTTCTGTGCCAGAAGGTGCAAAGCAAGCAACTATTTTGACTGACTGCTATAAGTAAAAGATATAATCTTGGTCCCAAAGTAGGGGTATAACTCTTTCTTCAGTGATACTTTTATTCTAAGCCTCAGACTCTTGTGCCTCATTCAGCTATGGGGGCAATGGAGATGGGGGCAGAGGGGCTGCAGCAGTTTGCCTCTCACCTTCTCCCTCTTTTCTGGGCTCAGTCTTTCAGCAACAGTGGCAGTTGCTGGCAACTCTGGTGGCTACTCTCTTTAAAGTTTCAGCTAAAGGGCATTTATTGATTCTTTGTCTCTTATATCTCCCTATTTTTCTTTTTTTTTTGTTCTTTTCTTTTTAATTTTATTTTAATAGGTTGGAAAGCAAGGTATGTAGAGTAAGAACTATCAAAGGGAAATCAGTGACATTTCTTTCTGGCTCAAAGAAACGGGAAAGGTTGTCAGCTTGTTGGCAAATATGCAAAGAATTGAATCTAACCACTCTCACTTGATGTTGTAAATAGGATTTAAATGCTGCATTAGGCTTGTGACTTCTCTTTTGACTTCTACTATCCATAATTCATTATTTGTTGCATGTGACTCATCGGTTAAATCATATGCATTATTTCTGCTACATGGTGAGCTTATATAAAACTGGTCTATGAAAAAGATCTCCCTGAAATATGAGGGAAAAGAAATACCTTTTGCAAATGTTGGTAGAAAATAAGAGAAAAATAAAAGTAGGGTAAGTTGAGCAAGGATGGCTCTTTTACAGGTAAAAGATTGGGAAATATTTATTTCCTTTTTCACTCACATCTTGTAAAGCTATGCCAATTCATGCAGAGAGAGACCAGGCACAGGGGAGGCAAAGGTTGTGTCTGACATCGATAAACTTCTCTTTTATCTCATTATGTGGTCAGTTTCTGAGCTGTAATTTGAACTGTGGATCAAGTAAATGTAACAAAGACACAAAGCATTAGTCAGACTTCAGTAGGCACAGGTCCTCAGATTCAGTTTCCAAACTTTCCAGTTTGCGGCTAGCATCAGATATCATAAGCTGTACAACTATTCTTTTAAAAGAGTTCAGTTGTCTGAAGGGAACATAAGAATGCCAGTGACGAATTACAGTATTCAGGCAATTAGGTTTGCTTGCTCCTTTTTGCCTCCTTCTTCCATTTGTCAGATTTTATTGTAAATTCCAGCTTATCTCTTCACAAGCACCTTTATTTGATATCCCCCAGCAGAGAAGCAGCATTTGACAGTTTGGCTTCAGCCTTTCAGAAAGAGAGTTGTTTGAGTTTGCAGACCATATGCTCACCACACAGGTGTACCTTCATATAGACTGAGGTGTCATCACCACACCTTAATTCTGAAGTGATTCAGAGAGGCCTCAGTGTAAGTACACGCCAGGCCGCATTCAGCAAGATGGCCAACATGCAAATGAAAGATAAATAAATGACAAACTGCTACAGCTTCAACTTGCAGAGTGTCAAGTAGCTCTTGGAAAGTGTTTAGAACTTTCCACTTCAGTTAATTTCCATGGAAGCTGAGAGATTTCAGCATGGCCAGAGTTGGTCTGTCACTTGGTAGCATTCAGCCTTAGAGATCAAGGGGAGTGAGTTGCTGCAGAGACGCAGAACTGTGGAAGCTTTACCCATGGGACAGCTACACACTCAGTAGGTATAGCTCTGGCCGTGACTCCTGCAGCCCGTTGTTTTTCCTATGGCAGATAAAGGGAGATCCTAGGCACTCTAGACTCTGAAGAATTCCTGAATAAATCCAAGACCATCTCCATCTTGTTTAAGGGTTGAATTCTCAGTTTCAAATTTAACTGTCCTGAGGCAAACCCTCCTCTCCTCTACCTCCACAGTGCAGACAGTATGTGAGCCTATAGTCCACTTATGGCATAGACCACTATCATGGCATATAACACTATCATGGCAATAGTGACAAGTTTATAGGCATCGGTACACACAAAAGCAAAAATTTCTACTTATTATCTCTGTTTTTATTATCTGTACTATTCTATGCCAACTGCTCAGGTTCATTGAAAAGAGGTGCATTTTTCAAACTGATATATTTATTTTAGTGAATATTTACATGTATGTACTCCCATATCAGGTGTATACATGACAGTCTAAGTAAAATCAGTTTAGCAGACCAAACAGAGCACAAGAGGCAGCAAAAATAATTCTCCAGGCTGTGCTGCCTTGCCCCAGCAAGAACCCACATCACCTCCTTTAGTCGCTCTCATACTCAGTAACTTTGTAACTTCATTATGCAGACAAAGAAGTTGCTGCTTTTATGTTGCTTCTCTTCAAAAGGATTATGTCAGTGTGTCTCTCTAAGGTTAGGGCTCACTCATGTGCTGCTGTGCCTGCAGATTCCAGTGTCTGCAGCGGTCATTTACCTGCATAGGAGCCACTACAGGATCTGGACTCAAAATGGAAGTAGTGGCCTGTGGGGTCAACCTCTGACTAGGACATTCCTCTTCCCTACACTACTGCATGTTGTAACACTGATTGTGTGCTACACTTCAGGCTGAGATGCTTGGGAATTACCAAAATGGAAATGCAGAGACAGGAGAAACTAGTCACTAAGCATGAGAAGTGCTGAGAGAGAGAGATTTAACAGTGCCCAATGGAGATGCCCCACTAAACTAATGTAAACATAATAAACAGAAGAGCTACAAATTATCAAAAGGAGTTAAGCAATGAAAAGTGGCAGAAAGCCAAGTAGCAATAGAGTCTCTTAATGCAAAGGAAAACTACTCAGCAAACATGCAGTTTGTAATACAAGACGGAGAAAAAGATAAATACCTTTTAAGATGATGACTTGCATTGTATTAGTAATCTTTCATGTATTTTTTCTTACCAAAGATATTTATATACATCCAGTGGATGAAGGATGGTCACAGAAATTATATTGTTTTAAATATATTCTTTGAAGCCAAGTGGTTCTCCTTTGGAAATAAAATCAGGCTCTAGAAGTATTAAAAACAAAAAGGGGAACTACTTTCCATAAGTCTGCTGTACTCCAGGGTTATAGTAAGAGGAGAATGTTCAGGTATTTTCAGGAAAAGGAGAAGGTGCCACAGAAGAAAAACATTACACGTGCATTTGCATTTCTAGCTCCTGGAACCCCAAAACACTGGGACCAAGTCACTGGTCACTATGGTTACAGACAGATGTGAAAGCTCCCTTTGAACAGACTATCAGCTGCTGTTGCTAGTGAGGCCCACAGACAGGCAGTGAAAGATGAGAGAGAGTGGCAGCCTTTCCCCAGCCTGCAGCAGAGGATGCCCATGGTGGTTCAGAGGTCTCTCAAAACCGTGCCCTGCTAATTAGCAGAAGTAGTGCTGTAATGTACAGACCATGGCAGGGCTAGCACAAATGAGGCACAGACAGTGGGATTGTCTGTGAGAAGCTGATCTACTTCTCTCATGCAAAAGCAGGACACGAACTAGGCATTAATATGCAGTCACTGGCAATTTAGGGAGCATCCATAAGCAAAGCAGCCATTTTCTTCAAAGGTGGGGCTGAAACGGAGGTAATGACTGAGTGCCACAGGGCCACATTGCAGTGCAAACCAGTTCTCTTCTTTGCCTGTTCTCCATATCATTTAGTGTTTGCATAACAAAAATGTCTGGTCAACACAGCAACATGCAGGAACCTGGATGTTCCCAAGTCAAGGACTCTGTCACAAGTTATTTCTATCACCCCAAGTGTGGGCAGGCAAAGAAAAAAAATCAAACCTACCACAACTGGACTGAATTGTCCTTATCTAACACTGCTTTTTGGAAGGAATCATTCCAAGTGATACTCCCCTGACTGCATTATTTGTCCTGTGAGTCAGGAAGCCTTGCACTCCACTTGTGTCACTCTGCCCATTTTTCCTTGGGATATGGCTGTGTATGCATGTGGATGTCACACATCATTTTACAAATTGCTGTAGCTGCACTCTCAGGTAAATATATCATTAACAGTTTTCCCGGTTTTGTCACTGACTTGGTTAACCATTAACAAGATCATCCTTTTTACAAAGTCAATAAAGTGTATGTAAGCACAAGGAGTGATTTTCTTTCCTTCAACACACCAGTCTCTGGTCTTCAAAGATGTGGGTGATGACTTGCAGATTCCTGAAATGTTTTTCCATTTACACACGTGAACTAGAAATATTTTAACTTGTTGTTTTATGCAAAACTTCAAGACCTCTGGGCAACTTTTCTTTACCCCTACATAAACTCTCAGTATGTAAAGAGGGGCTTTGGATATTATTTTTATGAACTGTATTTGTGCTTCTCCCACTTCCTGTGTGCTCTGGACAGGGAAGAGATGGGAAAATAGTTAATCACTAGCCTCCATTGTAGAAAGCAAAATGTGGGCAAACAGCATGCAGGACAGGCAGGCTGGTAAAATATGATCTGTCAGGAGGTGAATGGGCTTTTTTCCTGAGGAAAGGCATCATGGTGGAGATAATAGAAGGTCCAATAACTGCAGAGTGATTTCAGTAACTGAAGTTTTAAAAGAACATAACGTAGTAAGCAAAGATGAGAGGCATATAGAGGGAGAGAAAGCAGCAAGGTATTCTCTGAGAAAACCAAAGCCTATCATGTGGCTACTCCTGCATCTGAAGGCATAATCTGAATTTTGACTCAGCCCTCTAATCAAAGGGCACTGCCAACTATGTCCAGTGAACTAACAAATGCTGGCTTCTTTTAAGAATTATTTCTGATAGCACTACTTGCCTAGAAGGTGTGTGCCTTAAAAAAGGGTCCTTGGCATGTCCATGGAAATGAGTAAAAGCTTGACTCATGGACCTTGTCTTGAGGGATCTGTTGAACCCACCCCCTGCATTCTGTCTTGCTTAAGGATATATTTTGGGACACTGTAAAAAAGGCTTTTGAGAAGAAACTGTGACAACTTCTTCCTTGAGGAGAAATCAAACACATGCTTTCAAATCTCATTATCATTCAGTTGCATTTCCCAAGTCTTCAAAAAATGTTTTTCTGCATTGTATGTCAACGTAAAGGGCTTATTGACCAACCACCCAGGGATGAGAACAGAGAGACTTTGGGTAGAGCTACATGCCTTATGGTTTTGGTACAAGCTGATCTTAGAACCATCAAAAGCGGATGGTATCTTCTCCCCTGCCCCGGCTTTCTCTTACTTCTCCTCTCCTGGCCTTGCGCTGCCAAGTCATCAGATTGCCCAGCTCTCCGACTGGTTCCATAAGTAGCAGGGGGCAGAAGGGAGAGATGGGGACTGGGCAGTGGGAGGATTGCAGAGAGGAAGGAAGACCTCTCCTTCTGCTGGCAGGGAGGTGTTGTAACAGCTTAGTCACCACGTGCAGCTTTCAGTGCTGAGAAATGTGCAAACACATTGGTAAACATTGGTGCGAAACAAATGCTCAAGGTCACAGGGAAATCACTTCTTCCTCTAGCTGCCTTCAGCTGTCAAATGCCAAAGTAGGATACGAATTGTTGTGAGAGAAGGTTGACTTTCAAGTTGCTGGCTACCCTTCAAGCCCAAGATGATAAACCTCAATTAATGTGCTTATAATTTGCCTTCAAGAGAGTTGTTCTGCCACTGAGAGACTGTACCACACATGCTTCCTGGGTCTGGCTCTCTCTCAGAGAGAAAGCAGATGCCTTTTTGTACAGTATGTCTTCCCAGCCATAAAACAGACGAGGCATCTGTAATTCAAAACATAATAAAGAAGGTTGAAGGCAAAAAAAACCCCAAGTCACGAAGATCCATTTTACGTCTAGAAGATGCAGACAATAAAGACTTGAGTCACTCTTAAGAAATTCTTATGCTATTTTGTGACTAACACATTAAATGATATAATTCACAAATGTTCAACTCATGGATTTTACTAAAAGCTATTTGCTGATTTAGATTTAGAGATAGCAAAATGAAGTGAAAAAGCAGGGCCTTTTAGAGAAAGGGAAGCAATCAGCACTAATGGATCTATTGTGCAAAAGCCTATGTGGTTGAAAAACTACGCACGTACACACACATCTGGCTGCTTCAGCTGTTGGTAGTCATGAATACAGCTTGCTGATGCAAAACAGAAGTCTGTATCAATACAATAATTTATTTGTTCATTTTTATAATGTAGATCTCAAGATATTAGCCACAACTCCAGCAACAACAGAAAACAAACAGCTAGGTTTTCCAAGAAAAAGTTAAATTTGAACAAAGTTAATCGAAGTCCATGTTGAACAATTTAGCTAATAGATTGGCAGGGTTTACCTACTGAGTTGCAAAGATGCAGCTCCAACATTTGCAATGACAACAGCTGGGGTGTCGCTGCCAAAAGAGAGAAAAAGCTCATTCCCTTTCTGATCCACGATTCTGGCCCCTGCACATAGGTCAGAAGTGTGTGTACCTTTGCTACCACATATACTTAGCACATTGTCACGCCAACAGTACATTTAAAGAAAATAACATCGGAGTTGGAGACACATAAGAACCAAACCTTTATCTAAGAAAACCCAGTAAGAAGCGAAGTTTTGAGGAGGGCATGGGTGGTAAAGTGGATAGAAATCATCAGGCAGACTCATCCTAGGTAAATAAGCTAAATCTCTGCCCAGCAATATAGACAAGTGCACGTAGGAAAACACTTGTCTAGTGCCTGCAAGGAAAAGGAACAATTAATCTGAGCTCTGGGTGGAGGTACTTGGCTGTTAGGACACAATGTCAGGGTTCAGAATTATTTATCTTCCCTTCACTCTGTTCATTAGCACTCAGTACTTCTTATGCTCTAAGGCTGTCATCTCAGCCATGCCAATTCAGATGGGTTCACCACTAGTTTCACAACATTGAATTTTCTTTCACAAAAGCCCAACTCTTGCATTTATGTGGTCAGTGAAGAAACTCCACTTCCCCTTTAAAAGTTACTCATATCCTCACAATTGCAGATAAAAGCACAGAAAATGAAAGTGCTAAAGTCTCAGAAAAGAGAAGGCTAAAAGATAAATTAGTATTCACTATTTTCAGAAACATTTTGAATTTTAAAGCAATTGTTATTATTTTCTACGGAAGACTGATTCATGGCTTGTGGGTCTCTGGTATGATAAGCAGAAGCTTATGTAGCCTTCCTCCCCTGACAGTAAACAGGGGCTAAATAATTCTCAGTATTCTGAGGCTGGTTAACATCACACACAATATAACAGAATTTTACACTGGAAAGATAGCTGATGACACGTCTATTTTATAAAACATGAAAATTTAACGTAAGTATATATTTCCTTAAAAATTCCACATTGAAGAAATTTGTTTCATGTATACTTCAGCCTGTTAAAGATTTAATTGTGTTTTAAATATCTGCAAGGTCTTTATTTTTGTTTGGATTTTTTTCCCCTAATTGACAGCACTGCTTGGCAGAGATTATCAGAAGAAGGTTTTCAGAAGATTTCAGCCTCTTGTTAGAGATTCTAAAATATAAAAATCTCTCTTTAAAAATCACATTAAAAAAATTGCAATTTTGGGGAAAACCCCTGGGAAAAAAATCAGTATGTTTTCAAAATTAATGTTAAGAAGTGATCCTGAATAGTAGCTACTAAAAGTAATGATTTCCAACTAATTTTTAAAATTCCTTACAGATTGCACTGTTATTTCCTGATTATGATCACATCATGAACAAACCAGGAAACGTTACAGAAAAAAAGAGTAATAGATTCTCAATTTTAATGGGGAAATTGTATTTTCAGTGGTTTCTTTGCAAGGAAATGGATTAAACGGATTAACAAGCTGTTTTGAAAGGAGAAGTGAGATTGTTTTACGTATTTCTTTTTCTTCTAAGTAGAGGAGCTGTGTGGAGGCATGTCTTGCAAGTGTGCAGTGTCTGGTTCTGATAACAATCTTGGGCACCCACGGAATTTGCCACTTTTAGATCAGTGTGGTACACTTAACACAACAGAACTCATCAAATGAAAAGCAGGATATATTCATCTCAGCACAGAGTGGGTAGGTTAAGATGACTTAAATGAAGCTGTGATTCTATACACGGTACATTTTAATTACGTTATGCTTTGAATATAAAGGAAAACCTAGTTTACCCAACAGTTATGTAACATTTTTCCTCATTAAGAATTTAGTAACGGTGTCATCAAAATCTGAAACCGAAATCACAAGAACGACAGGCAGAAACACCCCCCCCAAAGTCCATTTAAAACCACTAATTAATTGGGCAATCTGAATGTACGTTCATAGCAGCCATTATCTTCTTGGGGTTTTGGTGATCAGTTGTAGAAATAAATGCAAACTAGAACATATTAAAACAAAAAACAGGTTTGTTTGGGGGCTTTTTTGTGAAGAAAAATCCCACAAACAAACCTCAAAGGTGAAAAAATTTCATGAAGGCACAGAGTACATAAACATGTACAATCAAAATTGTGTTTAGTTTTCCTGAGGAGCATTTGGAACACTGAAAGTGTCTCCTGCTGCTACATGATTGATTTCCCTAACAGAGAACATGAAGTGCTTTCCTGAATCACAGCCATGTGGGCTTCACTGTACCTTACAAATCTTGGTTTTATTCATAATTACCCAATAGGATTTGCAGCTTTGGCCTCTGTTCCACCTGCAAGTAACAGGAGCTATGTTATTAATTTCAAGGAGATGCAAGTGTCAGCAGCTTTGAAATCCATAGCAGATACATACATACAAGAACACGCCACCTTAAGCTCCAGTTACTTAGTAAAAAGTTAAGTGTGCAAGAAAATAGTACACCTTTATCTACTCCTTACTTCCTGCTGCCAGTGACAACAGGCATTAACAATACTGACTGCAATTTCCCTTTTTTTCTTAAGACATCAGCTCTTACATTAGTACTACCTCTGCAGAGAACCAGGTACTGTTTAGATCCTGTGCTACTATCTAGATTGGGAGGACTTTTTAACCAAGAAGGTTTCAAACCTGAAGTCCTATGAAAGGTAATGAACTTCATTTTCTCCTGAACAGAGGCTGACTCATCCAATTACTTTGCACACTGTGATTGAGGAAGAGTGGTAACTTCAGTGAAAAAAAAACTATAGCTAGTGTAAATCACACATTATCAATGACATATCCAGTTTTTAATGTAATTTTAAAAGTGGTCTGCTCATGCAATCCTAGCGTTCGTGTATTAGCTGTTGCAGGAGTTGTCTGTGAGGATAGACTGTTTCATGTCTGTTCCAGAGGGAATATGAGTCACTGTAATAAGGTCCAACTCTATTCTTCCCACCCTTCAGATGATCACATTTCCAGGAAATCTTTTTCATGTCACGCCTTAATAGTAACTGGAGATCAACCACTGACAGCTTCTGAAATCTCACCTCTTCAGGCAAGCCCATACAGCTGATTGGTCACATTTTCTTCAAGCACTTCTAATGAGCATGGCTAGAATATAGTAGACATTTGAAAATAAAATAGGTTCCAAAATCACAACCCAACTACTGACCTAGCTTCCGTGACAACTTCCACAGGAAAAATGTGTCCACTCATTCCTCCTTCATTCTGAAGCAGCCAGAAAGAACTATGTTTTGGCCTTCAAAGGCCCAGTATTTTGTCCCCAAAGTTAGGAACTCCAGCCTTTAAAAGCAAGGTTGTGAAAGCATTTGATATTTACTGATATTATCTAATTTGTTCTATACTAACATTAGAGGCTTGAAGAGCTTGTCAATCAGTGGGCTTTTTTAACTCTTAGTTGTAAATTATCCATCATCCTACAGGCTGAAAAATTTTCATGTAAATAATTTTTAATATAAAAACATTCCTAATTATTTTTGGAATGAAAATATAAGAATGGAGTATACTATTTGGTTTCTTTTTAAACAGAGAACAGAAATACCTGTGAGTAATATTATGCATTCTGTTCCTAATCCCTGTCTAATAATGCAAATAAATATTTGGCTTTGATCTCTTTTAACTTCTGTTGCTCTATAGGTAACGATGTTGGATGTTACTGATACTGTATGAAATCTGTGAGTTTGTTTTTGCAAAATAGAAAGCAGCTAATTATGATTTTTCGGCCTTTCATATTTGCTCGGAGTTTTCAATTCTGAATTTTCAAATTTACTTTTAACCAAACACCCTGTGATACACCTATTCTATACAGAGAAAAGCCACAGACCATCTCCCTGTAGAACTCTATCCTTATTCTGAAATTGTCTAGACCAACTGCCTCATCTCCAGTCCCATTATTTCATGATATTATAGAGAGGAAGGAGACCTACATTTTATTAAAAAAGGAAATTAATCTGAAATGCATAATAAACTGTTGCTACTGTCTGTTCTGAAGAACTGGAGGTTTTTCACATGCTTTGATAGAACTGCTTATGTTGTTACAATGCTTCTGTTACAAACTCAGCAGGTTTTAGTGTTTGTTTTACAAACATATTTGTCTCCAGTTGCCAGCCTGATCCATGAAATAGGATATTCTGCAAGTGCAACTTGCAAAAAAACAAGGAAGAGAGCATCTGACTCTCAAAAAAAAAAAAAAGGCATTAACTGGTGTGAGAAATAAAACCAGTAAAAACAGTTAGTTGTTCAAAGTAAAAAAAAAACCAAACACCTATTCACAAGAGGGGTTAAAATTCCTTGGGATATTGAAGAGAAGAAACCAGACATATTATTTTGTCAAGAATATCAGCTCCTTATTGTGTCCAATAACTTCTTGCCAGTGGAGGTGCCTTAGGAGTGTTAAGTGTACATGCACAGACAGGTACATGACCAGTCATACTGTACTTTAATGTGTTTGAACTTTCACTGTTTATCAGTTCAATAATATGTGAATCCTGCCTGGGTTATCTGAGCCCATGGTGGTGAATGAGACCACAGAAGCTGCTCAGGCAGGCAGTTGATCTTGTCACCTAAATAAAACTCCCAAAGGTTTGAATCCAGACCTGGCCAACAACAGCAGTTTGGAGTGAACTCCTAACTGATATCCTTAGGAGAAAAAATAAAGCAGAACTGGGGAAAGACAAAGACCCTGCTAAGATACTGAGAGGAAACCTAGGCAGTAGGAAAGGCATTTTGAAGTGTGAAGTTTTCTGTTCATTAAATCCTCACTACAGTGAACATTTTAATATATCCCCTGGCAAGGACAAATGAAAACCTTGGTATTTTAAGTGGAGGAAAAAAAAAAAGACAAGCATAGAGCAGTTTTCAATGAATGATGTAATATATAAATACTTCAGATATGCAAGCCTGTTCAATCTCCCATAGAGATTGTTGTTACACTGTATATCAGAAAAAGAAAAGAGAGAGGAACGAGTGAGTCCAGGATTTTATCAACCAGGTTTCTAGAAGATTGTTGATGAGATATGAAGACCTTTGACTGTGTATTGTTCCTTTAAGTCCAACACATGCACAATTCTGCTCTTCTCTGCACCAGGTAAACAGAAAGTCACTCACTCAACTTCACTTGACTGATTTAGACAGTCTTTGCAGAGAGCAAGGGCTGAGCAAATGTGAATCAGCGTATTTGCCTGCTGCTGTCAGCCCTAGAGGAAATGTCTCATAGACACTGAACTTCCTGGAACTTCTCAAGAGCCATGGTCGGTAAAAAATGTTCAGCCTTAGAGACACAGGGTGGTTTATCCTGGGATTTTACAAAAGGCAAGGAAAGAGAGGGAGTACACTCCAGAGGGGCCAGTGAGAAACAAAGATTTGCTGGTAATAGTCCTCCCACCTGTGCAGGGGCAGACTGACAGCACAGAGTAGCAGCTCATTTTGCAACTATCTCTGGGTTCCCAGGCTTGTCGTCACTGACACAGCAGGCAGTGGCTCCGTGGTACTTCTCCATCACCAGAAGATCCAGCTGAAGAGGTTCCTGCACCCAGGCAGTTATCCCTTCCTCTCCTGTAGAAGGTGAAGCTGTCACCAATACAGGTTCTCAAGACACAATTCAGAGTCCAGTCACACAAAGAGCTGAATCAGCTGCAGCAGGGACAACGAAGGAGGAATATTTTAAGGCAGATTTGTCATCACACATTTGTAACATGAGGGTACAATCTTAGCTACTCTGCAGTGTAACTGTGCAGCTCTGAAGTCTTACTGTGTTGACATTCACACTTGACAAGCTAATTCAAGATGAATTCTCCTGGATAGCAGTTTATTTGAATTAGTGTTGTGATGGAAGCAAGCACTCAAGTGTTATCAATGAGTTTTGGTTCTTGAGCATGAAGTACACTATGAGGAGTACATGTATTTTATTAAAGCATAAGATTCCTTCTTTCTCTTTCTGTATTCTATGAATATTTGCTTTATCTACAGGCTTTGGACTGCATTTTCATTTACTGTGGCCTACTAATTCTTTAGGTTTTACACATTGCACAACAGATGATACTATATTAAATGTGTTATGCCTAACAGCATGAGCACTGTTAAATCAAATTATGAAAACCTCAGAAAAAAAATGGATAAATACACATCGTAGGTATTGCTATTAAACTATTGGACATAGACTGATCACTACAAATGGAGTTACATCGTTAGAAGATTTAAGGAAGTAGAATAATGGCCTGATTTTGCTAATCAGTCAATTTCTGCTATGTATGAAGTGGTTGCAGCTTTGTACTCCTTTATAAAAGAATCGTTTTGCAAGATGTACTGAAACTAAAACCATCATACATATTGATGCAAAAGAGGAAAGTATCATGATATATGACATATGGCACCAAATATAACTTGACATGCATGGCTAAAACATGGTCTGCATCTAAAATAAATAGTTTCTATGCACAACTCCTGGGAATAGCACTTGAGATTATTGCATAGACTGACTCAATATACATGAAATCTATCAACAGATCCTAAAGGTTGCCTTCTGTGTCTTCTTAACCAGATAAAAGTCAGGTCATTAGAAATCAGTGTTTCTCTGCTTTGGTGGAAGCACACAGAGGCTATGGCTCACGCAAAACAGAAAACTTCTTCAAGTTCTTAACCATACATTACAGTACAGACAAAAAAATATTACAAATGCTGAAAAAACATGAACAAAGCCTTGAAATGCTTGGAAGATTCTACTTTCACATGTGTGACATGTTATACCTATAAGCATAATCCCAGAGTACTACTTAGGTGGACTTCTGTGAGAAGGTGCAGTGGCACTGGAGAGGGAGTCTGAAGGATCTAGGCAGGTCACAAAGGCTAAAGAGGCCATTATTTGTCTGGTGTTAGATAGGGGTGTCCAAATTGAGAAGTACTAATCTAGTAAATGCTTGGACTAGTTACTGCATGTAAGTTATTGCTTAGATGTTGAATGAAATAAATATTTCCCAGCAAGGAAAAAATTACATTTTTTTGGTTTGTTTTTTTGTTTGTTTGTTTTTGTTTGTTTGTTTGTTTTTGTTTTGTTTTGTTTTTGTTTTGTTTTGTTGTTTGTTTGTGTTTTTTTTTTAATACAGAGCTTGGCCCAGCTATCCTTGCTGAAGTTGGATACTGAAGTCCTACAAATGCAGAGTCAAAAGACAGCAAGAGAAAGGATGAGCAGTGTAGTGTCTCCTGCGGAGAATTCTACAGCAGAGCCCCCATAAAGAGCTCCCAAGTGTCTGCTTTGCTGGCAAGCAACAAGTCTCCAGCAGCTCAGTAGAGTTTGCTGCATAATTTTCTTTTGGCCATAATGTTTCTGTGGTGTGCAACATTGCCCACTAACTCTTTTTGTGTCATTGAACAGTAAGAAGTGGATAACAACCATCTTCTTTTTCACTTTTCCTCTCTACTAATGGGCAAGAAGACTTGGACTATCTGTGAGCCAGCTTGTTTTCAGCCACAGGAGGAAGCAGAAGGAACAGTCTTATACTCTAAAACAGGAACAGGGAACATATATATAGCCAACCCCTACCACCCACTATAGGCAATTTGTGCATATAAAAGCATGTTGCTGAAGAAATACCCCAAGACCACTTTTTAAATGAAAACATGTGAGTTCAGAAATTGTAACTCTTTTCTTCCACTCTTTGTTTGCCACATAACTGTGTATACCACCACTGACATTTCCTCACTATCTGCAAGTAGATTTGCATGCAGAGAGCTTTTTAAATTGAGGTTTCAGATTAATATCACAGGAAATTTAAATTTTTAGATCTGAAGCAATAAATCAGATTGGAGGCAGTGCATGAAAAAACCTAAAACTTCAGCAACTGGCAAAACACAATTCTACTCAAGAAGGAAATTTTCCCATAAGGTACCTAGCCAAATTTTTAATGACATCAGTAGATGAAGGGAAGAACCTTGCAATTCATCACATCATTATCACATACATATCTGACAGCATGTATGCAGACAGACATGCTATATATATTGTTCAAAACCAATGTTTTCTGTTCAATTTTGTTCTTTTCTCCAAGAAAAAGAAACTTTAAAATATGTGATACCTGATACAAATTCAAATTCTAAATAGTTTTAGTTAGTAAAAATCATCAAAAGTCAATAAAAACCATTAACTGTTTTCCTCCCTAAAAATAATAAACAATCTATTAATATTTGGTACAGTACAAAGTAAATATTATCTGTTTTCTTTTAAATATTAGAAGGAGATCCAAATCTCTGAAGACTTCTTTTTTAAAGATGGTGGCTACTGTAATTCTGATTTTTTTTACCACTTCTTATAGTTTATTAGAGACATACAGAGTTTCCCCTTTTTTCATCATCAGCATGACAGTGAGCTGCAACATGAACAATTCACACTCCTAGCTGTGGCTGTAAACAGAGAATGCTGTTGGCAGTGACTAACATGACCTGAGGAGAACGCTTGTACTCTCGATAAGAAGGATTCTCCTCCATCCTTTGCCTCAGGAGGAAAATTGAAACATGACCCTGATGGAGTGTAAGCAGTGAGAGGTCCTCATGCAAGTGGTTGTTTTAAGAAGGAATGAAACCATGTGAAAGTGGTTGATTGCCATGAACATTTCGTTAATCTAGAACTTGCTTTCAGTGCTCAGTACCATGGCAAGTTTGATACTTCCATTCACTTTAAGAAATGTAAACATAGAGATGTAAATTTTCACTCTTGCATTCTACATTTTGATTAACGCCTGTCTGTATTTTTTGTACTGAAAGTTCCCCAGTTTTATTCTCACTGAAAATTACGAAGTTCAATAAATTATCTAAAACAACATTGACGTTCAGAAGGCAGAACAGAAGAGCTTTCTTGTCCCTGCCAGGTGGTAGGAATCTTTTCTTCCTGAGAATTTTCTGTCATGTTGGCCTGGAGGTCAGTAGACAAAGCCAGAACAAGAAAAATACTCAACTATCCAGAGTCAGAAGTCCTGAAAATTTGTCACCCTTTCCAGAATTTTACAATAAAATAAAAAACAATTACAGTAAGACAGCAAAAAGGAAGTCATAATTGCAAGTCTCACCAAAGACAATCAACAACTATATCTATAGCCTGCCTAGAGATATAGATCTTTACAGGATGTGCCCTTCCTTCACGCTTCAGATGTGTGAAAGAGAGTGCTGAGTATCTTCTGTCAGCTCTTAGGATGAGAACTTAGTAACAGGAGTCATTTTGCTTCTAAACAGACAGGAATACCTGGTGATACTTCCAAAACTGTTAAGGGTTCTCCAGTATCCCAAAATATACATTTTTGGCTGCTACGCTCTATCACAGGATGACTTCAGAAAGGTTGTGTTGTGGATAAAAAGATTTTTACTGTACTACCTTTGAAGTCAATGTTAGCATTTCTGTTTTTCTCTGTAGAAATGAGGATAGCAAATTTCTAGTAAAATGTTTCATCCCTTCCAAGTTGAATGTTTTAACAAGAAATGCTAAAAGGTTAAAAGATCAAAAAGCCCCATGCTTTAGGGGCTAAACCAATCCCAGTTCCTAATGCTTAAGAGAGAAGATTGTAACAGAAATGGGTTACCCTCAATCTATCTGCTGCTGTTCCCCACTGTTAGGGGTGGAACAATGGAATAAAAGGGCAACAGGACTGCACTCAGTATGGCAACTCTTAGGAAAGGTTTTGCATGTATGTGAGGTATGGTTTCACTAACAACTGATGTAAGTCAGTGCCAATGACATCACACAGCTCTAAATGATGTCCATCAGGCTGCCTGCTTTCCTGCAGGCACACCATCTGTTTCAGTCGAGTGTGCTGGAGGCTTGAGTCAAAGCCCATTGAAGTTACTGGAAAGATTCCCATGAACCTTTGCCTCTGTGACTCATCCTTAGCTTATACAATGCACAAAATGTCAGGCTCACACACTGCACTGTGTAAACATGACAGCTAATGCCTAACCAAAACACAAAACAGCAGTCAGCGCTCTCACACCAACATAAGCCAGGACTTGGTCTGCTGAAACTATCCCAGTTGTAGTGATGTGCAGCAGGAACACGCAGGAAGGTGATAAAACTGAACTGCTGCCTTTTACTGGCATGCCTCCAGGAGACAAGAGGACTCTTTCAGAGCCTGAGTAACCAATTCTGTATCTTCAAAGTGATACAACTATCAGTGGGGATGATGTGCCTAAAAGGAAAAACATGGGCCACAGTGGCTGAGGAAATCAACCACAGGAGAGGTGGGAGGAAAGACTCTCTGAAAGAACAGTAAGGGTAAGCAGAATTCAATGGCAGTAAATAAAATGGGAAGATGACATAAAAATAGTCAGCTATATTTATGGATTTAAGTTGCCTTCACTAACTAGAGACGACAGCACTTTTCTCTCTCAAGATTATATAAACGGACTCAGTTCCCCGCATGGAGCTTCCACTGAAGTCAGTGTGAGTCATTTGTGCAGGCTGCTGGGAAATACGTTCCCAGGAGAGCTAATTATTGCATATATCATAACGAGCTTGCAGAAGAGGCTTTATAAACATCTGCCACTGGTTCGTTAACTCCAGTTCTGGAAACCGAACAACTGTCAGCCTAAATCTGAAAATGAATCAGTGAAGGGCCAGTCCTGACAACACCTTCAGTTTCTAAGTTATTTTCAGGTAAAATGTATATTTTGAAAAGTATGATGTTTTTATCTCCAGTTCCCCATAGGAACATAGTTATTAAGACCTCTTCTCTCACTTTATGTACAAGAAAAAGAGACAACCAAATGGCCCCCCAAGTGCCTGATTTCACTTTTGGACTTGCATAAAACACAACACTGCACCAGTGCTAATGGTTCAACAGAACTCAATAGGGTGAGAAACATAAAATTTGATTGTATAAAGCCAGAAGAAGAGAAAGGAGGTTTTATTAAGGGCAGTATTCATGTGTTGCACTCCATAGTTTAAAAAGTCTATTTGCCTAAAATTGGACATGTCTGTAAAACAAATTTACAACTACAATCTGTCCCATCTGCAAAGACTAATTTATGAACCTTTAAAGCATGAGTCTGTTTGTGATTTAGTCAAAAATCTTTGATCAATAAAATCCTTTTATTGATCAAGTACTGAACATGAGTCATATATGGCAATTGAGATCTCTGCCTCAGCATCAGCAACAGTAGAGGCTTTATGACAATCCTGAGCATTTAGCTCTGTTCTCATAGAATAGATACAAAGTTTATTCCTACTTTCTCATTTCAAGAGAGAAATGAGAGGCTACAGGATTTCAGAAATCAGCGAGATGGAAAACAAGGGCAAAATCTCAAGCAGAACACCTAATCCTGAAACAAAATTGTGGGATTTGCAGCCAAAATTTTCTGAATTAGTTGTTCTTTATATGCCTCATACTCAAGAAATCTCTTCTCCTGAGGGACTTTCCTTGGGTGGGTGAGAAGGTGTCATGTGAAACCATTTATCTCCACATGATTTGCAACACACTGAGACAATAACATCTCATTATGTACAGCCTACTGAAAAATAGGATTGTGATAAATACTTGCACTCGTCATCATTATCTTGTACCAGACAATGGGGGATAAATCAAAATAATTCATAATAAATATTTAACAAAAAATAAGAAAGGGAATAGAGATTATGGGGTTTTTCACAGGCTGACAATGTTTTTCTGAGCCAATTGATTGCTCTGGGAGGACCTTCCTTGTATACACTTTCCTGAAAATGTGTCAGAAGAAGATGCAGCTGCATACCTGCCTCCTGTACAGCTTGTTTTTAAGGCAATGTAAACTCACACATGCAAAGTGGTCCTCACTCAGCACAGGAAGACAACAGAATAGATTGACTGGCTCAATAGCTATTAAAAAAAAAAAAATCAAGCTGACTACTTTAGCTGTCATAAGCTTCAAGATCTGGACAGTTTTATCTTTTTAACACTTCACTGACTTTTATACAGTAACAAAACAATTCAAGAAAGAAATGTAGCAAATTTGGAACTTGGTGCATAAATACAACAGAAAATAGACTCAAGGACTAGGATGGCTGTGGATGACACCTTTTCCCAATGGTTGCTTTAGACTGAGCCACATTACCTTGGAAAAATATGGAACTGAACAAAATATACTATTTGCTTTTTGTTTTGTACAGATACTCTTTGGAGTCTTTCCTATATCCCTGTATTCTGATTGTGTACTAGTGTAAATGAGAAATTGCTCCAAAGAAATCAACTGATACTAACTGCAATAGGCAAAATGAGAATGAAGTTCAAAAAAGCAGTAGCTGTATCTACCTCTAGAGCACCTCTAAAACAAGGACTTATGATGTCCTTCCAAACACAGTTCACAGGTGAGAATTCTACTCTACTTTCATTTCATCACAAGCTGAAAATCCAGCACATACAGAAAAGCATTTTCCCAGTTTCAGGAAAGTCACTAGTTAGAGCAGGTTTGGCCACAATTCAGATCTGGCTTTCTCCTTTAAATAACATTAGTAGGCCTAAAATGTTCCAATTTAAAAAGATTCTAGAACAAAAGTATCATTATGCACTGTGTAGCAGGGATCTGAGACCCTTTGTTATGTTTTTTACTGCTTACCAATACACGTGCCTCAAAAAACCTAGGGAAGTATTGGCATCAGACATTATCTGGCTGAACTGGAAGAACTCCAAGTCCTATCAAACATATAGCACTGGCTGCACCTAGTATTTTGTGACTGTATTTATAGAACAGGGATATGGAAAGATTTAATCAAGGAAAAAACACCCTCTTATTATGGCTTGACCAATTCAGAAATTATACAGTCTGTACTCACACTGCTCAAACAGTTGTCTGACGTGTCCTGTCTAAGAGAAGATTCCTGTAGCTGAATTTCCCTTTTTGTCCCAGTTCTTTCAATTTTTATTTTTTTTTCTGCCTACCATTTGCTTTCTCAGTGGAAGGGATGCAAAGATATAGGACATTCAGCTGAGCTGGGCATACCTGGGATGATGGATGGTGGGAGTAGTTGCCAAAAGCTTGCACGCACTGCAGCACTCCTACAGAAAAACCCTGTGCATGAATGCCATGCTATGAGGTATTGCCTGGATGAGTTTTTTCAGAACAAAGCACAGCATCATGGCTACCCATGTCACAGGGCTCTGAACCAGCCACATATAAATTTAGACTAGGAGTTAGGGGATTATTTCTACTCATCAATAAAGTGATACTCTGGAACAGACTTCCAGTTAGGAAGAGGCCTAATCAGTTTTAAGATGAAGCTTGATAAATCTTTTAAAAGAATAATAAGACAAGGCTGCCTGCAATTGCAGACAACTGGATTCATTTTTAGATGATCCCTCCAAGCACTAAGCTCCCAGAAAATTGTTAAACACTATATTGAGTTTGCTAAACTGTGTGCAGCATTTAGCCTAGGAAATAGACCTAATTCAGGTCTTGGCTTAAAAATATTGCTATTTCCAAGTGCCATATATAAAAGGTCTTTTGCATAGAGAAGGAAATTGAGTGGAATAATAGTGTTGACAGAGAATAATCTCTGATTTTCTGAGTTTATATCATCCCTTATTTTCAAATACTTGGGTGACCCTATTATTATAATTTATCCTTTCATTATTATTTTGCAAGGTGCTAGTAACTACCATCATTATTTTGTGGCTGTACTACAAACAACAAAGGCATCAATTTATTAATTAATTAATAAAACATGCTGTAATGTCCAGAATTACTCCATGTGAAAGAGTTTTTAAATCACTACACTCAGAATTTGGAACCTCTCCCTGAAACGCTGGAATGGAAAAAAAGCTAGGATGGCTATCTCAGTGTTAGTCAACCCTTGGCTCAAGGACCAGTGATGACCCTCCAAAAGGAGGAGATGTTTTAAAATTTTTGGTTTTTTTGAACCACATTTCCATTCAGTTGGCTTAGCTACGCCAATACCTTTACAATCCCTTTGTGATAAAGAAAGGTGGAGGAAAATCCTAGGAGACTTAAAAGGCCAAGGCACTCTAAGGTGGGACAATACTGGTTACAACAGCTTCCTGACAAGCACACTGGTCAGTCCTGAACAGGTACCACAATTCCTCTCCTAAGGAACGCTTTGGATTTCTTTTTTTGCTTGTTTAGTTGTTTTTTTGTTGTTTTATTTTTTGTGGTTTTCCTCCAGAACTGAACAAAAAATTGGAAATGAGATTAAGCATGTGAAAAATATCTTTTGCAAAGATTCAATGTCAGATGAGTCACAGATCTAGACCTTCTCCCACTGTCTGTTCCAATGGCTCCATTGTGGTCTGGAGTGGCCAGTGGCCAGGTACTCCATGCTCAGCCAAGGCTGTGGGGCATGTTGGTAGCCCAGGACACTGACTGCCTGGCATGGCAGCTGATCCCAATAGGCTGCAGGCAGATGGACTGACTGACGTGTACGAGAGTGTGGTAGAAGAAAAATCAACCTTTGGGGGTTTGTTGCATGTTTACCGGAATTGATATTTTCACAACAGGTTGCTTTGTTGGAACTTTGTTTCCCTGGGAACTAGTTAACAAGAAGATCACTGACTGGCCCCAGTATTACTGTTGGCAATTGCCAGTACAGAGCAGAAAAAAAGTTACTTCACAGGTCTGAGCTTCTCTCTGCCTGCACTGAGTCTCTGAGATTGAACCTTAACATTAGCATTCATAATACCTTTTTTCAAGAACCTAACAGCAATTGCTGCAATATATAGTACTGATAAAAATGAACTTAACTCTACTTCAGTCGAGCTTTTCAGGAAATTTGCTGAGAGGAATAGTAGTGTCCAGGGACCTAAAAGCTGAAGATTGCATAGGGTGTAGATGCCTTAATGCAGAGTCATCTCAGTAGCATGATAGCTGCTAAGAGCTTTAAGGCAGATTAGTAAAATGATAGCAGCTTCCTTAGAATAGCTGTTTTTCAGTAACCCAGAGGGTGAGTCTGTTTGGCACAGTGCCATCCCAAGAGGTGTGCCTCACTATGTTTGGCCAGAATACTGCTCGTCTCTGTTTGTTCTGCTCTTTTATTGTTAATGGGAGGAAAAGGGTTCTACTCCCAAAGCTAGCTGCTCATCTTCTTCATTCTATTTTCCATTAACATTTTACTGTCTGAACCTTCTGTACTTCCTGATGCTGCCGTTGAAATTCACAGTCACCACAGGTTTAGCAGGGAATGTGCAAAGTTATATTCCTTTGTAGTCCAGGAATCACAGCAGAAGTTCTGAAGATCCGAACCCTGCCCAGCCTCTCCTTGCCCCAAGCCCACCCTGGCTGCCAATGCTTCAGGTTTGAAAAGCTCACAGCTGTGGAAAAAGATACATAGTGTTGATACACCACCACCTAGTGGTATATACTGCTCCCACACGGACTGCCACGGGACAAGTGGAAGTCTGGAGAAATAGCATTGCTCATGCTCTGCCCAGGCATGGCTCCTGCAGCACCTTCGGGCTGCTGACTTCTTGCTTATAGTGCTCTTTCTCCAGGCCACCATGAACAGCAGCATCCTTTCTCACAACCCCTTTTTTTATTTTTTTTTTTTTCCAAATTGACTGTCCACCCCACAGAGAGCTCTGCTCAAACCATCAGTCCCTCCATTACAGACCTGACAGGGCCAAACTTGTGTTTGAGCAGAGATGTTAAAGTACTGCCTCAGTAGAAACTATTGCTGTCTGGAACTCAGGTCTGCCTTCCCAGGGTTAAGTAGGCATCTGGGATGTTGATCTGCAAGACGGATTCAACTTTTCAAAGTTACTCTGGTTCTTTTTGGGCAAACTCCAGCTACAGCCAACAGCTTCCTAGGCAGACACTCTGTGCTTGCCCTCAAGAACAGGACCCTTCAGCCACTGGCTCCAAAAACACCAACACCTAGCTTCAGAAGGCAAAAGCAGGCACGAGAACACACTTTCAGCTGAAGAAGGGCTTCTTAGCTAACACAGCACTCTCAAAGAAGTTCTACCTCTACTCTTTTCAGAAGGTGTGTGAAACATATTAAGCTAAAGATGCTGTAACATTTTATCCATTAAACATCTTTGAAGATGTGAGAATGCTTAGTCTAATGCTATGCAGGCACTCGGAAACCAGAGAATAGGGGGTGCCTGAAAACACTCCCCAAAACACAGAAATGAAGAACATCCCACAAAAAACAAGTGTTGAAGTAGGACAAAACAGTAGATCAGATTCTGCTCCCCTGATTTAGCAGTGTGAATATGCCATTGCAGAGCACCCATATTTGCTGCTGAGATAAGGCAAGTACTGGTCTTAAATATTTCCTCTCTGACTAAAATTCACTCTCTTTGCTTTTTGTTTTCTAGTTAGCAGATTTTAAAGCTGAAAGTACAAAAGATGTGTTAACTCTCCCACGAGCTAAAATCTGTGGTGAAAACATGCAATAGTGCAGAGCTCTATCTAACCTCAACATTCCTTGGAAGGAAAGTAGAGAATTCTTTGCAAAATTCTCTTGACCTTTCTTTTTCAGCCGATTTTGCAACTTGGCAGTTTTTCTTCATCCAAGGATCACAGCCCACTATTTGGGGATTATAGTGAAGTGTGGGACAATTATTGTTAAGCAGTTCTTTATGTAAAGTATTTCTAAAACTGACAGACTGCCTTTTGCATATACTGTGTAGGAAGTTTTCCAGTTGTGGAATCCTTTACAAGGTGAATCCTTTTCAAATTCCCAGCGACTGGTTCTACAGGAGTGGGGGAGAAGAGAAACAGCATTTGACATTTGAAATGCTGTACCAACCTTAATTACAATGAATTATAAACATATTAATAGATAGCTTTCTCTGTCACTTGTAATGGACTGTATAAAAATAATATTTAAAAGTCCAGATTAAGCCTACCATTTATGTCTTTGTCTCATGGGCACTGTGTATGTTATCTTTTAAACCTTTTGTTCCTTCCCTTAGTGATGCTTATGCCATTTTTACTGTTGCATTCGGACAAAGTCACAAGACTTGACTTTGCCTGCTACAAAAACCATGTTTGAGATCTTTAAACAAAACCCAAAATATCTGTTAGAGAGAAGCATTGTTAAACCCTTTCTCTGTATTGTACAGGGTCAGAACACAACACCCAGCTTCTCTTTTGAAACCTTCTCTTTTTTCTGTCCAGTCAGCCACTCCTTCCAGCCAGTTATATCACCATTCAAGTCCAGAATTGGTGCTGCAAAACTTGTTATCCAAACCAGTTAACGCCCTACTTTGGCAACTCATCTACTCCTTCCTGATTCAGATGATTCTTCTTCTGGGTCATCCAAATTCCCATGGGCAGTCTTCTTGCTTCTTCCTCTTGTTATCCTCAAATTGAACCCTATCCTGTTGTCTCTATTATATATTTCTTGTCCTCACTTCAAAAACTTTCAGTCTAGTTTTGCTTTAGCGAAAGGCTGATTTTCTATTTCTCTTCCTGCACTTTCACACTGCCTCCCATATTACCACAGAAATATATTTTGCTTGCAAGTCACTAAACTCACCACTGGTATACTTCAAAAGCATGCCCTTCCCTAATGCATCCTCATAACTCTGAACCCATAACAGAGGTAAGCAGCGAAGCCTCTGGACACAATTTTTGCCTGGTTTCAGTTCATTTGGCCCAGACCCAACCCTATGTTTGAGCTCAATTACCTATCACATATCTTGTTTAGGCCTGAAACCCTCCACGGATGGCATTGTCATTTTTCTGATGTATTTGTTTTCTCTCACATGCATATATATACATGTGGGGTAGAATTTAAATCAAAGCACATCACACAAAGCTCCTCATTGCATTAAGTTTGATAACCTTTTTCTGGGCAGCAAAGGTATGCTGACAAAGCATTTTTCCAATCTTTAGTTTAGAGAAGGGCTTCAAGGAGTTCCATATGTTTAAAATTAAAAAGGGCCCAAAAATGTCCCATCACCTGCTCCTCCATCTCCATGAATCTGGACTTAGCCCCCACTTAAGAGATCTCAGTGAAGAAGATCACACACCAGAGTGTTTCATGTTTAAGTGAGGAACAGACAGACAGGCAGCAGAGCTATGGCTCATGAACATCTGCCAGTGGAGCACCATCATGGTCAGACCTGTGCAGTCTTCCTCTTCATGCACCTCTCCACATTAGATCAAGGCTGCATCTGCCCTGGTTCTATCACATGGCAATTCTGTAAACCTTCTCATACTCATGGTCTAAAGTTGATCCTGACAGCAAATCCCTGAGGTGAGAAACTATTATTTCCCCGATTTTAAAGCAAAAGAAGTAAACAAGTCATATCATCTTTCTGTCATAAAACTACCAACAGAAAAGGTTTGAACACAAGGCTTGGTGTTCAGGCTTTGTTTATGCACTTGACTTGCATAAGAACTAAGACACGTAATATTTCTGAAACTGCCAAATATTTTTTCTCAGGCCTGTAAAAGTTTTACCATGGACAGCTTACAATTCTGCACGTTATTCAAGCAGAAAATGCACTTACGAAAGATCGCAGAGCAAAGCAGAGACAGATCCCTATGCTAACCCCCAACAAATGCTACAAAACTTTAACCCACACGATGATGCCCTCACTCTAAGAGGCACTAACCACCAAACCTGTCTCCTCTCTAACAACCTCTGCTCAATAGGTGCTAAATACTCTTAAATTCAGAGTGGTTCCTTTTAATCCATGGTTGAAGTATGTAACCTGTATTTCACACCTGTGCCTTAAAACCATCTCCCCACAGCTGTTTGCTCTAATAAATCACAGCTTCCCACAATTCTGAGTACTTTCAAACAACAGGGATGTCAGAGATTTCATCTCTCTGTCAGAGCAGTCTGTTCAAGGTTCTCAGCCAAAAGCAGCATCAGAGGAAATTTGCTAGAGCTGCACAAAACCAGGCAGCTGCCAGCAAGATTATGAAGGGAGGAGAGGTCTGGGGCAAGCTTCCTGATGTTGTGCAGTAGAGACACAGATGGTGATTGCTGGGTGGGCGGAAACCTGAAGCTCTGTAAGGCTGCGGGTGCATTGATATCACTTCCTAAGAAGGTAGAAAAGGTAATTCAAAGCGCTGGCAGCAAGTCTGGATACAGTGTTGATGTGGCTACTGGGTGGTCCCATAAGGACTGGCTGAGGATGAATTTCACAGGAACCTCTTCGCAAAAAGTAAGGGAGTATAGTATCAGCACTGGGCTGTTTGCTACTTGATGCTGCAGACACTTTTTTCCCTAGTGCTAATGGGATTGATTAATAGCAGAACCTAAAATAACCCATTTGTGTTTCCCATATCCAGGAATGTAGAAGATATATTTTAAGATTTTTTAAAATAAAGATATGCTTGAGCTATAGTAAATAAAAGTTTTAAATTTAGTCCATTAGTTACATGGATCTCCACTTTATATGTGGTTCATTAGAGACACTGGGTAAAGCAGGACTAAATCTACTGGGATTTCTCATATTAACTGTTGATACGAGATCTCTCATTTCTTCTGCTTTTATGTGTACAGCCTGCCTAAAACATTTACTTCAAGACAGAGGTTCATGTCTCAAGTTTTCTGTGCATAGCCTAAAGCTCTAGTAAAATAAGAGTCTTTTCATAAAAGAGAATGAGACCCAGCTGTGAAGTTTTGAATTTCAGCCCCTCTTCAAACATGGAGTCTAGACTGGAGTTCAGTTCCTAAACTGCACTTCCCTGTTTGGATGCTGTAAATTAGTTGGTCTGTTCTTTAGGATAGCTCTTTTTTGTTCCCAGCAACCCTGATATTAGACGCTGATTTAAGACCTTTGGGTTTCCAAACAGTGACCTCACCTTTCACTTGGCTATTGAAGAGTGAAATATTGTCATACAATGAAGTAAAAGGGTTGAAATACATTGCTAATAGGTGACATCTATTTGTGATGGGAGACAGGTCCAGTGAGAAAGGCATAGACTCTGTATCAGCTTCCCGTACTTGAAAGAAATACAGATTTTTGAGAGGAAAGGGATGATTTTCAATTTTACTATTCTTCCATTTTACTGTATTTGACAAATATTCATCCACAGGCCTTGCAGACTTCAAGAAAAGAAAGTACCTATACTGTTCTCAGCTTTAGTAACTGCTAACAATAAAAAATCTGTATAATTAAGGCTGAGATTTGTTCTTTAAATTTGGCTTTATTCTGCTAAGAAGAGAGCAACACAAGGATTCTATACTATCAGCTGAGAGCCTCGACAAGTCATCCATCATGCTGTGCCAGCCAACACAAAATTAGTTACTCAACATCCTGTTGGCAGTGTACAAGCAAGTAAAAAAAAAAGTAATATCGCATTTCCAAAAATGAGCAAACACCACTAAAGCCTTCACAAATGTTTGTTTGTATAAACAACATCCAAAGCAAACACTGAATTTTCTTTTGAATTTTTAAGATACTGCACTCTCCAACAACCTCAAAACAACTGAATGCATGAAGTTTTAAGCAAATATTAGGAAGAACATGTGTTGCAAGTAACTAAGCAGTACTTTCCTTCTGAAGTTGTTCTTTAGCACTGCACTCAAATAGTTCATGCTTTTAAATCAGAGCAGACAAAAAAACCCACAAAAAACCTCATAAAAATACCAAAACCCAACTCACAACAAAAAAAATCCCATGCACACTTATGAACTAACTGGTTTCAAATGCATTACTGTATTCCACACATCAGACTACTCCTAAACAAGATACTGGTTGATCATACTGATTATAAAATAATTTAAAATAATTTCAAGTTATTAATACGCTGGTGAGGGATGCAAATTATTAATACATTATTTGACAGGAAGCTGACATTTAATCCCCTGAGTTTTTGTATTACTACAACAAGCAATTTTTTTGTCTGATCACAGAAAGGTCTTCAGTAAGAAGATCCAATATAATGCCCACCATGAGCATTTGAATAAACCTCACGGAATGGATCAACACAATCGTAATCAGATTATTTTTGATCTTCTGCCACTAGACGGTGTCTGGCTACCCGAGCTGTAACCATGTCTGCATTAATCAAAAAGCAACCTTCAGAATTGCTGAATGCTCACTGTTGTGGCTTTTGCTGATATTTTGGGTAAGCTATTTTCAAGAGAGATTTGGCTTTTCAAGTCTTACTTTTGATCTCTGTATGGTCTTTTAAATGGGAAACGATGAAGTCTTTGATGTGGATTCTTGCATAAACAGCAGCAAGGAACTATAGAGCACCTAACTGCAACAAGGAAATGTGGGCCAGGGTTGAAATAATGTAAAATATCCTTTCTAAAAATAAGTGGAAGAACAGAAAGGAGAGTAATGCAAAGTCCAGAGAGTAAAAACCAACACCACTGTCCAACCAAGCAAGAAACAAAGGATCATAAAAGCAATGTCTGAAAAAATATAAACCCCTTCCTCTGTGTGTTGTGGAGCTTGCTATTGTGATCTTTTATCTCTTATTTGAGAGCTACTGCAGAGCCATACTGTTGTGAGGAAAGCTGCAAGAAAGGGTACAAGAGACCCAAGAAATGTGGGGTCCAGGCACGAATGTGTATTGGAAAAGAGCATTTTCTCTTTCCTCTTTACTTCTCTTTTACCCATATAATTAAACACGAAGACAAACGGAAAACTCTGCAATGCTTCACTCTGTTCCCAGAGCTGCTAATAAATAAGGCACCAGGGGGCCCCAGTCATTTACTAGCAAGAAGACCAGGGCACGTTAACTCTTTACTTGCTGAAATAGTACACTTCAAAGTCTTCACTTAGAAAGAGAGGCAAAAGCGGAAGGAGCAATAGCAAAGGAGCATTAAAATTCATCTACATAGAAATTTGCAGTAAAATTACTAGAAAATGTGACTCAAACTCAGTTTTATTGCTTGCATGCCAAGTCTCAAAGTATGGTTTCGTGGTGGAAAAACAACAAAACCCCCCTACTTATTAGTGTTACAGTGGGGATGGAGTGATTTAAAATTGATTTTAAAAATGAATTTGAGAGTTTTTGATCAGCTCTAGTGATGAGAGGTGTTTAGAGCTACCTATGCTGTATATGAAGGAAGTCAAGTCAGTGATGAAACTCAGGAGTTCAGGGCTGTTTAGCTGTAATTTAAGAGAGAACTCTCCCTCAGCTTTTCCTCAGAGTGATATCACATGTGCAAACACAAATTAGACTCATTCTATAAGAGTATTACAAATCACTGCACCCATCACAAGTAGTCTTCAGTGATGTCAGTCAGGTTGCATGTAGTCTTTCTCCTACACATCTGGAGCTTGCAACTTTCAGCACATTCAAAGCCATTCAACAGCTGCCTGGCAACTGGTTTAATTCAAAGTAGCTCACATTTTCTACAGATTAACATTAATTTTACTCTTTTTTTCTTTTTTTTTTTTTTTATAAAACACTAGTATTACAGCCATTTGAGTGCTGTAAGGGGACAGCACAGCAAAGTAACAGGGATCCAATTACAAGCAGTCTAAAAAAAATCCCAAACCTTCTATGATGCCCAATCTATTTTCCATTTAAGGCAGCTGCAGCTGGATGCATCTTGGGAGTTCAAGGCAGCACACTGATCCAAGATACAAAGAATAAAACATTGTTCTCTTGCACAACTCTGGGAAGCCTCTCAAATTGCGGAAATGGACAAGCCCCTAAGGAGACTATACTTGAAGGCTCTCTCTACAGAATTAGTAATTTACCTAGTCACTTAAAATTCTGAACCAGAAATTGCTGTAACTTAGGTGATACCGGGCAATTTTGCACAAAGAAAATGACACCTGAGCCATATACAACATTATGGCTAACTTGAGGATGATAAACTGTATAGTTAGACGGCTATTTAACTGATTACACTAATACAGTATTGAAGTTTAAAACATTGTTTCTGTTGTGCAACTTGATGGTATACACTGGCACTGAGGATTAATTTCTGAGACTTGCCTGAAGGTATACAGCACTGAGCAGTATTTTACTGCTGAATGTTTTGGTATCTCATGACTGGACTGACTGCCTTTTAAACATTTCATGAGACCAACAGCAACTCAGAGGAAGAAATGCAGAATCTGAAATACAGACATACAGAAAAAAATAGACATCTCATCTTCAGCATAGCCTTCTGTCATACATCACTAGTTCTGCATTTTCCACATCCATTAATGTATTTCAGATTGTGGTATTAGAATCATTATTTTGTTTGAATTATGCCTTGTTAGTACTTGAAATGACATCTTTAATTTAAATGTGTTTCACAAGGCTCCTTTTCCTTTGACAACATTATTCCTGACTTCACTGCAAAATAATACTGATCAGTTGGATGAAGGTCCTTCTTGTCCTACTGATCTTGTGAGAAAATGCTTAGCCCCTCCACACACACATTTGCAGCATATGTATCTTTGCAGAAAAGTCTGAGGGCTGTGCTCTTGAACTTTATGATTTCAGACTGCAGCCTAACAGCTAGCAGAGCTGCTGACCTGATACCTATGTTTATAGTCCTGCTTTTAACCACCTAAATTTAAAAAATTTTCACATCCCACTAGTGAGTTTGAAGCTGGCATATCACTTTTTGCCAAACATATATAAGCAGTTATTTGGAACAGAACATCTCTTGATGCTGAACGACACTGGTAGCCATCACTGCTCAAGGAATCCATGAAAGGAATGAGGAGCAGACCCAGAAGGGGTCTTACTCATCACAGATATGGCATTGAGACCTTCGCATCCCCCTCTGCACAGCCAGTTACTGCAAGGGTCAAATTGACCTAGTACATACCCAGCTCTATAGTTTGACCCTGCCCAATGCCTCAGGCCCAGCAGAACTTCAGAGGAATCATTTCTTTGCCTGTCCCACACTAGCCTTCCCAGGGAAGCTCCCTCTAAGTACTTCCACCTTTCCGTATCCAAAAGCCTTTCATCTGCATTTTGACAGTAAGAGGCCCTCTGTGTTCATGCCAGTCCTTCCAAAGTTGCAGTTTGGTGGATTAATTCCCCTCTCACTTGGAGAACAAATACAGCTCTCATTTTCCAGGACTTATGTCAGTCCCAGGGCCTTCAGTGGAGAGGAGTAGTAGTTCAGCCCCTCCACATTAGCCTCAAGAATTCAAAACAGGATCAGCAAATGGATAAATAGCTATTTTTTATGTTGGAATAGGGCTCCTGCAAGACAGAAATGCCAAGAACCATGAAGAATAACATTTTCAGAATGACCAGGAAAAAAACCCCCCACACCAACTATCCCACCTACCCCCCCACCCCTACCCTAAAGGTAAGCTTAGTGCAAGTCTTCTGCTATGTAAAGAAATTACCTAGACCCAAACCCTTTGCACAGGTGCACAGGGAAATGAAAAGAAGCAATGGTCACTAGTTGCATCAGAGGAAATTACCACTGGACTTGAAGACTTCAACACCAAAGTGATTCAGTACTGAGATGTTGTCCAGAGAAGTTGTTGCACCTCTGTCTTTGGAGATTTCAGAAGCTGACTGCACCAGGTCCTGAGCAATCAGCTCTTACATGGAATTTCTACCACCTCTGAGCTGAGGACTTGACATACTCCAGAGCTTACTTACAATCCAGATTTGTCCATGAATTTTCTAAGAAGGCATACAGTTAACAGACTTGGGAAAAAGTAACATCTTGTGTTAGTCTTTTTATTTGCCTCCGGGAGACAAGATTATTGAGGGTCATATGTATAAGGGCTGAGGTTCTAAAAGAAAAAGTTATTTTTGATAAAAATTTATGAAAAAACTTCTTATTGTGTGTTTCTTAACAGTTGTACATTTGTTGCTTATGAAAAAGATATCTGAAGGACTTTTTTATATAAGAACTTGCTCATTCTCCCTTTGTGATTGTTCATTCAAGTAAAAATCAAGTTCAAAATGAAAGAAATAAAAATTGCATAGCTGCAGGAATGTGAATTTGTCACAGCACCAGAGAATAAAAACAAAGCTAAACTTTCTAGCTCCACTAGTAATAAAATACTGTATGAGAACAAATGTACAGTTTACAGAGGTTTTCAGACCCTAATGTAATTTCTCACAGACAGTCAATTGGGCAGAAAAACTAAGAAACACACAGACAAATACGAGTACTGCCAACTTGTGCTTGGAAAGTTTGGATTCCAGAGAACACCCAGTGAGGACTGAACTTTCAGAGGGAGCACCTCCCCTGAGAGAAACAATTTCCTCCTCTCTGTCTTAATCAATGGCTAACATTAAAACATCATTATGGGCAAAGTCCAGACTGTCAAGTTCATAAAATTAATCACTAAAATCTAACAGATGGATGAGTGTAAGTCACAGACAGCTAGGGTGAAGCACATGAAGATGACAGCCATCTGTCAGTACTGAAATTTGCCCCTGCTCCTCCACATCTATGTGGAGGAGACACATCAAGCTGAATGTTTTTGGCCCAGGACTAAATTCACTTGATTCAATTGATACAAAGGCCATATCAGACTTCATACTCTGCCTTAATAGTTGGGTGTAACACAGTACAGGACCTAGCAGATATGACAGGGCCTAGGCTGAAACATCTATTAAAAAAAGCCATTGGTTTTGCAGGTTAGGGTCAGTCAAAAATTTCACTGTGGTCTGTCAGCATGACAATTGAGTAACAAGGCATATAAGCACAAACTCATTTCAGCACATCAGTCTTCTACTGTTTTGAAGAAATCAGTGCCATGGTTGCATTGTCACTTGGGATACAAGAGCCTAGAATTAGACTAGAAGAGAATGAAACGAGATATGTGGTTTGCCATTTCCTCATATGTGTATGTTTGAAAGGACAACAGACCACTAAGATAAATGATTAATTACAGTGCAATCAGTTAAAAATACATAAGATACATCTTCTCAAACATTAATAACCAATAAGACAGACAGCCTGTAATACAATGCAAGGGGGAAAAAAAATCTCATTCTTACAAATACATCAACAGGGATCTCTAGACTCAAGCTGCTGGATAGGTTTAGCAGCTTGTTAGAAGACTATTGCTTTGTTGCTGTTTATTATTAAAGAGATCCCTGTGACACACTTGGTGTACAGTTAATATGCACAGCAAGCCACAGCTAGAGGATCTAGTCCTGGAAGAGGTGATGCAGGTGGGTATTAGAAACCATCTTGAAAGTACTTGCTTAGGGGAGCAGCTGCACCATGAAATGCCAGCGGTGGTTCACCAGGCTATCTGGGGCTGTGTCAGAAACGAGGGAAGTCATGCTCAGCAGCATGTTCCCCTCTGGTAAGAAGCTGGATGGACTATTACTCTCTTCTGGTTTATCTACTTTGGTTTCTTATCTGCATAAAGCAGGGAAGAGAGGTGGAAAAAACAAAATCTCATGCTCTTGGGTTTTGTCCCCAAAGAGAACAGGATCTGGAATCCTACGGTTTATCCCACAGAGTTAGAAGTGCCTGGGATATTATGGTTCCAGTGGGAAAGGAAGAGGCTGGAAAGGTTTCCAGAATCCAACGTAATGCAGCAACTCTGCATCTTAGTCTCTCTCACCCTATCCCCAGCAGTGCACTGCTGAACTAACAGACTGCAAACACACAGTATAACCATAATTTTGCTAATTGCTCCCCCTACCTCCCAAACTTCACACACATCTGCATCCACTGCAATAAAATCTTCCTCTTTAGTTGCTTTCCATCACATTTTCCCTTTCTCTATAACCCTGGGTAGCTCCTGGCAAAATTTACACTGTTATTCCCAATGTTGCTGTGCAAGTTACTGGGTCAGATCCAGAGGCACCACGTGGTATACCCCATTAACATCTGTACAGCCAGCCATTTTCCTCATCTTGAAGGCCCTGCACTTTACAGCTCCACTGTGTGCTTCCTGTGTGTTCAAGACACCCCATCAAGTAGGAAACACTGCCTGCCCAGAGTGAGCAACACCACCACAAACCAAATGGACTCTGGTGAATACTTAAAACTAAGAAGCCAAAGGTTGAAACTGGTTACTTGTGGGAATGGCAGTCTCTCTCCATTTATCAACTCCAGAATCCTTGCAACCCCATCTGCTTTGCCACAAAGCAGCAGGGAAGCCCACTCACTGCATTCCAAAAGCCGAGCCTTTTGTTTGTCAAACAAAGCTCCAGACTCATCAATATGTACATTTGGAGGATGCAATATATCAGCTATTTCATTGACATGGTATCCTAAACTTATTTATAAGACAAAGAACAGATCTCAATTACAGCAGAATTTAAACAAAGAAAGTGATTCAATCACTCCATGAACAAACTGCTGCCAGATCCCCAGCTGAGAACTCAGGTTCTGGAGGTACTATTTCTTTCTTACAGACAGGCCAAACAGGGGGCTTCTCACAACTGTATTCTCCATAGCAATATGTGTTTCACATCCTGCTTCCCTCCACCCATCCAAGGCAAGTTCTCCAAGGAATACAATGTGAAATCCTACACAAAAAACCAGTTTGCATTTAACCATAGGTTAAAGTGATGCATTGTGACACTGCCATTGAGGGGTCATTATCCTCTAGTAATCATCTGTCATTCTTAATCATATGCCTGCAAGTTAAAAATCTAATACGTTGTGACAAAACTGTGCAAGTGGATAATGCAGAGTAAGCAGTTTGTCAACCTGGAAGAACGCTGGTCAGGATGCTGAGTTTTAGAAAGCTACAGTGGATTTTCACCATGAGGAGAGTTATTTATAAGATAAAAAGTCAGTAAAGTTGGGATTTTCAAACACTCTTTAGAAGGAAAGGTAGCCAAACCATATCATTAAGTCATCAGGAAGCCATTACTATTTTCAGTAGTTTCAGTTTTTTGCAACTTATTACAATATTGGTAAACATAACTAATAATAGTCTTACCAATAAGTACTACTGTGTGTGCTGGAAGATCTGAATGTAAGCATTTAAGAAAACATTTAACTTATCTCTGCAATAACTCTAAGAAGTATTTTGTCTTTTGTTGAACCATTGAAGCAATTGTTCTCCTTTCCTGGAAAACCTGGAAATCTACCATTTTTTGTAGCAAAAAAATGTGAACAGTTGTTACACAGAATCTTTTCTTCAACCAGAGACTGACACGATTACTAATCCCAGCCTATTATAATAATAAAAACTTAATGTTAATAATTAAATAAAATACATCTTTTTTCCATCACCTCTTTAAAAAAAGCATCATGTACAAATAAATCTGAAATTTACTTGCTCTTGAGGCAAGACCACAACAATCAAACACTAATAAGCAACAGTCACGAAAAGGAGAGAGTAGTTGAATTAGACCCAGGTCATCACAAGAAAACCCTGTCTTATAAAAAGATACTCTTAACTCTCTATGGTTAGAAAAAGGAAACTGAAAATTCACATTTTCAGCATTCAAAATACTTGTGAACTTTTAACTGAATAAATATGATAGACACAGTAAAGATATCTTCAAATGGTTAATGCCAAATCTCATCAAGGGATCAGATTCCTGGCCAGACCACGACGAAAATAGTGAACTCAACAGCACAGGTCATTTTAATGACCAAAGATTTAACAAGATTCAATGAGAAAGCAAGCATATAGGAATAAAGAACTCCACAGTGCCAGGACCCAGAGACCACTCCAAGCACTAGCAGCTTAGCTGGTCGTTCAAGGCCAACCAGTTGGCAGAAGGTATGAAGAACACTTGAAGGAACTTTAGCAGAGGCTCATCCTCAAACAGCTCTGTTGGGAGGCCTCAGTGAGGGCAATCCTCTTTCCCTTCAAGGCTACTGCTCTCACTCTGGTCCTCGCCTGATCTGTGCCACAGCCGTGTATCCCATTGATTCAGGTCCTGGCTAGTTTGCCAACTTGACTGCAGACCTGCCTCACCACTGTGGACTTGGCTGGCAATCATTGGTCCTGGCCACTATGTTCAAACTTGATTATGATCTATGATCCTGACTCAATTTCCCAACTTGACTTCGGACCTACTCTTGTTACTACAGACGTGCTTGGTGGTCTGGTCCCTGGGCTGAATCCAACTACCCTCACTGGCACTGTCTGCCTCACTTGGGGTGCACTGTGACTCGCCCATTGCTGCTAAAGCCACTGCTTCTGCTGACCTCCCTTCCCTGAGGCCTTCCCTGAGGGAACAGCTTTGCCCTTGCTGGATGCCAGCATTGAGCTACAATAGTTCAAGTTAGCAACAAGCATTAACTGAGGAAAAAACCATGATGCTCGAACTTTTTTTAAAAGTTCCTTTTTTAGGGACTGGAATGCTGAAGGTTGCTTTGAAGTTGTACAAACCACCACATCTACACCACCGACACAAGTCTGCTGAAGCTCCCCATAACCTAGTGCTACCTACTGCCAGATGCAATACCAGAGTTAACAGAGAGTTATTCAGTCTTAAAACTCAGTCCACAGTAATATCGTTTCCCTTCGGGCTACAGATTACACTGGAGCTCACACATTAACACTAGAAGTTCTGCTGAGGTGTATTTTCCTTGACATCTTTGCCATTGTTCACTGATTCGCACAGAATTAGCTGACTAGGGTTTAGTGAATTAGTAATCATCATAATCAGAGGAATATTGTATTGATCAAAATTTTTTAAAAAAGTATAAAAATAATCAAAGCATACAGTAAAGAATGAACAAAGGCCCACACCTCATCCTCCCTGAGGCAAGGACATGTGGTAGCCATAAAAGTTGAGGAGTTTAAGTCTCAGCATCACCACCTCCAGCTGGCCACACTTCACTTAGCTCTTAACTTGCCCTGCAGCCACAGCCCACCTGCGTGCTGTGGCATCAGACAGCAAAGCACCCAGAAACTTGGTACCAGGACATCTCTGAGCATACGGATGAATTCTGCCCCCATTCAGTCTTGCCCTTGTCCTATATTTCCACTTAGATAGAAGTCTGAAGTATGAACTGATTTATGCTTACTTGACAAAGGTAAACAGGAGTTTACATTCAGCTAAAAGTCTGTGTCAACACAGAGAAAGCTGTATGTTCCTTAAGCACTCTCACGTATTTGTTTTGAAGTATCCTACAGTTTCCAAAAGACAAAAGCCCCAACAGCAGTTTTTTCCCCTGCAATGTTGCATCTTTGAAGAGAAGTATCATCACTAGATATGAGAGTTAGCTAAAACCCAGAACTCAACAGGAAAAGAGATTTGAGACGCCACATATCACTTCCACCTGCAGGCATGATGTTCTTTTTTATAGAAAATAAAAAACAACCATTTTTATTGACTGTACTGTAGATACCTGTACAGAGTGTAAACTTTAATATTTCACCAGATATGTGAATAATTCTGGAGAAAGAGTTATCAAGCACCTTCATTTCAACAAATTTTTGATATTTACAGTAAGATATACCTGATTAAGTGTATGAATAGAATGAATTAAAAGTTATAAAAAGTTATACAAAAAGACTTTTAAAATGTTTATATGTTATTTCACGATAAATACACAATTAAGAAGAAGATGTCACACATTTAAGATTCAGAATTGGCTCTGTTTAAAACTGTTACTGTTATGTCTGAAGAGGAAGTGAGGAAACGGGGATGTTAGCTTACTGCTCTGATCATGTCAGTGAAATGTGCTCTGGCAGAAGCCTCACAAGCCCTGTTTTGCTCTGCTGCAGGTTGTCTTGCAGGCAAGCTTCCTTCCCAACACACAGTGTAGAAGACAAACTTCACTCCCAGATTTGTACTGTTAATTTGACATAAGAATATGCATTCTGATTTTCCCCTCTCTAAACTTACTGGTGATGATGAAAATATCAACTTTGTTTTGATTTTCAGTGCATTTTTTTGCTGTTACTGAACATGGGGGCATATCACTATCTTTTATTCTTTTAAGCACCAAAACACAGGTGAGCTTGCTGAAAATCAGATTTTTGACTGCCATGGTATCTCATTGTCTACAAAAAGGCATGGTATGGTTTGCTAAAAAAAAAGATTGCTAGGGTAGAATTCAGAGACCACTTTCAGGCTCATAGAATCAAACACAGAAGTATTATTTTACAACCTCTCAGGAAACAAATGTGATTGTGTATCTCTTTAAAACCAAATGAATCAACATCCATTCTTTGATGAACTATCAGCAATTGTTTAAAATACTATATTTTGCTTAGTGGATTTTAGGGAACTTTTTAGGGATCCACCTCAGATGGAAGAAAAGTATATCTCTTAAGACTCAAAAATTTCAAATACATCCACTAAGTGGTGTTGATTATCTATTAAGAATCATGTGCTATAGCAAAGGATCCCATGAACCAGGGTGAGAATTATTATCCTTACAACACACTGATAAAGTACTGCTGTAATGCAAGAGTCAAAAGATGAGATTCAACTTTTGAAAGTGAAAGGACTACTAGTGAGAAGGAATGCAGCTAGGCATTAAATCTGTGATATTACTGGGTGTTCCACTCACATCTATCCATCTTTGGGACCCCCTGGTTGCTTCTCAGCTCGAGATAAGGCCCAGCCACATGGGCCTCATGATGGGCTTAGCATGCCACTGTGCAGATAACTTCTGCATACTCCAAGGTACAACCCAGTCTCAGGATTTGGGTAGTGCCACCCTCTTCATTCTGTTTGGTATTTGTTACTTTAATTTTGCCAGGAGACACATCCTCCTAGACCAGCACAGATGCAACTAATGCCTCCACATTTACCTTTAAAAGTAAGGGGATAATATTAAAAGGAATAAGGTAAAGTTGGACCCAACCTGGGCAGCTTTGTCTTGCTTAACTGCTACAAGACATCCAGTACCTGTGTGTATGTGTGACTGCACATGCACATTGTGGCTTGCTGTCAACAGCATGGAGCACTTATCTTTAGGGCTTGATTGTGTTGATAGGAGTGAACTGTTTACAGCACATTTCGAAAAGGTGTCTGCTGCTCTAAAGCTTATTTTAATGTTCAGTGTCTTTCTATACAATCCACTCCAACTGTGTTGTCAGGGCAGCGGCAAGTACGGCCTCCTGGGGTAGCCAAGCAGAGGTGAGTACAACCACCATTATTCACTGTGCAGTAGTTATGCCCTGGAAAAAGAGATGTAAGATGTTAAAGAAAAACAAATGTGAACCTACAATAAAATCCAAAACAGATATCTACAAGAGACACGCAGATTTTATGGTTACACTGAAGAAAAAAGCCATAATGAGATTAAGAGTGAAACAAAACTATGCTTTGGGCAGATGACAGTCACCATATCCTTTGTGTCACCTTGATATTCACATCAAAGAAAGATCAAGATATCAGGACAGAGTGGGAGAGGCAACATGAATCAACTGGGCTGTTCCTGAAATACATGTCATAAATTGGCCACATGGTCACAGACATTAGAATGAAGAGACAGTGGGTGAGGAAGTAGAGAGAATGTAATACGTGGGGGTAAAGTCCAAAATGCTACAGAACATCATCCTTGGATACCACCTACCACTAAAACATCGATGAATGATCCATGATAACAAAACGAAACAAAAAAATTGGGTGGGTGAGGAGGCATTAACATTAAAGCATAAAATGAAAGAGAAGGCAGTGCCAGAAACAGTGGGCTGTGAGGAGAGGCATCCATCCCAGGAAAACACTTGAAACAGATATAAGATGAGAAAGAAATGACATTAAGGTACTGAATATTATAGCTATAAGCACATACTCAGAGTACACAATGTTGTTTAGTTTTACATCATCTACCAAAATGGAACTGTGTATTAACTAGTAATAGCAATGTAACTGATTTCTTAATTATGATATTTATGCATTTTTAGGCTCTGAGCCAAGACTTCAGTAAAAAGTAAATTTCATTTAGTGCATATATTGAATAATTTGAAGAGAAACTATCTCGGGTGGTTTTTTTAGGCTTAAAGCAAAAATATTGCCGCTCCTATAATTCCAGACATGTTGTAATAAAAAAGGGTGAACTCTTCTCCTAACTGTGATTTGCTAATAACAACATTATTGCAAAGTGATGCTGCTTCTCAAAAAACAAATTATATTTCAAGGGTATCAACTTCCTCTCTTCCTCTTTTCAATAGGATGTTTGAAAAACTTAACATTCAACAGAGCAGAAAGGCCAGCTCAGCCCAGCCACCCCACCACCTGCTGTTTTCTGAACATTCCATTTTGAAAAACACTCAATCTCATTAAGGAGATCTGAAAGACCATAATATTTCCTTAGTTTAAACTTAAAAATAAGTAAATAACACCCCAGCCATGAATATAGCATTCAGTTTAGCTGATGAGCATCTGAACTGTCAAAAACTGCTATATCTATAATCTTGATCATAGACTTGTCCTTTCAAGAAGGACAGAACAGGCCCCTTCTCCCCTCCCAATTCTGCTTTCATGTGGCAACCACAAAATTTACTTTCATGTAAAAAAATTGAGGTGGCTTTGAATTTCTTAGTAAACAGAAATTTAGGCAGCAACCAGTTCTTCACTACCTAAATCAGCCAGCAGCTTATAAATGGGAGCTACTACTAGGGTCATTTATAAACTAAGGTGTTATGCAGCTGTAAAAACTCGAGAATCATATGGATTACCTCCTGGGCACTGAGCAAAGGCCGTGGTGATTCCATAGAGACGGGAGCGCTTGTGAGGCTGGAAGTTATCATTTTCTAATGAAATCATGCGATCCACTGCAACAACAGCATCCCTGCCATATGCAGAAGAGAATATACAGAAGAGAGATGAAGTGGAAGTACAGGGATAAACAAAACAACAAAACTAAAATCAAAAAGCAAAACCCCAGTAAACAAGCAAAAAACCCAAACAAAATCAAAAGTCTGAAGTTGCCTCTTTTTAACAATTAGGAAGAGGTTCCAGAAGTAAAATCCGCCAAGACATCATCTTTCCTGGACAAATCAAGTATGTTATGACTTTCATTCCAGGCAGCTAAGAAATTTAGCAGGGAGACTCCTTACTAATTTTGAAGGTACTTCCAATAGAGGACAATGTTGCCCTACCAGAGGGACATTTGTTAGTAGTTTTGACACATTCTTCATATTCTGCCCCTCCAACATGTTCTGTGGTATAGTTGTTGTTGCAGCTATTATGCATAATGATTATGACAATGTTATATTTCGGGTGGAGCCTGATCTCCAGAAGGAATACAGTTGGTCACAAGCAATCTTTTCTTCCTAAATATAAAAGGGCACTCAACTGACAAAGTTGTATCACACTTTCCCATTTATACAAGCCTGTTCTAGAATAGCACTTCCCAGCTGTTAGGTTCTAACTTGCAAATTCTTACACACATTAATAGCTATTAATAGCAGACAGAGCCATACAACCATTTACACCAGGGAAAAATAAATATTTTAAAATGCAGGGACCGGATTTATTTTCTGGAAATTTTAGGGTGAACTCTAAAGTCTTGATCATATGGCAGCATTTTTAGAGCATTTACTCTAAAATGCTCTGAAATGACACAAAGAAATCATCATCAAGACAGTAAACCCTTTTTTTCCCTCTTATTTCTTGTTGAGCATTCATATAATACAGGGCATAGAAAGCCAAGAGTAATGATTTTCTGCCCTTTACAACGCAGCAAGTATCACCATAAGGGAAACAAATTAGTGCCCACTCCTTTTCCAAAAATGTACAGTGTTAAAAGCATTTTCTTATAGGACAAATCACTCTGCTGAAAATGAAAACGCAGTTAACTGGCAGCATCAATAGGTCAGCTCTACAGATCCACTCCACTCTGGATCAGCTATCGTCAGGAAAGCAACAAAACAGGAATATGTGAGAGGTCAGACATGAGAAATGCAGTATGTACTTCAGTTTCTACCAGGGAGAAGAAAAGATTAAAGCACACCATAATTTCTTTAACAGATAACGTACCTTCTCCAGTCTGTATAGTATAAATTCTTCCCATAGCTTGTGACACCAAAAGGGTACTGAATACCTTCAACAATCTTTCGTCGACCAAGCTGGTTAGGGTTCATGCACTCCAGCCTCTTAGTACCTGGAACGTCAAGAAACAATTAAGCCTTTGAAGCAGAGCAAGAGAGTTCTCATGAGGGATGAAGGACAAGTACAAGCATGCAAGCAGGAACACAGTAAAAAGTCCTGGAGGTCTTTCAGTGTGCTGTTTAGTCAAAGCCTTCTTCCGTGTCACATCTATGCACGTGCCAAAAATTGAATGAAAAGTACTTTGGTGCTAATGCTAATCAGCACATCACCTAAGTTACAGTAACACAGATGTCCCATGAAGCCATTGCTCACAAGCTGAGATTCCTGCTACAAAGACCGGCATCCTCAAATTGGTGTGGAAGCTGACAGAAGGCTTCCTCTATTCTGGAGGGATACTTCAGCCATTAACTAGTTCCACCTCCTCTGCAAGGCATTTTTTCAAAGCTCATTTGGTGAGCATGTTCCTAAAATGCTTGCTGGGTTGAGCCATGAGGGTGTGACTGCAGGAAGACCATCTAACTTGTAGATGCAAGTAGGGTGCAAAAAAGGTCTACCTGCAAAACTACTACAGGCTAGGAACACCTGTAGTTTTCTCCTAAACAGTGGGTTTCAAAATTAGACAAAAAGAGAAAAGAGACAAATGTGAGAACAAGAAAGGCAGAGAGAGAAAGGAATTAGAGATAGCAAAAGAAGATATATTTGAAGGTTAGAGAAAGTGTTTTATGGTGAAAAATAGAGTTCAATTATTTTATTTTATTCAAAGCTTGAAAGGTGACTTGAAGCATAGAAGTGCCTCCACAGGAAGACATCTCTGCCAGAGTCTACAGGGAGAAAGACAACAAGATGCCAAAAAAAACCCCAAATAATTAAATGAGAATTAAGAACACACTTTTTTTTAACCAGTAAGACACTGGCACAAAACAAGCAGTGGGTCAGTGGCAGAACATTCATCTCTTGATCTTTAGGGTGCATTGCTTTTTCAGGCCTTGCTTCAGTCAAATATAAGCCAGACTTGGCCTCAGGTTACAGGTCTTAGAACAATAGTGCCAGGATGACATTCTGTAAGCCAGATCAGATAAACCTGTGTTTTTTCTCCTGTTCTTAAACTAACTTCTTCTACAAAGGCCTAAGCATTACCTAAAGAGATGGTCACATATAAGACACACAGACAACATCTGTTGAATTCCTAGAGAGTTTTGTGATCAGAAATTAAATCTTTCAGCTTGCACAGAGACTCATGTGAATTCCACAGCTACCTGGAATAAATCAAGAGATCGTTAAAGCCAAAGCAAAAGGCATGAGGTTTGACATGTAGCTCAAAGAGTACATAATTTCAGGATTGGAAATATTTGTTCTACTACTAATATGAAGAAACATTTTAGCACCTCTTTACCTGCATCTACCCAGCACAGCATTGAGGAATAAGGATCAAATGTCAGTCCATTTGGTAACCCAAGATCATCTTTAACAAGAATTCTTCTGTTTGTGCCATCCATGTATGAGGTTTCAATTTTAGGAGCTTCTCTGTTCCAGTCAGTCCAGTACAAGTTTCTTAAGAGGAAGAAAAAGGCAAGAGTCAAGACAGTGACTGATCTCAAAAGACTGTTGTAATTAAGGAAAATGCTAAGGACACAAAAGTAACACACACCTCCCCCAAATAATTTATATAGATAAGAAGAATCACATTGCACTTCAATATAGAAGTCACAAAAGTATAGTAAAGATGTAGGAAACATACTTTCATTAAAAACAAAAGGAACAAGCACACACATGAGAAGAAATGTTTTCTTTACATTGTTTAGCTTTTGTGCAAGATGCCAGCCAAAAAGACCTCTATTTCAACGGTTCTAAGGAGCATTCAAGATGTACATCTACATTTTGAGTTCTTCATCTCGCTGTCCATCATGTCTGCTCAGGCTGAAGCAAAAGTATTTGGCATACATTTGGGATTCATTTGAAACTACAACTTCCTTTTCAGTGCACCAACTAAGCAATATACAATGGAATCAGAGTAGTTTATCCTCAGGGGAGGTCCTCAGAGAGGGCCATTAACTCACTGATGTTTTCTTATTATTGGTCATTTTTTAGTGGTGTTTTTTCCCCTTGGTTGTACATTCTGTGGCTGAGAAATTACATGGTCCCTCAATGCAAGAATCTTTGTTGTTTACTCCTTAATACACACACACAGTCCACTATGAGACAGAAGTCTGTGCTGCTTGATCTGAACCCAGAGACCTACTCTGTCAGTGGGGTTCTGCACAGAACACAGGTCTCTCCTCAGTCTGATTACTTTGTGTCTCTGCACTTCTCTCACACCAAAGTGCATTTGCTTCTCCTCGTTATGATGCTTGATGTGCATCCACAGATCAACTATTATGTGACTATGATATAAAAGCCTATTTTGTATTAAAGGAATTAGAGAAGTCAATACTATTACTTTTTTATTTAATTTTGTATCACTCCAAACTTCATGGATCATATGCATTCTTTTCTCACTGCTAACCTTGTTGGCAAACATCTGGAATCAGGATGCCCCTTTCAAAAAGCTCTCCCTGAAAAGAACAGTACTTTTGTATAGTACTAATGTCAATTAAGCAGTCATTTAGTAGAGCTTCCTAGCAATTCAACACTGAGAAAGCCTCTATGCTTCTGAGCATTTTGAGTTGCATGAGGGCAACAGCAGGCAAGTTCAGACAATAATTAACAGACATGCACTACTATGGACTCTGTACTAGTTTTAATTTTCCCTGCATTTCTTTCAATATTCAGAGAGAAAAAAAATGTCAACTGATCAAAGACTACATAAAAGTATGTAGTACATTAATCTTTGCAGGCTGGAATCTTAACTTAAAAACATTTACACTTTCCTACTGACACTCTGCTACAGGCTCAATTTTTAAAACATGTAGTTATCTGCATCTTCTAATAGAAGCCTAATAGAATCTTCTCAGACAACTCAATGACAGAGGTAAAACTGATGATAGAAGAGATACCATGGGAGTTTTCAAAGATGGAACTATATAGGAAGAAGGGTTGTCATGATGGAAATGAAAATATAAGATTGCTTAATCTAGTATTTTAGACCAGTAATCTCACGAAAAAAAACATTCTTAGGTAAGGACAATGCTTGTCATCCTACAAACAATGTACTGAAAGCCAGATACAAATAACTATTTGAAAGGTACTCAACAAAATTGTCTAGCACAGTACTGTCTAGCAGCCATTTCAGAATTTTCATTTCCAGTATACCACTCAGACACAGGACACAAGTAGATTGTTTCATTCCTGTTTGTTAGCTGTTTTAAGAAAAGGTAATCTATTATTATCTACAGACAGTCGGAAAACACAGACTCAGAGTACACACTCATGTTAAATAATTAAATAAAGTTAAGCTTGCACATATCTCTTGACAGCACATCCATACCCTCTCACAGGATCCACGACAATTGCTCTGGGGTTCACCAAGCCGGTGTCAAAAAGGATGCGACGCTGGCGCCCATCCAGCCTAGCCACTTCTATTCTATCCAGCTGAGAGTCAGTCCAGAAGATGTTGCGACCTAGATGATCTACAGCTATCCCTTCAGGGCTTCCCAAGTCTGCAGGAGGAAAACAGAGAAAAACATTCCTAAGCATTATATTTATTCCCAATACACATCAGCCTCATAAGCATAACTTTTAACTGAGATAAGTTTTCTGGCTGTGGTCCAACAAAAGCTATTTCGTGTCATTTGGAAGAGGAACATACATTTTACCTCAAAGTTTAAATAAACAAAGCCTTCAAAGACATAGAATGACATGTTCTTTGAGGAACAAACTCACCATACATGTAAGCACTCTTTGAGAAGCAGACATAGAAAAAGCAGATAGCAGAGAAATGAACAGTAGATAGTATCAGAATCTTATTCTACCCTCCTTAGCAGGTCACAGAGTGGATTTATAACCCTTAATATTTCTCCTTCTTTGGTACTGACATACATGAAAACTGGGTTTATGCTAAGTTTAGCCAATGCAATAATTAAACATAATCAAACTCCAAACACTAGAGACAATGACACTAGCTAACTGATGCAATTTAGATCCAGTTCTTTGTTTTTGCAGAGCAATCCTTTTTGGAACATGTTTTAGCACTGTATGTGCACAGTTTTTCTTGGACAGTTAGTTGTTCCAAAAGCAACAGGAAATAGCAGATAATGACCTTACTGCTCTTGCATTAGTAATTTCTAACTTGGACAAAGGATGCAGAAGAAATATATAAAGTTTAATTCAGTCATGATGAGAAACTGCTCTCTAATTTTCAAGGTTCATGCATCCATTGAAAAGAGCAGGTAGGTCGTGTGGGATGTAATGAAGCCAAAGTCAAGTAAAAAAAAAAATTTAGTCCAATTTCAGTTCCAAAAGAAGAATTGTACATGGCCACTCCCCAAAAGAGATGAAATGACCCTTCACACCGGCCAGCTATTGAAAAAAACCAAAAACTGCACCTTTCAGATGCTGATCCACACACTGATGGAATGTGGCCCATTAGCCTTCTTTTAATTCTCAAGTTTATTTACTGACAGCCATTAAACAAACAGTATGTAACAGAAGTAACTTTTCTGGAGAAAACGCATTTGGCCCAGAACATTGGGTAGAGCTCTCTAAAATTTGCTACTGTGACTTTGCTATGAATAACAGTTGCACAATATCTTAAACATCCCCTGCTCTCTCACTCAAGTGGATTACACTTACCACCCTTCATCTGCACACATGACATTTTAGATTTATATTAATTGCTGAAGAGAGAGAAAGGAACAAATAAGATGTATCTCACTGCTTCTGACTCACAGCTCATGTTGGGGGGAGAGGGATCCCAGTCTCCGGGATCAGAATATTACTGACTAAATGGTGGTGGAGGAGCTCCCAGAGTCTTTTAGGAAACAGAAGACAGTAGCAGGCAAAAGATCTGCTGTCATGGATTCCTAGGAGACCCTGCTCCCTGACTAGTTTCCTTGTTTCAATTTCCTTATGTCAGCTATTTGTCAGGAGATTTAAAGAAGTCTAAAGTAAATGTCTCCTCTGTGCGGTTGATTATGAGCCAGAAAAAACTGTCCTCCATGGAAGGAGAGGTAAGGGAACATTTAAGGCTTCATGTATCACCAGTCTTTCCAGAGGCACAAATATGTTCCTGCTATATTGTCATCAGGCCTGACAGTCACAGGCTCTGTCCCTGAGGACAGGTTTGTACAGCCATGCACAGCTGATATGACTTGAGCAATCACAGCAAAGGAAAGCTCTCCTCAACTTGCCTCCACAGCTGCAGAACTGAGAAAGCCTCCATAGGTTATACAGCTGCAGGGACAGAGAACTGGATGGGGCTCCACAATAAAATATGTTTCTGCAAAGCAATGCAACTTGGATCACAAAAGCTTTAAAAAAAACCCCAAAAAAGTAGTACATTCCACAAAAATACACATGAACTGAAGAAAGCAGCTGGAGCTCACAGGAGGAAAAAGCCAAAGATCAAACCAAAACAAAAAATTCTCATGAGTCTTCTGAGAGGGAGGCATTTTCCTATTTCATGAGATTCTAAAGTTTGTTTTGGCCAGCATAGGAGATATATTCAGTATTTGAATGGATTCAGTATTATTTTGGTCTGACCCCTTATTGAAATGCCCATTAACATATCGAAGGCGAAGTAAAACGTCGCTCCTAATCTCTTCAGGAACAGCAGTCATTTCCTATGCCAACAACAGAAATCATGAGATGTTTACCCATACAATGTTTTTTGTAGCAGATAAAACCCACGAGGTTTCCATGTGACATTGAAGCATCTCAAATTACCTTAAATAATCAATCTAATTTAGTTGAAAGTCTTCAAAAATATTCTTCCAATATTTTATACATTGCAAGAATTTTAATGTGTACACACACTCTCATTAGACAGACATTTGTATCCATATAAAATTTTTAACAGTAGTAATTCCCCCCATTTTTAAAAGTGCAGATTCTGAAAAAATACTTTAGAAGTGGGCATCAGAAATCCTTTCCTGAAGAATTTGTAAATTGCATAAGGATATGCTTTTACTACACGTTAGTCCCTTTCAGATTAAATATGTAGGGAGGTAAAAGAGGTCTTACAAATACCTCAGCCATAAAGTTGTACAGAACTATGAATCTCCATAACTACTGGAATGGTTAGGGATGGCCTTAAGCTCTCCCTTTTCCCTTCCTAGGACAATGGTAGGATCCAAGCCACCCCTATCTCTCTGCTGTCCCTAAGAGCTTGAATGGAATCTCCACAAACTGGCTATTCCAAAGCACAAACTCCAGGCAGCAATTCTCTACACATCCAAAGAAAACTGAAGCAAATTTATTGTAGAATTTTAAAACCATATGATAATTTCTCTAAAATAGTTTCCTAATTTTTTGTAACAATGGCTGCAGAGGATTCAAAGTAAGGGTGACCTCCTCCAGTATCTTGACTTCACAGGTGTTCTAGGATCCTAAGGACACTAGTATTCAAAATGCCTCCAGCTATTTTTCTGGTTTTTTTTTTAATGATGCCCCCCACACACACCCCATTCACTTTGTTCTCCAAACCTATCCTTTCCCTTAACCCTTTCCACTCAAAAAAGGTTTTAATATCTAAGCTGCATGGGCTTACAATTAACCCTTCTAATGAAAATGAACATGGACTGCAGTGAGAGCAGATTCTTCAACAAAAAAGTGTAAGAATAAGATACAAACTGTAAAGGCACTAAGTCCACAATACCCTCTAGTCCAATTCTCAAATCCTTGAGCAACTCCAAGGGCAAAAACCTAATGAGGTGGCTTTATTCACTTGCATTTTACAACTTGAGCGGTAGGCATGGAAAGTCACAGCTGAAATGATTTCTAACCACTTTTCAACTGTTTTGATCCCCAAGCCAAGGAACAGAGCAGGAGTTCTCCTCTTAAACCTCAATGCTCACCAGAGTAGGCAGCTGACTGGCAGAGATCAGGAGAGAAAGGGACTACACATAACCAAATCTCAGCTATCCAGCAATTACCTTGCTTGCCAGAACAAAAAAATCAGAGAATGACGCCCACAGATGGCATTCTGTGTTAATACATAAACACAACTCTTTAGTCAGCTCAGGCAACACCTAGGAAGTATATGTTACTAAATTCAAGTCTCTAATACCATTCCTAGGGAGTAGCAAGAGAAAGAATTTCGTGCTGTTACCTGTTTTGATGAGGGTGGTTGGCTCCCCACCATTCAGGCTAGCCCTGCTGATCGAAGGGCCGCTGATGTCTGTCCAATAAACCATCTTGTCCACACAGTCATAAGCAACTCCAATAACAACTTTGTCCTGTTGGTCAACAAGCAAGTTAGATCAGCCTAGGCTAAACAATAATTATTTGGCCAGCAGCAGCTTATGGTTTTAAGTCTCAAGGCTGAAAAAACAAAATTCTTGAGGGAAGATGGGAGATGAGGACAACAGGCAGAGAAAATGATTAGGTGACAGTCACTGTCAAATAGCTTAAAAAAATACTTTCAGTCATAAGTCCCTTTTAACTAGATAACACCATTTACCATTATTTCAAAGCAGCATTGTAGGTATTAGTACTGAACAACTGGTCTGACTTTTACAACTTCACCATCTAAAGAAAGTTCATGTTGACATTTTACTGTTATCCCTCATGCTTTCTTTCTTTTATTCTTTCCCTTTAAGGGGGAATAATGACTTCTGTCAAATCTGACTTGCATTGACATGCAACCCATGCACTCCAGCTCCGTTTCAGTGTTACCTACATGGCATCATTTGGCTAAAAAAAACTTCTAGCAAAGCAAGGTTTTAAAATAAAAAATAGCTTAAACAAATACTACATAAATCATTCTGCTGGAAACAGTATTCCCAGGGACAAGGAACATTCATATGGAAGAAAGATAGGACTAGAATTTGAATTTGGAGTTCAAACTCTCTCCTCCATGCAAGTGAAAGAAACTTTCAGGGTAAAACAATTTTACATGGATTCCCAGGTCTGTCACAGTTGCTGCTTTTGTAACTTGCAACTTCTCAGAAAAATGGTCCAAACCCATGCATTAAAACAGATGCACTTAATCATCAGCTTACCTAATGCTGTAGGTTGCAAAACAACCTAAACACCTCTACTGTCACTTTGCAAATACACATCACAGACAACACAGAGTCAACAGCATTAGCAGAGACTGAAAGTTTCATTTTAATTGAAAGTTTTAAGGAAGAGTTGCATCTTATCTCTTGGAAGTTCATTCCTGAAAATATTTCTATATTAATTCATTTAAGCTAGATCAAGTAAATAATGATACAAGCTGAAAAGGATTCAGAATCATGTCTCTTTCAGCCTAACTATCCCATTTTACAGACAGTATTTTACTTTATTTTTATGGTACTGCAGCAGCAGTTTAGACAAGGGTCAAAAGCTTGATTTCACCCTTACATTACAGCAGTTTGTGGTATTATTTACTGAAGTGAATCTGTGTAATTTAGATAGTATTTGGTTTACTAAATACTCACTGTAATATAACTGGAATGAAAACAGAAATTCTAGGCCTCAGGTAAAACAAATTACTGCTATGAAACTGGAAGTGAAAAGGGTTGGCATGTGATACAGGTGACTGAAAATAGGCCTTCTCAGCATCAGGAATTCATTTACAAGGAACAAAGATTTTGAAGAAAGTAGTAAGAAGCGTGGGAAAATGATTTGCCACCCACTGGGCCTGCACATGGAGAAGGAAGCAACAAGAAAGGAAGAAAAATATATATGTAGCCAAGAAGTGCAGAGAACTGACTAAAAAAGAGGAATAGATTAAGACTTAGGAAAAAGCTTTGAGGGAGTAAGAATGAAAAAAGGGCCTCTCCACATACTGCTATTGTAGGTCTCCTAAACTTTTATACCAGTGGAAGTGTGAGTATAGAGAAGATTATATGATGAGCTGTTGGAGATATGAGATTAGATTTTGTCTTGTGAGCTATTGTGAGTTGTTCTTTAAAGGCAAATAATTTCTTTTATAGCTCAGCTTTAAGCTTTTTGACTAGATAGATCAGTAGTTTTCAGTGACAAATTGATGCAATACTGAAATTTTAATCAAGAGTATAATTTGAGTTTTGAACTTAAATTATCAAGTTATGTAGACAAACACTAACTTTCATCTTTGTCACGAATCTTCTAAAAGACATGGACTTAGTCTACTAGGTTACTTACTGGAATATGCAAGAGTGCTTTTGCACCATTTTTCTTCATATTGTTTCCCTCTAGTGGAACATGTTCAATTTTACCACTTTGGGCAAAGAGCAGGTGCGTTCCTGGCGGCAGAGGTACTGTGTCTGGTCGAACAGAGGGCCCAATAACAACAGGAGGAGCAGCTGTGCTTAGACCTTGTTAATAGAGAAGGGAACAGATCAGGAAAAAATTAGCTTGTACAGCACAACAAGGCTCCTTATTATTTGCAGAGACAATTACAGTCAGACTTCTCAGGAGGAAACAGCCCTATAAGCAGACACTAATAACTATAATCAGATGCAGAAAGCTGCTGAAATTTCCCCCTTGGCTGACAGAGAAGTTCTTTTCATGTTCAGCTCTGTAATTGCTCTTTCCTTTGAATGTCTAGAAAAAACTCTTATTTTGGAACTGAAGTGAGGAAGACGTAGGAAGGAATATCCTTCATTTCCTGAGGCAACTCAGGTTCCACAGCTCCCAGAGGGCAGAGACTATATGGGCCTCTCATAGTTTCTAGGTAGGGAAGAAGCTAGAAAACTATCTTCTTATTCAGAAGCTCACCACAGCTGTCCGGATGCCCTGGCTGAAGGAAAAATGTGTGTTGGAGTTACTGAAGGGCTGCAGCATGAGGCATATCATCATCGGGACAACAAAAGCCTGAACTGCTATAGTTCAGTGCTACATCTCAGGGGCACGACTAAGCCCCACATTTGGAAGACAGTGCATTTGGGTGGAGAGATACCCACAAAAAACAACTGCTTCAGCCACTTACATGGTGGACGAACTCCTGGTCCACTTCTCGTGCCATCAATCTCATTTCCATTCCTATCCACACACCAACAATATCCACTGCCAGAATGGCACTGAGTGGGTAGGTAATTCCCATGCTCATCACACTGGGGAATGAAGTGACCAACTCTTGCATCCCTTGGGTAGAAAGCACCTCCACTGCCAAGAGCTACTTCTCGTTCATGCTGGCATTTGGACTTTTCCGGTTCTGGGGAAAAAACACAACAACAAAACAAACAAACACAAACATCAGTGAATATTTTTGTGTCACTAACAACTACATTCCATTAACAGTTAACATATGCTGATCACCTACACACAAGCATTCTTACCTCTATAGGAACATGGCACTGTTATCAACCTTGAAGGTATATGCCTTCAAGTCTGCCCTATGAAAGTGTGACACATTTGCCCTAAACCTATGTTATTTTGTCTTCCACCGTTTATTTTAAGAGAGAACAAACAGGTCCCCTGCACCTTTCTTCAGTGGAGAAAGAACAGAAGGTGGAAACCATGGTCTTTCTCCTTGAGGCACATGAGCAAGGCCATTCTGTTTGATGTTCAAATTTGATGTCTACCCATTGGCAATTATTCCACGGGCCTTAAAATGTGACTAATTAACCAGACCACAGAGTGGCTAAGGGTCGTTTTTGTAATGCTAAAGGTCGAGTTTCTCTTCAGAGCCACAAGAGAAAACCACAAATGAGGCAGATGCTGGAAGTAGCTCATTGCTATGAAGTATATTAGGTTATTAAAGATCAGCTGTCAGGTTTGAGCACTCATTTGATACTTTTGCATCTAAGAAGGGAATTACAGGGACAGATTGTCCAGTTCCTGGTAAAGCAGAGAAACATATGAGACGCACACACATGCATATGTATTACTGTAGAGGATACAGAGGGAAGACGAACTTTTCAGGTTATCAGGAGATTCAGAGATCTGGCTTTTTACATTTCAATTTTACAAAGTAGTCTGGACTAAAATATACATCTCATGGTATTACCTGTTAAACAATAGGGAAAGTCATCTAGATCAGTATATTGTTCTAGATGCCAAACAACATAATAAAATTATAAGAATACAATAAAAATAACATAGTTCCTTCCTCTGGCTTAGTTTTACCTTACACTTGAGGACCCTGAAGGTTTCTGTGTGCTGGGAGAAAAAGAGCTCTAATTATGGGGGAGTATCTTTTTCCTGTAAATGATTTCTACAGACAGAAATACTTAGCACAAACTGTGTGCTGAAGAGACTTTAACATTACACTTCCATTTATTCCTTGTTTTTACACTGCTTGGTAGACAGCCTTAGTTATGTGTGGCTCAGATTAGGCCCAGCCCATCTGAGCAGAAACCTAATCCCATGCATCTACAGACTGTTGTGGTGTAAATTACACAAAATCAAAAAAGAAGGGTAGTTTTTTATTATTTAAACTAGTTACGCAAGCAAAACTTTGGACACGTTTCATGCACCTGGACACAATTAGAGAAATATAAATGACTGGAGAATGGTTGACTCTAAACAACTGAAATATTTGGCATCACTTTTAATGTGGGTGGTGGAGAGTCTTGAATCAACCTACAAAACCAGATCCTGTAGGAAAGCGTCCATTATCTGTCTCAAATTTTGTTTTCACATATTCAATGTGCTATGCAGTATGCAGATAAAAGAAATGCTGATTTCAGTCACCAGACAGTTTTGCCACCATTTTTATTTATTCTAAACTTTCATTATATGCAGTGCTCATGAGAGAAAGCAGGGAGAATACAGAGTACTGGTAAACTGACCCCCCTGCTTTTGTTCAGTGCAGGAATAAAAATCTCAGTTGCATTCCTATGATCTTTGAGAAATACTATTACCTGCCCCTCAGCAGAAACTGGTCTTTTTTCCTCCCATCTGAAACTTACAAAATTAGAGTAAATCCCGAGAGTTTATAATTTTTCTAATCAATAGTCTATATGAAAATGAATTAGCAAATATGATTTATAGAAAGGAGTATGTATACCCTCCCAGTTAGGACACAGCTGTTATACATAAGATATGTTAGTGTTACTGGTAACTTGAAATATCAGTATCTGTTCTAAATTTCAAGACAAGTCCACATTTATATTTGCAGATTTTATATGGGATTCTGATTAAATTTTTCAAGAGTACTTATATTGCAAAGATCAAGACCAATCTCAAAAATTGCCTGATAAGGCAATTAACAACACCGAAGTCAAGAGACTTAAACAAATTAATTTTCAAAAATAGCATTAAGTTCCTAGAAGGTGGAGGATATGATTTGCTCTTTCTAAAAAAGATAGAGATGACAGTGGGTTGGTAGAAATAGTCTGGTTATACTGTTTATACAGTCCTATGTTTTACTCAGTATGCTTAAGAGAAGATGCTCCAATTTTGAAAATTTTAAATTGCTTTAATTAACTGTCTGAAAGGAGGCTAGCTATGACAGAGTTTGAAAGATGAGCCTGACACAGCAAACAAAGCACATTTCCTGCCTTGATGACATAACAGCATAAGTTAGACAAAACACATAACAAGAAATGGCACATATTTACATAATACAAGGGCTACTTTGTAAGCCAGCTTCTAGACACAAACCTAATAATCAGTATATTTCCTTCACTACAGCACCCTAAATGTGGTTTCTTAATGATCCTGTCTTTAATATACATACTGTAATATTTCATCCAGTCAAGATTCTTCAAAGATACAGAACAGTTAAGAGGAGAGTTCTCTGATCTCTAGATTGGCAAGAAGAAAATTTCCATTAAATATAACAGGTAGAGCTAAGAGCAAATAACACCTACCTGGTGTAACAGTGTTGTTACATCTACTACTGCACCTGATTGCAGCAAATGCAAAACAAGTCATGCCTATTTCAAGGCTCTATGTCCAGGAATTACTAGGCACGATTTTTAGAGGTTCTTTAGATTCTTATGAAACCCACATTTGAAAGCCAAGCCAAATGATCATGTCAATGATGAGAAAAATTATATATACTAAGGTTAGTTCATTCTGCCAGAGATGAAACAACCAGTGAAAGCAAGACCTTGGCAATCCTTTGTGACACGATAAAGCAGGGGTGGCAGCAGCCTTTTATTAACAGCAGGGCCAAGTTCTAGTATCTTTTCCGTATATGTTTAAACATTACCAATCAGCATTTGCTATAAAATAAGTAAAACCCAGTTGCCACTGGGTTTTGGTGCAGTTGATGCTTGACTGATGAAGGTAATGCACTGATCTAAAAGCTTTGTGTTTCCCTATAGCATTCTACACAGGCCCACAGGACAGTGTCGTTTTTGAAACGAAGCACTATACTGTGGGCTACCTTAATTTGGTAAATGATAAAAAATTGAAAAAAAAATCAGAATAAGTAGTCAAATGTCATGCAGTAGTGGCATCTTTAGTAAATTCCCATTTTACCTTAGTCTTGTTTATAAATTTCCTATTAAGAAATCTAATTATTTTGTTTGAATTCCAGAGGAAAATATGCAACCGTAGGTTGCATCATTTGTGGAAGAGAAACAGATCAAAAAACATGAGAAGTACAAGACGTAAATGTAAAGTTACACTTCTTGAAATACGTTTCTTGAAATATCTTTAAATAGAGTTACCTTGGAAACTACAATCAGAAAAAGCTATCAGCAGGTCACAGCTCAGTGCTGTGGAGACTGTGAGAGGGTATAAATAAGAATTCAACATATACACAGGGAACAGCACACAGGTATAGAAAAGAATACGAGGCTGGGGAGATGATTCAAGGAATACCGGGTCCAGCTTCGGCAATCACGGTCCAAGGAAACAGTGAAAAACTGAATGACTGTACAGAAAAAAGCTCCTAAGGTAGAAGTTGTAGAGCAGAACAGAGATCAAGGGTGTGATAAAGAATTTGTGTCCCATGGACCACAGCACACACAAGTCAGAGTAGATATGCAGAATGGTGCAGCTTGAAATTATGCTAAATGTATATCCTTCCTCAGAAAAATAAATTTGTATCCAATGTTTTAAACACTTTTTTTTCCCAGTTGATTTGTAAATTACCAATGGCAAACAGGAATTTGAAAGTGACTGAAATATATAATGGAACTTGAATAAATGAAATCAAAGTACATTTTTACCTGATGTTTTCAAATGTTGGAGTAAAAAAAAATATTATGAAAATACCCACATGAAAATAACACACTACCCTTTGTCTCTTTATTTTCCTTTGTAATTCTTCACTTATAGTTTTGCTCTGGTAAGTGCGTTTCTCGTGTGAAACTAGTTGCATACACAGGACCAGAGAATGGCTCTTAACAGTTCCTAGTTCCAAGAATCCAGACTTGTTTCTGTTTAGTAAACAGTGTCTGCGGTCTGCAGAGGTAGAAACACTCAGACATCTGGGTTTTTTTGAAATGGAAAAATGAAGCGTGAGGAAATAATGAAGTACAGACTTTCTTAATAGCTGGGAGCAGCGGGACATTCCAGCATCATTAACTCTTTCATTAACCTGCTGGTTCACTCCTACAGACGTTCTCTTGTGTGTGACTCGAATCCATTTTTCTTCTTAGTTTCTAGTTCTACTTGTTTCAAGAGTTGCCTTTCAGCACTGTTAAGTTTTAACAATAGGTTTCATGCAATAATAAAGACACCAAACAAGCAAGTAATTGCAACATGGGTTGGAACAGGGTACAGCAAAAAAGAACTGTGTATTCGAATGAATGAAACTTTCCATGCTATTAACAACCAGGAAAGACTTCAGTTACTTCACAGAGGCTAATTAGATCAAAACCTTAGCGGGTAAAAAGGGGAAGAAAGGGTCTCTAATTCCAGCTGAATACAAACAATACAGCCTCATCTGCAGTCTCCATTCTGAAGCAACTTAATTTACAAACCGGGTGCTAAAGTAAACTAAGCTACTTTTGGTAGGCTTCAGAAAGTATAGTTTGTTTCTATCTCCTGGCAATGATTAACTGATGGATATATCCATGTTAAAGGCACTAAAGCTTTAGCAACAGATGACACCCCAAGGGCAGCTGCTGTTCTGTTAACTCTAAGAAGGGAGCAGTAAGATAAGCTGTAAACACTGCTATTGCTGCAGACTAGCAGAGCAATACAGATACTCCCTATTTCAGTAACGATTCAGCAAAAGTGAGACTTCTTATCTATACAGATTTTTTTTCTGCTCAGAGCATTTAATGAGCAGAGACACAATTGATAGAAGTGTTTCTGAAAGCTTGTCTTCTACTGATAGTACAAAACTATATAAAAAAAAAGGCAAAACAGTGAGGCATAAATAAAGACTACCAAAACCTGGCAGATCTTCACCCACTAAAACAGTAGATACAGAACTCTCAAAAGTATTTTGTTACTACTATTAGAATGGTGACACGGAAAGATTACCATTCAAAATACAATTGTGTTGAGTACAGAAAGTGAAGAAGTGTACAGGATAAGCAGCAAAAAATAACAAAGTTACTACAAAATAGTACACTGTGCTTAGCAGTTTTGTAGACACTAACCAAAGCATGGGAAAAGGTATTGTTCTTAACAACAACAAAAACCCCTAAACAAACAAACAAAATCCAACAAAAAAACCACAAAAAAACCCCAATCCCCCCAAAAAACCTCAAGTAAATTATCACATATACTCAGAAGACATTGACTGTATTCTGGTAAAAAAGTTAATTAGTTGACTTCAAGTATCAGTCTTCCAAACCACCTGTTTCAGGTACAAAAGGTATGTGGCAGACATGAAAGCAATATTTTTTTCCTCTGCAATTCTGCCTGAAGAACTGGAAGCTTTAAGGTTTAATTTGCTTCAAGTTATTCACATCAAATTTCTCCTCTAGGAGAAATAATTCTGTTTCTATCAGCCGACTGGTTAGCTAAATATTTTGACACAGGTCAGAAACACTAGGTTCTTCATTCATCTAGCATTAAAATGAAAATACTCATGGGTGATCATGCATGAAAAGTTAGTTAAAAATAATATTAAAAGATTTACAAAGTGGTAAAAGCTAGACTTCAGAATTAAACACTGCAAAACCTCCAATTTACCTATGATAGAAAAATCTACACGCACTGGGTGATTTCACATAACATGATGAAGTGTCATGTAAATACAATCTAAAACCAGAAACAACCTTGTGAATTCTTTTTTTTAAATACTTTCCTTTAAACAACTCTTTGTCTTTTAATTTTAAAACACAAGTATCCAATTATGCAAAAAAAGAAAAGTCAGAAATTCAGAATTAGGGAATATAGTGGCAAAAGAAAATATATTAGTTTTCAGGTAGTAATATTGTGCTATACAGACAAGCACTTTCAAACAAACACATCCACTATTAAAACAAATGCACAAACAAACCCTCCTCAATTTTGAATCAACAAACACTTTGGACATCATTAAGACCACAAGGTAGAAGGTAAATTATGAAGAGAGCCTCCCTTCCCAGTCATACTGCTTCTTGCTCTCTTTCTCTGTGGGCCTATGACTTTCTTCTTACTCTTGACTGCACATTTTGAGTTTCATTCTGTTCAGAGATGAAGGGATTTTTGCCCAACAGCAAGGTTAGAGGAAAGAGAATTGGGTTTGAACAAACAGAAGCTAAGCTTTATTTTCTGGATGAAAGTATTCACCTTTCTGCAAAACCTGAGTGCTGTCCCAGAGGTTTGCCATGCTGTTGAACTAAAGTAACCATAACAATGCTCCTTTGTGCTTCAGTGTTCCTTATTTTCTTTCTTTTTAAGCATACCTTCAAGATGAGGAGTTTTATACTTCAAGGCCCAAAGCACAATGGAGGAACAGAAGTGTGGGATGGTAAAGAACTTTCTGTTGAACAGAGAACAAGCTGAGTAAATACAGAAATAAGTGCCAGCTAGAAACCATAGTCTTTCTGGACTATAGGGTATATGTGGCATGTAGGTATCTAGATACCACTGCAGACAGTCTCATGACTTTGGTCTCATTTTTCACTTTACTCCTGTAATTGTACTCATTTGCATTGCCAACAATTCCAGATCTTTTATGGTAAGTGACTGAGTATGCAAATCAAATCACCCCCCATGGTCAAACCTTTACAGAAGGCAACTTCAAAAGATAATATCAGCTTGGGGCCGAAAATTGCTGAGGATAGAACAAACAAAATATAAAACAGGATATTGAGCAGGATATCATGGAAAAGTGATAGCAGTCAAGATACAGGTTTTGACACAAGCTTGGTGAAATTCTAAATTTGAAAGACTTAAGAAAGAATAAAGAATAAAGAAAGAATAAACACACATGTTGTTTCAGAAAGAAATCAAATTAACATATATCCTCCAAATCCCAAATTATATTTCTGGTTCAATTTGCAAGAACTATATAATTTTACCTCCTAACACACATCGGAAACCATCCCCACGATAACCTGCCTTACACTGGCAGCTGAAGGAACCAGGAGTGTTATAGCAAAAAGCATCTGGATGACAGTGGCCCTGTTGACATTCATCTACATCTGTAAAAGAAAAGAAGAATCTCAGGTAACTGTTCCTCCTGATGGACAAATCAGAGTGATGAAAAAATGTGCAAACCTGACATATTTTCAGGGTCCTATTTTAGGATATCTGATTAGACTTACAGATAGTTCTTTGGAAGTACATCTAATACAGAAAGACAAAGGAGAAAGAAAAGCATGCATGTATTTTAGATTCTGTATCTCTACATTCTGCTATTCCAAAGGGTAACTAGCATTATTAACACACACAGTATTTTAGAAATACATGTCTATACTTCTCAAGGAAATTACTTAACACAGCAAGAGAAGTAGGATTTGAACAGCAGTATTTCCAACATGTAATTAGGTAAATCTTCTCCCCCACTGCACTCTGACTGACATGAAACAGAACGTAATTTTTTTACATAGTCTAAGCATTATGTTTCACCACTGTAATAATATAAACCAATACAGTGCAAACACATCCAGCAGATGAAGATCTGCAACTACAAGTACTGCAGCTTCTGCAGTTACCTCACCTTGGACCTTCTATAGCCCAAATATTGAAGAGTGAATTCAAAAACTGAGGGGTGGAAAAGACATATGCTTAATACAAATGCCCACCTGAGGGACTTAAACTATGAAATTTCCTACTTTAAATCACAAGTAACTATATGACATTTCAATGACCGTCCAAGTTGTGCAATAAAGAGTATAAAAGCCCCACAACAAATGGTGCTACTCACCCTCACAGGCACGCCCATCTCCCAAGAAGCCCGGGAGACATGTGCAGATGTAGGCGGACCCTCCAGTGTACACACACTGAGCACGCTGAGGAATGTCACAATTGTGTGTGCCTGTCTGGCAGTGGTTTACCACATAGTCTACAGCTGCAGGTTAAATGCATAAGAGAGGAGATGAAAATTTCAATTTTCATTCATAAAGTCTAAGGCTCATAAGTTCATATGAAACAGCTGTGAAAGCTTACAGAAGAGAAAGGAAACAGGTTTTTTTTGGTCTGGGGGTTGGGATTTTTTTTTTTTTTTTGCCAAGATCTCCCCTTTCACTGGTGTTAAATCTTCTTAATGTTTTACAAGGAACTGACTCCTCAGCACCTCACAGATGTTTGTTAGCACAGAATGGGGCAGAGAGGCTACCACAGTGACAGAACCTAGAATCCATGACAGCTTTGTTTATGAAAAGGAGTCCTGAATGAAGAAATGTAAGGCATCTCACAGAGCTACCTCACATGTTAGCTTACTGGCCAGTTTACTGCACTGGGAATTATTAGATGACCTGCTACACTAACCTACACTGACCCAGGGCTGCTGTCACTTGGCAATAGATGGGAGCTGTGACTCACTCAATAGGAGATAAACAAATTTGTCAACTACTGGAGAGATTTTTGACCAACAGTGTAAGCTGGGACCAGACCTGCTTTTCATAACTTTCTCATGTTGACAGCAGTACTCTGAAGGCATTGCACTGCTTTACACACAAATTATTTCAGGAAGTCACTGGAGTTCTGCCTGTGCTTACCTGTTACATCAGTGAAAAGGAAACAAAGGAAACCATGGTACTTAAAATAGGAAGAGGCAAAATACTACAAAAATTTTGGTCCCAGAAATAAAGCATCCAATGTGTATATCTAGGAACAGACTTCCAGCTGCTGTAATAGAGAATCCACTGAGGCTCTCTTTACACAGTTCTTACGAGAAGCTGACAGGGCACCCAGACAAGACTACACAACGCTCCTTTCATCACAGCACACAGATGGAAACTAGCACAGTATCAGCAGGAAAATAACAAAAATCTGCCATCAGAGCCAGATCTGAAAACAGTCATTTTTTCCATTTCTCTGGAAGAAGTGACAATGTTGTTAGAATCATTAATATCCTTCTGTTTGATGAAGTAAGTTAGATTATAAAATAGATTATAAAATAATCTATTAAGAATTGCATTATAAATGCACAGAAGTTGGAGCTCAGAGGGAGTCCTCAAGTCCTCCTATTTCTCATCCTACAAGTAGGAGAATAGGATTTATTTACAACTCTCTTCTAAAGCTATCCAGTGAGTCATGCAGCTGGTATGAAAAAAAAAAAGGCCAGTTCCAAAAAAGCTGAGTCAAGGCTGGTATCCCAGAGCAACCTGCAAAAGCACAGAGGGTTGCTGTTGCCCCTTCTGGGGTTCAAGTTGTCTGGGGGGTTATAAAACCCTCCACTGTGAAAAGGAGAACAAGATTACCATGACATTTATTTTTCATCTGTTGGGAAACTAGAGTTTATCTTCCCTCTCTTCAGTCTTACAAATGCGGCTTGGTTTAGGTTAAAGGAAGAGATCAAACTGAAATCCTTCAATCCAGGCAGGGAATTACTTAGTGCTTGCTAAAAGTGGGACATCAACTTCATGGGAAAGTGATAGAGAAAATTTGGTGACATCGTGACTAGAAGGAAGAATGTTTCCTTCTGGGTCTAAATCACAGAAGTGCAGTGGTGGACATAATGGAAAGAACATAAAGCTGTTCTTCCACATCTCACCCTATCCCTTCCAGTGGCCTGGTAGAAGAAGCTGCTTTTTCTGACTGTTCTGCAACAAAGGGAGACTTAAGGGAGTAGACTAATTGGACTCCTTACTGAAGCAGAGAAATTTAGCTTCTGATGGAGTGTAATACACAGCATACAAAGCCACAAACTTCAGGAAAGTCATGCAACTGTCTGCTATAAGATGAAGGTTCCTTAGTCTTAGTTGAAGAACAGTCTTAGCTATAACGAGGAAAGATACGGATGCATGAACTGATCAAAGGGTAACTAAGTTTTTACCACAAACTAGTCACAACACAAGCAAACAATTCTCAGCTGTTATCACTCATTTCCAAAAGAAACAGGAACCGGTCCAGCTATACTGGAAGACTGCATACAGGGTTTGTCAGCACAGAATTACTGTCAGGTTGCAAAGACAAATACTCTAACAAAACAAAACAAAAAAAATCCAATCTCTATCCTATCCTGACAATTGCAGCTCTAGAAATAAAGTCATTAATTATTTTATCTGGCATTACCCTTCTTCTATCAGCCATTTGTAGATTCCTTTTTCCAAAGGAATTTCTAGAACTTGAGTGAAAAACAGGGCAAACAGGAAAAAGGTATCTCTTGTTAGGACAACCTTAGTCTAGCAAATACAGATTGACTCAGGCTTCCTTCAGAAATAAAGTTTTAAAATTATATAAAAATAATTCAGCAGCAGCTACTGAATTTGAAGTCTTAATGTTCATTAAAATGAGCTACATTTTCTCCAAATCTCGAGGATTTTAACAGTGAAGTGATCTGTGGTTACAATTTCTTTTCAGCACGATTAACTATTGCTTTGGAATAAGCCTACAATAGCCAAGATGCACTGATTTAGACCTGTGCACCATCTTACCCAAGGGATGAATCTGTAACTAAAGCGTAATCTGTTAAACTGAACTCTGGATTAGACATAAGAAAGAAACAAACCACAAAACTCCAAGAAGTCAAAGCACAGCCCTTAGAAAATGCAGAAAAAGCCACTAATCAGTAGCTGCAGCACTAAATTCAGCTCATGTTAGAAGTAAGGGCAGCTCGCGAAGGACTGTTTCTGTCCCTGTGAGCTGAATCGCAGCCCAAGAGCCGGTGGGCAGTGCTTTCAAGAAATATGAAACTCACCGACACAAGTCCGCCCATCTGCTGCAAACTGGTATCCTTCAACACATTCACAACGGTAGGTTCCTGGCTGGTTATTGCAGCCTGCATTGGTGCCACATAGACCTGGTTGCTCTGAACACTCATCAATATCTAGGATATTACAAGGATTTTGGTTATGACAAAAGATGCATTTAATATGGATGCCAGAAAAACAGAAACTTGGAACTGTTGATTAATAGCAGTCTTATATATTTCAGCTACATCTTAGCTGGACCATACATCTTAAGAGATATTAGTAACTGAAAACAAGATTTCAGGTAACTGTGTCCTCAGCTAATTGGCACCAAAAAGGAAAAAACAAACCAGAAGAGGTTCTAAAATGAAGTAATAAGGGGAAGGCACGGGAAGTTGTAGAGAAAAGAGGAGCCACTGAGGAAAAACATGCAGCCTAGAAGGTGATCAGCAGCAGTGATGACTACTGGGGGAGCATGAACTTTATGAAAGACTTCTCCTTTCATTATCCATATGCATCTCTAATCCATTGTTGCTCAACTCACAGCACCAGAGGACTGGAAGGGACAATGTGGTGCTGTTGTTTTCATTTGCAAGTTGAGTTAAAGGTTGGAGTGAGGGAAGAGTTGTGCTTTGGTTTTTTTTGTTTGTTTGGGTTTTTTTGTTTTTTTAATAAAAAAACCCCAAAACTTGGTTAGCTAATAGGGATGATACATACTTCATTAACACACACATTCACCTCTTGAAAACAAGTATTTGTGCTGTTACTTGATTACAAAGCAAAACCCAAATACATTATGAAAACAGAGTTGGACAGAGTTGGGAAATATAATCTTCTTGACCAGAACGGATTTTCAAAGCAGATCAAGAAAAAGATTATTTCAATGAATTGCACATATCTGCTCTGCCCACTCATGCATATGCCATTTTTCATCTCCCTCGAGAACTTTTAACCTAGTTGATTCATATTAACCAGAAATTGCATTACAGTAAATTTCTCACAGCTAAGTTACCACATACTTTATAAAAATACAGATTGGGTAGGAAAGATGCTTTGCAAGCTAGCAAAGCAGTCAAGACAGTCAAACTTGCCTACTTTGATTATTGAGATACATCAGCTAGACCAGCAACCCTCTAACCTATCCTTCTCAAAACCAGCCTCTCAGGACAGTTCATTTTGCTAGAATGGCTAATCCTGATGGTCAGTGCACCCCAAGGAAAACAAATTCCACTTTAGCTTTCATTTTGCAACAAATTAAAGTTTTTTGATACCATAACAAATGTTTCCATCTCCACGGAAGCCAACTGAACATTCACAGAAGAAACGATTTCCAGTTCCCGGACGACACACAGCGTTGGTGTCACAGTTATGAGTACCAGTGTAGCAAGGATTCCGGTTAATATCAGCAGAACCATCTAGCAAGACAGATCATATTTAGCCTTGATGACTCTATCCAAGTAATAGCATTCAGTTAAGGCCTAGAAGGAGTCTGCTTATAGTACGCATTAAACAAGGGAAAAAATACTTTTTGCACCAGAAAGAAAGAAAAGCCACAAAAACCTCTCTAAAGGCAAGATTGACAAAAGTAATTCATCTCCCAGTCACTGATAGTAGACTAAAAACACAATTCATAACAGCTTGGTTTATTCATTTTAATTAGCAGAACTTTATTTTGTATCAAACAAAAGTGAGCACAGCTTTTTTCTTATACTCATCTGGTGTGCATTTTCAAATTGTTTGCTTTTTTCCCTGATTTTAGTGCAAACTTGGACAGCTTATCCAAAAAAAATACACTTCATAGGCTGCCTACAATTCAAAGATAAAATGCCATGTTTCATGATAAGTTATAGAAACTCACCCATGGTGAATCTTAGTCCCCTCTTTTGCCCTTTTCTCTGACAATACAAAAAATTCAGTAATAGAAGAACTACAAAATTAGGTAAAGATAAAAAATATACTCCAGTTATCTAAGTGGTAATAGATTCTTGAGATTATTTCAAGGAATTAGACACAAACTCCACTGAATTTCAAGAAGAGATAATCACTTGAATACTCTTTCTCAAGTAAAAATACAAACTTTCAACAGTCTCATTTCTCCTCCTAATTGATGGATCTGGACTTCCACTGACTACTGAAATAAATTAATTTAACTCATTAATATGCAGCTAAGGCAGGATAGAAAAATATGGATGCCTGTTTGTTCTTAATTACTCATAATAGAGAAAAAATTTCAATTCCTACATACCACTGATTGGGCCGATGGAATTACTCATAGCATATCGCAGGATCTGCTCGTCTCTGTTATACAGGACAAACACACTGTCCACCGAGAGCTGCTGAGTAGCAGAAGCAGGACGGTGGGAGTCATCGTGAATGCATTCGTCAAACGAGATGGTCTGTCGCCACTGATAGGCGCCCGTGTACGTGGAAGCAACTCCATCCCTTTCTGGCTCTGTCACTGTGTACTCCCTCGTGGATGATGAAGTGATCACTGCAACACGACAGCAAACACGCTGATCAGAACAGAGATCAAAAGTACTCTGCCAAATGTTATCTGTAGAATTGGGATGCAGTCTGTGCACCGTAAATAGAAATTTCAAAGGCAAGAAGCTATGAAAATGGATGTATTTCCATGAAAAGGAATAGGCACTTGAGTACACTTACTCTCCTCTCAGGTATCACAGCATTGATAAATAATTTGATTTATTTTGACATATTTTAAAAATTTTACTTTATTTTGTGGTTTCCAAGTAATGAAAGGAAAATTCAACTCAGCAAACTCAGAAGTCCCTTTCAGTGAATTTATAATGGATCTACAAGAGCCATCTCACCAGCACTAAACTACACCCAGTTTTATTTCATTGTAGGCTATTAGCCCTGGATTTTAAAAGTCCTGAAGCTGTCTGTCCGAGAGCTCTTACATTCTTCACAATAGTTTTCTATGTTGCCAAAAATTGTGACCAAAGCTCTTCAAAGAAGGGATCATGGATCCTCCCACCAACAGGAAGGTCGTCAGAACACCACTGTTCTTTGTTTGGACATCAGAACACACCTATACCAATCCATTTCCAACAACTGGCAAAAGATGTATTTCTGCTAAGTAACAGACTGTTAGATACATCATAGGACAGCAGAATAGCAGCTGTTTGAGTACTAGTAGATCAAATCCAGCCTGAAGGATGCCTCCCTCCAGCCTCCGATTTTACCTCCATGGGAATGGCATTTCTGCCAAGTGTTCTATAAAGCACATGCTGCGCAAACAACTTCTCCCAAACTCTGAAGCTGTTCAGCACAAGGCAGAAGCTTCCTACTGCTTCCACTTTCTCCCCCTCTCAGTCGGTAAAACAGGCAAAGCACAAGAGGGGTTCACTGCTGGCTACCAAAGCCAGACATTAGTGAATATAAGGCCGCTGAAAATGGTGTAGTTGCATCACTGTTATCTCTACCAACCAAAAGTGCACTCCTGGAATGAAGTGCAGTCTCTCCAGTATTCATGTGCCTGTGGGTGCACCTCTTTACTTCTCTTCAACAGGTGGGTTGGTTGACGAGCAGCCACACTCCAACCTCACTTTCTTTTTTTCTGTATTGAAACAACCATAATTTTTTCCAGGAAGAGGAGAGCAAAAGAGGGGAGGTTGCCTTGTAAATAGTGAATGAAGAATGGCTCTCAGGAAATCTAGAGTCTGTGATAAAGGAACTGAGAGAGAGGAGAGAGAAACTGATAAGGGAATTAAGAGGTTCCTAGTTTTCTAGTCAGTTGTTAAAAGTCAGCTCAAATAATACTGATAAATGCTTGCAAAAGTTGTTGCAATGCAGTTTATATGACACGTACTGGTAAATAATTGGTTTACACACTCTCATCAGACATCAAAGCTCACTTAATGACATTACCACAAAAAAATATACACCAGTACAGCTCCTATTAAAGAGCTGTGGACCTACAAAAAACTTTGTAACTTATACGCTGCCATCAACAGTGTAAGAACAAGGGCAACAAAAAGGGAAATTGATAGTGTTTTACAAACATCAGTTCAAGGAAATTTAAAATATTTTTTTCAGTAAAAAGATTTGAAATATTTGCATTGTCCCACTCAAAATCCACCCTCTTTTGGGACCTGTTCCTAAGACACAAAAAGCAACTTTCTATAAATTGAAGGGTCTTAAATACACTTGCTAAAAAGGGAATAAAATAATTTTTTTGGATTGTCTTAGTCTCTGCTTTAAGAAATATGCACTTTCTTATCATTTCATTCTTAGGGAACCTTACCAGAACTAGAAGTATGATAGAGTTCAGTGTATGGTTCTATATGGACTGATGCACCAGATGGGATCTCAGGTATTCTGCCCTCCATTTCTGTGCTGATGGTAAGGTGACCATGCTCATCAATACCACTGAATTTCTGCTTTACAACCAGCTTCTCATTGTTGCCAAGAAAAGTTACTTCTGTTTGCCGTGTAAACTCACCACCTAAAGAAAGAGTATTAGTTAAACCACTTAATAGGTGTTTCTGAATCCTTCTGTTTAAAATATTACTGTTTTCTGCAAGCTTTGATATAGCACAATTGCTAATATATTGTGTTTCTAATGAAATAACTTTCAGAGGTATACTGATAATATCCTTGAATACTATCTTAAGCACTGAACACGGTAAATTGCAAATAAGCCTGAGGAAGCAGGGTTTTTTTTAATTAAAAAAAAAAAAAATTCTGACCAAGCTAATAACAGTAGGCCTTATCCTACCATTTAAAAGGGCAGTTTAGAGAAAATTTCTATTAGGAATACAGTAAGTTTAAAAAAAATTAAAAGTCCAGTACATCTGTTTCCAAATCAAAACCAAGTGAGACATATGTTGTAAATTCCAGAACAAACTTCCAAAATGCCAGATCCAAGAAAACCCCAAAACAAAAAGTTATGTTCATGTAAATTCATATTATAGGGCTGTAAAGGATAAAATTTTAAAAGGAAACACATGTTCTCCTAGAACAGATTGAATCTACAGCTTGAATTCATGTGCACAACTGCACAGCTTTGGCCTCAAACTCTTATGAAAAGCTTTAATTGTGAAGAGGGGTTTCCCTCAAACAAGTTCAGTGAGTTGTTTGCATGTCACGCAGCAATTGCTTCTGTGAAGAATTTCAGACCCTCATGAGGTCAGATTTTCTTTTCTCTTTTGCTCCATTGATGCAATCAAGAAATTAACATGCTAGACTTCTTGAAGATATAGATGTAGCTTTTTTTCAGTAGCTCTGTACACTGTAGTAACAAAAAAAAAAAAATAAATCATATGCTTTAAACAATCTTTCTTGCACAGGAACTAGCCAAGCCAATCTTCTCTCTAACACACTTGTGTGCTGGTACACTGACAGAAAATTAAAAAGTCCAAAAATGGTGAGAAGTCTGATTACAAAGGATCAATTTGCAGCTCAGAATAGATGTGTTTTCATCATATATTGTTCTAAATACATGTCTTTTCTATCAAGACAGAGGAAAGCATAGCACAGTTTTGAACACTGCATTAATTTAGAAGTTACCAGTAATGCTGAATCCATTTTTATATCCGTGGTGTTCCACTGCAAACATCCATCCTATGATACCTCCAATAGAGGCAAGAGGTAGTAAAGAATACCCCAAGGTCTCTGGGATTGTGCTGATAGCAGTGTAGGCACGCCCTTGGTTCATCACAACATAGGAGTGGAGATCAGTGTTCTCAAATGTAATTGGAACAGGGTTATTTCCTACAAAGATTCTTCCTTTGACCTTCCCGTTGACTCTCTGAGGAGAACCTGGCAAATCAATACAATGCATCAGAACAAAATGACAATTCTCTCATACTCTCCAAGAAACATGTTCAGAGCACTCACTATGTTCAAAGGTATTAGTGTTGAAATAAAGAACAAACAAATACTCACAGAATTAAGACAAGAAATTGCCATGTGTTCACTGACTTATGTATGTATATACATGTTTGTTGTTATTATACAGATTACTCAATAGCCAAAATTGCCTAAAGAGATGCCCTTTATCCTCATTAACAGTTTTGTCTTCAAGGATAACTCTGTATGCTGTTACAGTATATCTGACAGTAAGTGGCACACAAACTTCTTTTGAAGATCACCCTTGATATCAATACACACCGAATGCAAATTTGTTCATTCCCTATTAAAAGGCTAACACCACTAGGTGTTAGAGTAATTGACCTCTTATTCTAAACTATTTTTTGATTCTAAACTATTGACCTTTCTGAAGATTGTCAGTGTTATAGCTATTCTGGATTGCTAGTTTTCACCTGTATATAATTTCCTACATGGAAATTCAAATTCCATTATCATCAGATCCTTTTCTTTCTACAGAAAACACAATTTTATGAACTGAAAGCTTTCCTGGCTTATAAAACACAAAGTCTGCAGTCAGCTATTAGAGTTGTTGAAATGCATCTATACTCTGAGTCAAATCACTGTGAGGATTACAAGTGTATACATAAGAAATTCCTTTATGGATTTTACACGGGAACAAAGTTTAAATGGGTATTTAAAAAAATCTTGCAGATCAGCCCTTTAGTAAAGCAGCTTAAGAGTCAGACAAAGAGGAGCCGTGCTCTTTAGTTTGATGATCAAAGTTAATTTGTTCATCCCTTTGAACTGTCCATTTCTAGAATGAGGACCACATCAGATTATAACATAGTGGAACTTCATGACTAATTCTATCAAATATCACCTAATGTTATGCTATCTTTCAAATTATGTCAGTTATGAAAGAGTTCATTTTTTCTAGAAAGTCATGTAAAAATGCATAAAGCATATAACTGACCACTTAAAATAATTTGCTTCATTCAAAAAAGCACAGCATTTTAGAAAGTATAGCTCACTGCTTAAAATACCATTCAGTATATCTCAGTGATAAGTCTTTCAAAGATTTTTTAGTATTTTAAACAGGTCACGTCATTCCAGTATGTCATATGTAATTGCTACTTATGTGCCTAGTTTTCAAAGAGTTACCTTCTGCTACGCATTGTCTGCCATTTCCTTTGTAACCGGCAATACAACTGCAACAAAATCCGTTGGGATAATCTTTGCAAATAGCATGAACAGAGCACTGGTGACGGTTGTTAGCACAGGTCTGTTGGACATCCGTGTGGTAGCGAAACACTGCAGAAAATAAGACCAGATATTTACGTTTCATGTAATTACTGTAGTATTCATATCTCCCTTGTCAAGTTTAAAAGTCTCTCTGAACTCACTTGATTAGCTTTCTCATTTTCTCTCTAAGGAAAGCAAACTATTGCAATTGATTTTGGCTAACCTTGCAATATGCAAGTAACAGTCTACTATTTTGCAGAAAACATCAGGACTTTAGTTGTTTAATTTTTTAATTAGGAAACACTTTAATTCTATTGTCTTCAGTGGTTTAAGTTTCTTGTCAAAACTACACATCATAATTTTAACCTGTTCTTGTTTCCAAACCAAAGCAAAAAGGAGACTTTCCAACCTTAGAACAAAACACATCAGTACAGTACCCAGGACGGTGCAGCAACTGATGCACCCTGTAATCCTAATTGGTTTACCCTATTATTTCATGGAGATAGCAATTCTCACATTTGCATCAAGAAACATCTGGCCAGTCAGTCATGCTACTCTGAAATTTCCATAAACACTTTATCAGAATTTAGAATTGCTACTTCCACCCGTGGAAGACTGGAGGCCATGAAACCCTAGACAACAAATTTTACAGCAGTTTCTATTCCCAACCTTTATTAAGTCACCTGTATTCAGTAGCCCATCTAAGAAAGGTCTGTGAGCTTGATTAGGGAACTAGTTTACTAGACTGGCAAGATCTGAATCAGATGACATCCAAGTTGACTACTTTGATGAATAACAAATTTATGAAATGTGTCCAGATTTTCAGACATGAAGGCAGTGAGAAGAAAACAGATAATTTCTTTAGTAATTCAATTTGCACACACGTCTGGTTTTTTTTGTTGTTGGTTTTTTTTGTTTGTTTGCTTTTGGGTTTTTTGTTTGTTGGTGGGGGTGGCGGTGTTTGTTTGTTTTTTGTGGGTTGGTTTGTTTGTTTTTCTGGTTTTGTTTGTCGGTTTGGTTTGTTTGGGTTTTTTCCCAGCCTATCCATCTTTCAAGGAGCTAAGCTACAAAAAGACCTTACCTATTCCAGTTTCATCAAATTCTTCCACATCTATGACTTGAGGTTGCTGGGGGGGGAACCGCTGGACCTGAAACTGGCGAGGTGGAGCTTTTGCTGTTGGGAAATCTTGAGGACTGTAAAAAGACTCAGTTGAAGGTGTTCCTGTTACATCTTGGTATGGAGTCAAAAAGTCTTCTGCAGCTAACTGAGGAACACTGTACGTAACATGGTGCTGATCCTCTTCGGTGCTGTCTGTACTACTTGTGATATACTGCTGTGTTATTTCAGTGGAGCCGTAGTCTGACATGAATGGTTTAGAAGTCATCTCCTGGTCTTCTTCATCAGGCTCTAGGCTCTCCAAAACATTGCTGATCTTGGCAGGCACGATGCTGTCAGATGAGCTACCAATCTCAAACACCCAGACACCTTGCTTCCCAGCATTGCTGCTTCTGTCAAAGAGAAGCATATGCCAAATCAAAACAATCAAGCACGAGTTGTGGGGTATTTCTAGCCTACACAAGATGTTATCCTTCACTGAGGAGTGTCAGGACAAAACTGTTTAATTATTTTATCTACATACTTATCTACAGATACAGTTTATTCAGCTGTAAAACACCCCTGACAGTTCAGATAGCATTTTATTCTCCATATCTAGAGCTCTGAGAATTTCTAGTTTTCTTGTCTCCAAAGCAATGGGAACAGGAGGAGATATTTGGGCCACAAAGATCTTGCTACCACTTACTAGAACTTTCTAACTCATTCCCTTTCCTTCTTGTTCATTCTTTCTTTCAAAAAAGGGGCTGCCTAGGATAGACTATAAAGAATTGAAGTCTAAGTGGTACAATTTGTAGAACAACTGAGTACACAGTGGTTCCTACCAGTGACAATGAAACTGTGGACCTTTGCAAAATTATACCAAAGTACTCATATTCCTCAAGAGGATGAATGTTCATCAGTGGCAGACTTTGTGATTTCTCATGCAATGGCTAATAGCATTTTCTTAGTTCTCAGTGATTCATGCTACACTTAAGAAAACCACGGAACTCTTGAGGAGTTTAAACAAGGAAAAAAGCATACTTGTACAGGTTTCTAATGCTGTCTTCATCATTAGCAATGACATTGTAGGATCCTGGTTTTTCCCAAAAGTAGTAGTTTGTAGAGGCTTGACTAAAGCCGACCATAGCAGGAATATTTTCATCGCCATTCTTGGAGTATGTGCTATAGAACTGCAAACTATCTTCTGGATAAAGGAAAATAGCATAGGAACTGGAGTCAGAAGAGGCTAAAACAGCCTGGAATGTGTTTCTCTGTGGAAAAAAACATTAACACCCATTTACTCATGTAAAAATAGTCAAGAGAGGCAACAGAATAATACTTTTCCTTTTTTTAAACACAAAATCAACATTAGAATTTCCATCATACATAATGTATCATGTACGTCCTAGGAAAAGTCAACATTACACAAGTTTATATTTTGCTAAGGCAGTTTCAGCTTTAGCATTCATAAACATGAAAAAAAAAACATTATTAAAGTTAAATCTGTAGGAAATAGAGAGGCTGCCCAAAACATAACAATTTTAAGTTCTACAGAATATTTAAAGTAAAGTTTAAGTTTCATCTTGCTTCAAGCCTTTACCCATAGGAACATTCCTGCTTACTGTAGGAACCACTAAGACAGCACCTCAGACATCAGCTATTCATTGTTACCAGAGTGAAAAATTGTTATTATGAACACAGTGCTTGTGTCAAGTTAAGCAAAAGAAGTTATCATTGACATAAAAAGATTTTGTAAGTTGTGGTAATGTTCTCAACTCGATACATTGTGAGCAAGCTCATCAGCTGGAATAATTATGGTGTACAAATTTACATATTCATGCAGGATAGTACCTAAATGGTTTAAAAAGGAGAAAATGGTTGGTGAGTAATAATAAAAAAACCCCTCTAACTGCTTCTTCATTCAATACTAGCTACAAAACATGAGATTTTTCTGAATGCAACATCATCCATTCAAAATGGTCGTCAGTTCCTACTAGTCCTTATCTGATTTTAGATAGTCTGACATCAAAATGACTTGAGTCTGTTGAAAAATGCAAGCCAACAGGATTATATTGCAAGTCATGGTCTTAAGCTGTGCCAGGGGAGGTTTAGGTTGGATATAAGAAAGAAATTCTTTACAGAAAGGGTAATCAGACATTGGAATGGGCTGCCCAGGGAAGTGGTGGATTCTCTGTCCCTGGAGGTTTTTAAGATGAGACCAGCCCATCAGTGCCAGGGGTTGGTAACCACAGCAGTAGTGGATCAAGGGTTGGACTTGATGATCTCTGAGGTCCCTTCCAACCCAGCTGATTCTATGATTCTATGAGGGAGGGCAGGTTATTCTACTATTTCAGTTATTACCAGTATTCTACTATATTCAGTTATTCAGTTACACTTAACATTCAAAGTAAGAGTTGTCAGGGAATACAAAGAAATCAGCTATGTATCAAACATTTTCTTTTTAATTATTAAAATATTGTAAAAGAAAAATCAAGTAAAAATTCTTGTAAGTCCTATTATACTACAGGCTTTTCAACAATAAAATACATTCTTAACTCCGCAGGATTCATTTAAACACAAAGAAATTCAAGCCTTAAAAACAAATAGGTTACAGTGTTACACTCTACCTGAACATGCGTCCAACATGACTTAAAGTTCTGATTAATACTCACCTTTTCTTCCAAAGCATGATCTTCTCCTGGTGCCTGGTAAGGACCCACAAGCTTCCAGGTAACAACAACAACACTGATGGGATCAAAAGCAGTCTCAGGAAAACCTCCCTTGATATAGTCTGATGCAAGTTGCAAGACATCTGACGACGAATCTTCCCTGTAATACACATTCCCACGTCCATCTGTTGTGTCCAGGTCAGCCATAAAAGGAGCAATAGCCCCAAAACTCACTGGGAATTGACCAAGATATTTTTCTTCATCTGAAGGTTCATTCACTGCAATAATCCCATTAGTGGTAACCTAATAAAAGGATGAAAATTGTAACACAGATATTGTTCATATGGCTGTCTCCTACACATAGGTGCTCTAGATCACAATATTTTCATTGCATTTTGAAAATCAGGTTCGTATTTGAAAAGTAACTGGGTTTTTCAAGTTCTTGTTTTGTATCCCATGTCAGGAGTCCTGGTATTTAAGTTGCCTAAAACCAAAGGTATACTTCATGGATAGACCAGCCTTTTTTCCCTAGGAAAAGATTTTACCTATTTAAATTTCAGACACTTATTGCCTCTTCTAACAAAGATATACTTCCCCACCATTGCTTCAGAAGCTGATAAAACTTCTGAGCAAAGAACTAATCTACACATAGATACCAATCCAAAAAACTGCTCCATGCTTAAATATTGTAATAGTTCGGGTGAAAGTCTTTTGGGAAGATGTACAGATTTCTCTTCGCCTCACAAGGACTGCTTTAATTTTCACTTCACTACAAACATCCCCCTAGGATCTTCTCTACTACTGTGCAAGGTTGACAACAACAAGCTGCTGCTCATGTGAGCACAGTTCTTATATCAGAGGCTATGGAGGCTAGGAGACAGAATTTCCACAGCAGGCCCTATAAATTCTCTTACAGCTGAGTGCTCTGACACAGGCCAGTGGAAAACTGGGTCTATTATTTGAAAGAGGAAAAAAAAGCATTAACATATATGAGTGATACTCTCAGTTTGAAAATGCATACATGGTGGCTCAGTAAGATTTAACTGGTCAGTGAGACAATGACACAGAGCCAACCACCTCTGACTAAAACTGAAATAAACACATACATCCAGTAGGTGCTAAGGCATGTCCAAGTGTGACAGCCAAACTCCACTGGCAAACCAGAGCCAGCTCTCACACACACAAGCAGCGAGCAAGACTACAGGTGTCAGGCCTTGGGATGGTGCACAAACTGCTCAAACACAGCTTTGTGTCCCAGGCCTTTCTTCCAGATATGTATGGCACTGAGTGAATCAGCCACATACAAATCTATTTCCAGGTGTTGGACTGCATAACAGTACACATCTGACTACCTGCAGGCAGCCAGGCACTCGCTCTAGAGCTACTGCCACATATACAGGGGACTCAGAAAGGAAAAGAGGTTCCAAAACTGTCACTACAAGCTGTGAAACTAAAGCTGCAATCTCTTGTAGGTTGATCTCACTCACAGGGATTCCTGGGAGTCCGAGGAGAACAAACTGCTGCTGAATGCTGTGGATCACACAGTCCTGATGTTCTCAACTTTATGCGGTCTTTATAGACGCTTAGAAGTGGGTCAGAATGGCCGCTGTGACTCAGACTGCAAGGCCATCTAACCCAGTAGTCTGTCCCCAGCCATATCTGCGAGCTTACAGATTAAGCAAACAAGAGGACATGCACGTACTTCTCCAACCAGCCTCCAACCACATTCACCTCAAGGGATTCCCTGTGGTTTGACTGTTTATTCATCCTCTGTGGATCTCTTCACATATTTGTTAAGTCTTCCCTTCAACACATATAAACTTTATCATCCACAAAATCCCTGGAAAAGAAGCTCCATGAATCTGTGACTCAAACCCTGAGGTCTCTCCAACACCTTTTGGTTTTCAGTCTGGCTCCCAGCTTCATTTGATGGCCCCTAGTTTTTGTATTGGGACATACAAAAATCCTACCCAGTCTTTCCCACTACATCATTTCTCCTCCAGAATGAAGACCCCAGTCTATTCATGCACTCCCTGTATAAGAGCTGTTCTCTGTCTCTGATCACTCTCGTCATCTCCAAATTTTTCTTCCCCTTTTTCCACTATATAAATTTGGAAACAAGGAGGCCAGTAGGAGGCCACATATTCATTCTCTTCACAGAGAAATTGTGGGCTGTGCAAGCCCATCAGGGATACAGGCTACATGTATCTTGGCAACATCCTTTAAAATGTGGACCACTATTACTATGGCTACACACAGCAAATCAGAAAAAGTCTAGTATGAGAACTCATGACGCCAATCACCCCTTCATATACAACACACACCTATACCTTGAACCCTCCTTTGGTTAGCCAGGGGGTCAGAGCATGCCCATTGCCACAGGCTGGTGGTCAGTCAGCTTGGCACATAACTGGATAATGGTCAGCAGAAAACTATTAGCTAAACTTAGCAAATAGTTCCCACAGTATATCAGAATTTACTTTAAAAGTGGCTTGACATATGCTGACTGTACTGTCTGCAGATGTATAATTTCACTAGCAGCTACAGTGTAAAATATTAAAAACGTTAAGATCATGTAAAAACTGGCAAGTTGGCTTTATGTATGAACAGTATGTCTGAGACATATAAGCAGAAAATAATCTGCACAAGCACAATGGAAAAGGAGGTCATGTTAGAAAGGGGGAGAAGAAGCTGAGTATTGTGATAACTTTTTCTCTAATCATTTATGACTTAAAAATGGTCACAGATCCTAAGGCGAATAATGAATTTTAGGAATACAGAACTAAAAAGACAGCATGGGTTACCTCAGTAAAGACCCTGCAATTACAGTCATCCATGCAACATAAATCTAGTCCAGAAAGGTGTCCAGAACTCCTATAACATCTGTACACTAGAAAATGCCTCATTCCTATAAAGCAAAGCTAAAACATGACCTGAAAATGAAAACCCACCAAATATACTCTACCACTGGAAGACAGTATGGAGGATGGTGGGCATTATGGTTTGTTTGCTAAGACCTTTAGCAAGGATATGCACTCCATCGTTAAAGTAATAAATTTAGAGCCAATTAAAAGTTTTTCCCTTCCTTCTCCTTGCTTACACTTTTTGTACACAAGCAGTTCTACTCCCACTCTAAATCCTCTTATGAGAGATGACTGGTGTTTGAAGTATTTTAAACAAATTCCATGCTCTTCATCAGATTTGGTGTGTACAGACTCCGTGGCTTCATTATCCCCCATTTATGGCAGAGATTAAAATAACATTAAGAGAAAATACAATCAGGACTAGTTAATACCACAGAGTAAAGCAGAAACCAGAAGGAATGGCCCTCCTCTTTTCACTTATTAGTGACATGGTTCTGACTATTCTTTTCCTATTTTGCTAACTTTAATGCAAAAAGTAATTTTATTAAGGAGATGCAAAATGCCAAACCCATTTTTTTTGGAGTTTATAAGTGAGACAGTTCACTTTTAAATGTTAAGGGAATGTTTGGTGACATGTACTCTATCACCCAGAAAACAGTTGCAAGCCATTAAATGAAAATAAATGCACAAACTGCTCACTTTGTGCAGTGATTTTTAGTGTAGAGAAAGAACACTTATTAATAATGAAAAAGCGTTTTTAGCTTTAACAATATATTTATATTGACAAAGACGGTGAATAGTATGATTTAATTTTACCCTGTCTCTTTTAAGTTCACACAGACAAGTTAAAGTGCAAATCCCAAAATAAAGACAAGTAATTCAGAGTACACCCTGGGTTTCATCAGAGCATCATTCCTGCCAAAAGGGAAAGGGGAAAAAAAATGCCTAAGGTGGGCGTTGCTCAAAGACCAGCTTTACAGTATATCTTTCCTTTTAGGGTATAACACTATTTAACTTGACAGGAACTAACACAGATGTATTTTTAGATGTTAAACTTCTGGATTACACACATAGTTAACATACACTTGGGGTTTGTAGCAGAACAAACCATACACACACTATTATAGGTCCATCCTGAAAATCAAGTAAGAAGAAGGAAGTGCAAAGTAAGGAAGCACTTCTATTAAGAGAAAAAGTGTATCTCTGTGTGTACTACAAAAATTCAAGTTTCAAACAAATGAGGCATTTTCTCCCTGTTCAGTGAGTAGACATTTTAAGGACTTGAATATTTCTGAGTAAGAGAGTTTAGAAAAATTGAATGCATTTTCATAAGGAAGTGACAATTGACTTAAAGCAGCAAAGCTTTCTAATAGAAACATAATCAACTATTAATTTAGCAAGTTAAAAAAAGTAAGGATTTAAAAAATTGAGCCAAGCTTGCCTTAAAGGATTCTGGATTCTTCCCCAAATGGAGGTAATTCCCTAATCCTTTCATTTTTCCATATCAATGAGTCTTACTGTAAGCTGAAAAAGCCTTAATAAAAGCGTGCTATTAAAACAAATATGTTTGGTTAGTGATTGGATTCAATGTTATAAATCTTTCATAGGAAAACACCATATTGAAGATTACAGTATGTGAAAGTCTGTTTCCACTTATGAAATAAAAGTGCTCTCTTTTGTCTATGAAAAAAGGTTTTGTTGCCAAGGATTTTATGACGAGCTGATATTAAACAATTGTTTCTCAGAACTCCTTGCCTTTTTATTCATGTGTAGAGATAACTCAAACAACTCAGCTTCTAGACTGTTGAAAAAATAGAAAGAGAATCCACAAATTTTCAACTGATTGAAGGCCAAAAATCAAGTGCTCAAAAATTAATATAAGCTTAACACATTATCCTGATGAATCATACAGAAAGAAATATTTAATCACAACACAAAATCTGATCTAGGAATTCCTTTGTGTATTATCACGTATACTACACGTTAATTGTATCAGCTTGATAACATTTACCACCAACTAGCAATACTTTGGCAAATCTTGCTTACCAAATAACGTCATAGAGCTTAATAAGTACTCATTGTAAATATACATAAAAATACATAGTGTGAAGGCACTTTCAAAACTGCTCAATATGCTTCCTTAACAGGTTTACTTCTCTTTTTCCTACCCGTTCACAGTTTGTACTGTGCTTCTGTTTTGCAGTACTCATGCCAGTTTCAATGTAAGATAAAAAACTCTTCATAGTGTGTAGACTGATACTGAAATGCCATTCACTAAAACTGCCCATCCTTAGTACTGAGTAATCATGCTGGCAGAGTCCTAAAAGTGACTCTGAAATAAACTTTATATGAGTATTCTTTCAGACAAAAGCTAACTAGAACTATTCCTCTTTCAGGGCATGGGCAAGTAAAAAGATCACTAAACTTAAGAAATCTGGTGTGTTTAATCCATTTACTGCTCTTCGAAAACTCTGTCCCCTTACCTGACACATTACTTGTTATCTTTGCTTCTCAATGGCTGGATATACAGTCCCCTATCTTTTAAGAGTATGCCTGTGCTTTAAAAAGTGTATCTTTTACTTAGGTTGGCTAATGAGTGGCCAAACTTAGAGTACAGAAGACAAGACAATGAACTAAGGGTCAAACTGAAGTCTGAACTCCACTTAATACTTCATCTTTACTGCCAGCGTCAGTGAACAACACCCATTTTCCACACACGCATAACTTGAATCCCACAAAAGTTGATATTTCAGATATGATTGTCAGGATTTATCCAGCTTGGGGCAGTGTGGACAACAAAAAAGAACGTAAGTGGCAGAACTAATATAATTCAGTGTAATGCAAGCATGTTATATCCTCAGTGAATACCCGTAAAACAGAGTCAAGTACATGGGAACCACATCAAACTTTGCACGACTGCAGTCACAAGGGAGCTCTAGTTTCCCAAATGTCTTCATGTAGATTAGTCCACAGAGTTGCATCTTTGACCCACAATGCTAAAACACACTGGCATATATGGACAGGGAGATGGGTTTAACTTATCAGATTAACACATTGAACATACTGCACCTTCCCTACTAAGGCCTTTCAACTGCCAGCCTAGATGAGGCTTCAGGGGAAAACGGGCAATGATAAAACATGCAGTGCTCTTGCAGGGTTCTGAAGACGTGCTGCCATTTTAAACACTTTTTTTATGGCTGCTTTTGAGCAGCTCTTCTCCAGACAATCTGTTTTCAATCCCACTTTCAAATACGAAACACCCTCCATTAGCTATAAACGTGCACAAACAACTCTGGGATACAGATTCTGCTATAAAGCACACACACATGGCTGAGATCTGCCTACAGCCCAAAGCCTGCAATTACTCTGCATGTGGACTTCCCCTGCCCAAGCGACTCTTAAGCAATGAACATCCAAGAGCACCCAAGACATTACGAGGCAGAAAGCACCTCGGTGCTAAGAGGTGCAAGTCTTGGACATGTCAGGCTGCTGGTTAGACACTCATACTTTCAGTTTTGTGACTTCGGTATGCTGAAACACAAAAAACAGACCACAGCGAGGATGTTTCTTAGCTGAACATGCTCTGTGTGTATAAGCACTGAAAACGCCTGGGGACGGCGTTCATCCTGGTTAATCGATTTGCTTTACCCCCCTATTACCTATTGAATCGTCTCCCGGTACAGACTGTGAAGAATTGGCAACAGCCACAGGGTGAGAGGGACACTAACACGACCCTAACACCCAACTGAACACAACTGGAACAATTAAGCTCTTTGGACCGACCTCTGACCTCGGCGCTCACACAACGGACACGGAACCCAAGAAGTACCACCCCAAAGCGCCCCGCGGAGCCCCCAGGAGCCGTCCCGACCCTCCGGCGGCCAAAGGGGGCCCGGCACTCACGTAGAGGGAGCGGACGGCGGCGCCGTAGAAGCGCAGCGCGTGCTCAGCTCCAGCGCCGCGAGCGCGCGCGTCGTCCCCGTTCTCCAGCGCGCATCGCCGCGCTCCTTCCATGCGGGGAGCAGCGCCAGCCTCTCGCGGGCAGCACCAGGATGGGCAGCGCCAGCACCAGCAGCGCACAGCGCGGGCAGCTCGCGCGGAGCGCATCCCGGCGACTCCCAGCGGAGGGTCAGCGCCGTCCCGCCACATAAGCGCGGGCAGCGGGGGCGGGGCCAGGCCGGGCCGGCGGGCGGGGGCGCCGCGGCCAATGCGGCGCGGGGCGGGCGGGACCCCGGCCCCGGGCCCCCCCGGCTCGCCCGCCGCCCCGGGACCCCTGCGGCCGCGCAGCCGCAGAGCCGGGCAGAGCTTGGGGGGGCTCAGCCGCAGGGATCGCTCCCGGCCCGGGCATTGCTCGCCGCCTCTGAGCCTGCGGGAGCAGAGCGGGGTCCGCGCCAGCACGGGGGGACCGGCTCCCGGGAGCGCCCTGCGGGCGCTGAGATAGGAACACTCAGCCGGTTTCGGGATCAGTGTCGTTTGTGGGGTGCGAAACTCGGGAAGACAAACCGATGCAGGGTCGTAGGCATCTGACAGATGCTTTCAAAGCCGCGGCTCTCCGCCAGGACCGGTGGGGTTTCTGCGCTAGTTTGGAAAACTCCGACTCAAAGTTACTCTAGCAGCTGCAGTGTCTTCCTGCAGCTGCGGTGTCTTCCAGCAGCATGCCAAGAACTAACATACTGAGACCAAATACCAAAATCAACATGAAACAGAAATATGAATCCAGGTGCTTATTATCCGGGGAAATGAATAAATACACTGGAATGTGTTTCTTGAATTGACACCATCCATGTCAGAATTTCATTTGGTTATAAAATAAAACTAGAAAACTTATAAATCTGCACATGAAAAATCGCCGATATTAGATACAGACAAAAGTAATATAGTTGACGTAGTTCCCATGTACTTGACTCTGTTTTGTGGGTATTCACTGAAGATATAACATGCTTGCATTACACTGAATTATATTAGTTCTGCCACTTACGTTCTTTTTTGTTGTCCACACTGCCCCAAGCTGGATAAATCCTGACAATCACATCTGAAATATCAACTTTTGTGGGATTCAATATATACAAATATATTATTTCTGACTGTGCCGCCTTGTTTTATAGCCTAGTCCCGCTCCCTTGGAACACTCAGAAGCAACTGAAGAATGGTTATATTTCATATATTTTTTCCAAAGCTTCCAGCAGTGTTTAAGGATTAAATCTTGGCCAGTAAAGTGCATGCTGTGATATTTCCACACAATGTTTACAGTAGAAAGTCACCTGAGGGAAGGTAGCTGAAATGCTATCCACATGCTTTTTACATGGCTTTGTACTTTTCTTTAAATGCCTGCTCTTTTTGTTGTTGTTGTTTTGGTTTGGGGGGTTTTTTGGTAAGAAAACATAATTTTGTACTTGGCAAATTGCAAGAGCACAAGACATTCCAGGGTACGCTATAACTACGGGTACCTGCAAGAAAGAAATGCATCTGTTAAGCTAATCACTATGATCACTAGCAACTATCTACAACTATCTTCTGTATGTCAGTGAAAACAGTCACTGAGAAAAGTAGCATGGTGGTGTGGGAGGAATGAAAGTCTTGTCTTCTTGAGTTCTTACTGTACTTACTGAAGAAAACTCTGAGAGGGTAACATTTTCCTATTAAATCCACATGACTTCCTAGTATTATGCCCAGAGTTTGGAGGGGCCACTGGGAAGCTAGACACTTAGTGTAGTAAATTTGAAATCTTTTTGAAGGCTGAAAAGTTCAATATCTACATCTGCATGTTTAAAACACAGGGTAGTAGCCATGTTAGAGTAAATCCTTTGTCCATTAGTCAGCATATTGAGATTGTTTAGTCTATATTTACCTTAAGAGGATTACAGTGTTTCTGTTGTAGCTGAACAAGTTTACCTTGTATGCAGTTCCCACTGTGAGGAGTGATGAGAATTGTTAGTTTAAGACCAAAAAAAAAAATTAAAACAAATTCCTGTTGTCCTTTCTAGAGTCTTCAGTAATGACCTGAAAAAGGGATGGAAAAGCATGTTTACATTACAAAGTAGTTAATTGGGAGATATTAATGGCTAACACCAGTCTGAATGGAAAATGCAACAAGATTTAAGCAGGGAAGATACAAACTGGAATATCACAACTGAGAAAGAGCATAGCTGGTAAATGCCAAGAACTCCACAATTTCATTGCATCTTAAATCAGATACGACAGCAATTTACAATGCAATAGCATCCCCTGAGCAGGCACTGAGATTCTGTACAATAAATAAGATGGTTTTATTGTGTTACAGGGAGGTAAGTGAGGTTCTAAAGGCATGTAATAACACTGTTTTTCCAGAGATTGCTTGTGAGATCAGCAATGTCACAGAAAATTCACCACTTGAAAGAATTCAGACTAAAGCAATAAAAAAAGATCAGTCAACCAAAGGAAGCAACATACAAGGAATTGTTAAAGAATTGAACATGTGTACTTGATTAAATGATAATGGGGAGGAGATTTGATTAAGATTTTGCATCAGAGATATGGAGTACCTTCAACTCAAATATCTGAAGAGTGCTACCAAACAGATGTAGGAATTATAAGGGTGAGTTTGAGGATTACAGATAACTAGGACACTGAAATAACTAAAAGAAACCATGAAACCATGTATCAAAAAATGCTTCCTCACCATGGGCTCTATTTTCAGATAAATCATTGACTGGGCATAGTGGAAGCAGAATGACAGAAAGCTTTGAGAAGCCAACACTAGGTTGGTCAAATTACTAAAAAAGAGACCTTAAGGAATAATTCTGTATTTAACAATGGAATATGACAGCCCAACGGATTTTTACTTGAGTCGAAAAAGAAGATGCAGATATGGAGAAACTTGACCATCTCAAGCTCTTCCCCAGCTTCCATTAACAGAGAAAAGGGAGTTAGTGTTCCCTTTGCTGGCATGACTGAAGGAAGGAAAGTAATGCCCTGGGCCCCTCATGATGATTTTCTGCTGTTCAGTGATGACAAAGCATTTTGTCATGATCATCAAAGGACAGAGTAACCATGTGGTAATAAACTGGAGAGAATTGAGTATTTGGGCAGGAAAGAATAGAACTGAGGTCTGCTGAGAAGGAGCATTTTTTGGAGTGACAAGGTCATGGGAATCAGAAAATCACAAGCAAAGGCAAGGCTCGCAGGAAGATCATGGAGTGCACATCATAAATTTAAATCACTCTGTCTTGGAACTCAGTGTTCATTGTTCATTAGAGTGGAACATGATGAGATGCCTTCTGTAATTCTATATGAGCCAGTATCACTATGGAGGGCACACAACTCAGAAGCAACTTCAAGAAATGTGTGTTTTGCAGCAGAACTCTCTACAGAAAGAAACTAATTTTGAGACACTCTTAGATGCTCTTGAGAAGCGATGCACATGAAAGACAATATTCTATTGTCTTTCAATCTCCGTGCAAGGTACAGAAGATTGTAGAATCCCTTCTTTTTCTCTCATGTGGAGATCTTATAGGGCAGTGAAAGGACAAGCTTCTTGGAAACTCATATCCTGCTCTGCAGAACCTCTAGGCAAAAATGGGATGTGTTAACGCTTGGCCAATGACCTGGTCAGTACAGAAGAGATACACTGCTGTGATATAATGGTACATAATAGTAACTGATTACTGCCCTGAACAGGGCAAGAAGCACGGGGAGAAACAGTATCTCTCGTGCCCTTCCTAGGACTGGTGCTAGGAGAAACTGTGTATTTCTGGGGTTGCCTTTATTTCTCTCTCTCATTATTAGAGCTGATAACTATATTAATAGGGGACAGGAAAAAAATGTCACAGAGGAAATTATGCTTAAACAGAGTCATGAACACTTTCTTCATCTGAGTTTATAACTTAGGAAAAAAAAGCAATGGAAAATGCAACAGAAAAATATTAACATCACAGAAAATTGCTAGATAAAAAAAGCAGACTTAAAATCCTCCCGTCTGTCAAGTAGCCAGAGCCACACGAAAAACATTACAATTTTAATCTTTTTTATATATATTTTATCCAAGCGTCCTTATATCCTAATGCTTGTTCTCTTTCAAGAACAGATTGTGTAATCCAGTAAGAATTCTAGAACTTTTCTGTAGTAAGAGAGAGTCTTAATAGGGCAAGTGGGTATATAATTATTCTTCTATTTAAATATTCAGCACCGCGCTATTACACCTACTCCAAGTCTTACTGTTTTGTTAGTATCTAAAGGTTTTAGCATTGTGCCACAAAAGACTCCAAACAGACAAAAAACTAATTCAGACTTCTAAAAAACACAGAGGAGACAGGAAGACAAAATGTATGACCATTTTCTCTTATACACAAAAAACAATTACACTATGAAGGAACATTGTTTTTTAAACAATGGGAATGGGATGTGGAAAAGCAATTTGAATGGAAGAGGAAGACAGCTATGGAAAAGGTATCCTTTACCTCCTATCTACTCCAAGACTAAAGAAATAATTACTCTGACCCACTGATACTATGTCAGATTTCAGAACAGAGATATTACATACAAGGAAAATATATATTCTTGTAGCCTGGTGAAGAGGTGTTATTGAATGCACCTCAAGTTAAACCATCAATTCAGATTGAATGTGCACCCAAACCAAAACATTGCTAAATGTGGTATTCTCTTTTATGTGGAATCCAGACTTTGACTGAGAATTTCAGCTGTAGATGGAACACACAAAAAGATGTCACATTGAGTTCCAACAGCAAAGCTTCTAGATGACAATCAGTAACAAAAGAAAGGCCAAGCACTGATCTGATGCTTGTGGTGGCCAGAAATGCAATAAAAAATGGTTGCAAGAGAAGCTCATCCTCAGCTTTTCTACAAACATTCAAAAAGGCTAATAAAGTGTGAAACACTGACACAGTCTCTCCCGTGACAGCCAAGCTGCTATCTCACATCTACTCCCTGTGTCTGCAGAGCACCCAGCCAGCCTCACAGAGACTGGCCTTCCCTAGATTCTCTGCCAGCTAGAATAATACATCTTGCAAAAATTGTCTTTTAGAAAGAGTATATGGTTTCTCAGATGAGTCTAAATAATCACAGCAATTCAGAGAAGACACTTCAACCGTTTCCCCCCATGATGATTGAATGATATCTTTTGCGAGGAAAAAGGCTTATCTGGAGTGTAATCCTTATCTGACTTTTCTGGAGTGGAATCCATTGCCTAAACTAGTGAAATTCACTGAGGAGAATCTATTATTACCTATTATTATCTATTATTACCTTGAGCGGCTGTAAGTAAAATGGAGAAACTGGTTTTCATTCAGGGTAGGTGATACTGTGATGCAGCAAAGACCAACAATTTTAATTACTTTTTTTACAAAAGGACTGGATAAGGGAAAAAATATTTAATAAAGATAACATCTATTCTTATTAACAGTATGGACTCAAAATTAGGTTGTAGTTAATCTTTAAATGCAGATATAGTTGTAAAAGCTCTGCAGAGAGGGAGAACAAAGTTCCCTATAATTCCATGCTTGGCCAGATTGAACACTAGTTATTAATATTTCCTTTAATGAGGTTGCTTGTAAATATTTTCACTTTTGGGCAAGGTCTACTGAGAAAGAAAATCCTTCCACCCAAAAAAGAAAATGTAAATGTTTCCTGATCTCTCCTGGTCAACCGTTCAAAGTTAGCTACGCTGAAGGCTTTCTGCCTTGAGGAGTCCACTCAGCACACAACGAAGTTTCCTACAAGTTAATGAAATTTATTTGTGAGTTTAAGATAATTTTCTGAGTGGGGTGAATGTGTGTGTTCAAAGGCAAAAGCTTGCCTGAGGATAGCTGAATCATAATGTTAGACTCCAAGAACATTGTCAACAGGCAAAATTTTTGAGTGACAACTCTGCCGACCATTCCATACAAAATGATAGTAAAAACTGGTGGGTATCAGCTCAGTATTTTCATAGCACTTTTTTTTTCTTCTTCACAAGTCTTCTGGTACTGTGAGTTGAAATTGTAGCTACGAGGTGCTGTAAATAAAATAATTTATTCTTAGACTAGACATGTATAAATTCAAGAACTTACTGTACATTTTTCATGTGAAGGCCTAATTTGTGTGTTTGGAGATAAATTATGTTTACAATGTTGGATATAATTCATGTAGTTGGCTCTAACACGCCATACATTTTAATGTTGAAAGAAGATTTTTTACCTTTTTTTTTTTTTACCTGTGTAAAGACTGTGAACTTTCCCCTGACTTGAAACAGTCCAGATTAAAAAAAAACAAAACAACCCAAGAGTAATTCCATGATTACAGCTACTCATTCTTTCTGACCTAAGGACTTATATTGCTGTTCACTTCATTTGGAATCTGCAGACTAATATAAAAAATGGCCCACTCATTCTTCCCAAACACTGTTTAGTGTTTTAATCTAGCATGTAATACTACAGTTTTGTCATAGAGCAACAATAAAACATAGGGATCTGCTCTAAGGCAACTCAGCACAGAAACAATCACATTGCCCCTGGGAAAAAGAGGAATTATTTGCAAAGACTAGGATTGATGCAATAACTTATTCATTGGAGAAGCGACAGGGTAAGAGCAAGAAAAGCCTCTTCTACAAGAGGTTGCTGAGAACAAACTCTGTGTGTAGTCTACACTCCTAATTGAGAGAGGGACATAGGATGATCCCTGTGGCCAAGTAGCAAAGACTGGATTGTGTCCAAATTACTAACCCCTAGATCTCCACTCCACATAGCATTTAGCCCACATGTCTACTGGGTTACTGTAGCCCTAGGACACAATTTGTTTCATTCTTCTCCCTTCCTCCCTGCCCCCGTTCACAGTGTTTGAAATAAAGTGAACTGCTATGCAGACCAGCAGTGGCTCAGTTAAAGCACAAAACTAAGGGTACGTGTCATATACCACAGTCTGTGACACAGGGTATGTGCAGGTATTTGAAGTCACAAAGCCTTTGGGCTAGCTCTGGAAGATCAGAAAGGGCCAAGAAAAAAGTCTGGTCCTGGCTTATGGCTGCCTTTTGAGCATGGTCCTTGGAGTAAAGTGTTGCCAGACCACTCCTGTGCTTTTTCTTGAAAAGAGCCTTTTGGAGCGGGCAAGAAATCAGCTAATACGTAGATGGGGTATTCAGGGGTTTAGTACATGAGACAGATCCCTGGCACTCTCTCATTTAGTAGTACAGATATACCTATATATCTGCAGTCAGAGGCATATTTCTAAGCTTTTCAAGGGGAGAGACAGCAAGACTATTAAAACTGAAAAAGCTACACTTCCAAATGAAAGGTTAACAAAACCCTTTTCAGGTAACTACTTGTTCTATCTGAACCGATAGTTAACATCCTTCTCCTTTACCTTTTCTCCACAAAGGCCTTTAACATTATATCAGTTATCTGCATCCTAGCTTCTTTCCTTATCTTTTTTTCAGAAGAGGCTTTTTATTAACCTTTTGGGATCTTAGGGCTGACCCTCTTTATGGCTCATTGACCAGTTCTCATTCCTTGAGTTCTTTCTCAGAGAAACTCTTGCCTGTTTGCCTTTAACTGCAAATCTTTTATGATTCTCTCAAACTTCCTGCATGAAAAAAAATTTGAATGTTTTCCAGCAGCACAGATTTTTCAAAGCTACACAGTTGCATAGATCTGTCAGCATGGGTTATACTTATTTGCAATTTAAGAACAGATATTATCCAAAACAAGAATATCTATATCTGATCCTTAATTCTCTTTATTTGCTTGAAATATATAATTGTTGTTTATGGGTTTTGTGTATTTAATACATTTGTCCCTTGAAATAATTATCTGATCCAGCAATCTCACCCATCTTTAGAGCTATTAAATACAATATGAAATTGCCATTTGGAGACCCCTATTTACCACGGGTACACAGTTTATAGCCTGAAAAAAAATCTGGAGATCAAATTGTTGAAAAAAAAATAATGGAGAAGAATGTGTATAAAATTGGACCCAAGTTTGAACAAAATTATTGATTTTTCTGGATATTAGACATTTTATCATCTGAGTAAGGAGTCTAACTTCTGAAGAATGAGTCACAGCATTTGAACAAATGAGAGCATTGTGTTCTTCCTGAGGGAAATCTGCTGTCCTCTGCTTCTTCTATATTAGTAAATAAAATTCAGTTATTTAGGACTCAGAACAGGACTTTGCCTTACCCAAAATATAGTTGTTTTTCTGTGGCTTATTTCCGGCAACAGTGCTAGAGCGTAAAGCAGATATTACATCTTGGACACTTTTAAAACATTTCCTGTAAGGATTCCATTCTGTTCAAAGTAGTTTGAAGACTGGGGGTCTCTAAGAACAGATGTTCATTGCACTACATAATATGCAAGTAGTTTGTTTTGCTGCTAGGTTTCCTAGCTCTGAATACTAAAGCTCTGTTTACATGTTCATAACTCTGTCTTTATAGGCATTGAATTTTATTGCAACAGTCAGTGTTAAGTTTTACATTTCCATTGTTACGTTAAAATCTGTCTGTCATTTTTTCTAGATGATCAGTAAAAGTTCATATACAGCAGTCACGATAAAATAGTCTCAAAAATCATGGTATAATAGTTTCAACAGCACTTTTTGTTTGTCAGATTTCCACTCTGTCAAACCCATCCTGGTGATTTAAGAAACAAAAAAACCCAGAAACAAACAAACAGAAAAATTAAGGTACCAAAAAAATATAGCTTGTCTAGTTGGCAAATCAGAAAGCACACAGGAAACTCAGTGGAGATTTCCTAACAACCAGAAGCAGCTTTCTGAATTGGAGCAGATCATGTTTCTTCACAAGGAAAATGCCAGTTTCAACTAATTAGAATCAGTTTATTAGAGTGAATATGCAACTATGAATTCTGTTGCTGCCTGCTAAATTCAGCCTCATTGGGGAGGATATGACTGACAAATTACAGCTCAGAAAAAGATACAATACTTATGCAACAATTTTCATTCTGTGTGCTGCAGGAATGAAAAGGTTGGTCTTAAATATCTGCAAGCTTTTTCTGATATCCATAAAGTGTGCCATTACTTTGAAAACACAATGTATGTTTCAGAGTAAAGTAAAACAAACAGATTGATTTAACAAAATAGCATAAAATCATCCCTGACAGTGCAGTATTTTTCAAATAACCCTCTTATCCAAAGACAGCACAATAAAAAGATGGGAGAATTCAAGAGGAAACTCTATTTGGTATGATTCTTGCCTGAATAACACCTTTAGAGTTTCCATAGCGTAACATCCATTTTACATGGCAAACTGTGACCAACTTAGTTTTCTTGCTTGCTTGCTTGCTTGAATATCTCATTTCCAGATATTCATCAGCATGCCCTGCATGTTTCAAGTGTCTATGTGTTCTCCAAAACTTGCAAATATTTTTGCCTGAGTATTTGCAACATTGGGGCTTATATTTAGAAGCATATACATTATACATAGAGAAGAACTTAAAAGTACATTGCCCTTATTATTTCACTGCCACTAACAGTAATATTTTTCTAGTTTCTATGATTTCTGAACATTCCCTACAGTTTACTCTAATTTTCTTGTGCTTTTCAGACTGACCTAAACAGAAATCCCCATAGACTGCTCAGCCGTGTCTGAGGTCAAGACATTTGCATGTCCAAAGATCCTATCTTCACTGAACACGCCTTTTCGTTTTTGGTACCAGACATAAACATTTGTTGCATGTACTGCTTCAACAGAGTAACAACTTAGTTACTGTCCCAGCATCCGAACCAGCTGCTTTCAGCTGCTCCTGCTGTGGCAGAGACAGACCCAGGACTGAGAAGAGGCAGCCTGCTGGACCTACCCTGGCCTCAGTAACCTCACTTCTTACTCTGAAAATGTCTTTTTTAAACTGAGAAGGAATAACCAGGGAGAGGGAAAACAGGATTTCAAAAGGAGTCAGATGAGAGAAGGATGGTGGGAAAGAGAAAGAGATCTTGAGTCTTTTAAGTTAGAGGATACAAGTATAAGCCCTGTCATGATCAGCTTTTGTTCATGCATATTGTCTCATTTACTTTAAGGGGGTTGATCACGTAGCAATGGAAAACTTTAGAGCACAACTTGGGCATCCCATCCTGCGGGTAAAGAAGCAAGAGCTGCGTGGTTGCCTAAGCACATGTGCACTCCCAGCCGTACCAAACAAAACCCAGGGTCTGGTTTCCTGCTGGTCTTGACACCCTGCATGATAAAATGGATCTCTTCCTTGACAGATCTCTCTTATCTCCAGTAATGCTTGGCTGAGTGAATTCTCTAAATGAGGGCCTGCTGTGTTTGAATAAAGCAGAAATGCTGCTACTCAGTAATAAGGAGGGATTCTTGGAGAAAGGAAAGGAGTAGGCATGCCTGACTTGCTAGGCACAAGAAAGGCACTGGTACTGGTGCAAGGAGCAAAAAACTGGGTGAAGCTAGTGCCATCCAAAAAGAGAGCACTACGCAAGAGACACTAAGGTGATTAAAATGTGTATTTAGAAGTTATTCCTTGTGGAGATTGTCTCTTGCTTCTTACGCCTAATAGTTTATTTCTTCAGACTTTATTCAGTGAGTATTAAAGATTTCTTGGTGTTGCAGGCTTTCCCTTTAGGACTGTGGGCAAATGGCAGACATAACAAAGCAGCAGCTGAGGGCTCCAGCAGGTTTCTCCCTGGCAAAGGTCCCATGCCTGTGAAACCAACCAGCAAAGATTCAAGTATATGCTATTCAACATGAATGGGCTACAATACATGATACTTCTAATACTGCATACCTTGCGACCTCTAAAAGGTGACTTTTCAAAGCTGGCATCAGGATTGCCTGAGGACAGCCAAGAAACTACAATATCACAGGGGAAGCAAAAGTTCTTCACAAAAGATGCACCTATGGAGACAAAGCCTGAAGAAGAGGAGACTGAGGGGAGACCTCGTTGTGGTCTTCAACCTCCTCACAGGGGGAAGCGGAGGGGCAGGTACCGATCTCTTCATTCTTGTGACCTGTGACAGGACTCGAGAAAATGGCATGAAACTGAGTCAGGGGAGATTTAGGTTGGATATCATGAAAAATATTCTCACCTAGAAGGTGGTTGAGCACTAGAACAGGCTCCCTATGGAAGTGGTCATGGCACCAAGCCTCTCTGAGTTCAATACAATGCTCTCAGGCACATGTTGTGATTCTTGGGGTGTCCTGCGCAGGGCCAGAAGTTGGACTCAATGATCCTGATGGGTCCTTTCCAACTTAGCATATTCTATGATTCTATGCTAAAGGACATAAGCCTCAGTTGTGCAGCTCCAAAGGGATATTTCAAAACAGAAACAGAGCTCAGACAAACTCAAATCCCTAGCATGATAGACTGACTCCAGCGACTGATGAAAAGTTCTTGTCCGCCAATGTTTCAAGCCTTGCACTTTGAAAGAGAGACAAACCACTGACTCCCACCACACAGTTTTTTCGAGCACTCAGCTGCAGGCTCCTTCTCAAAGGAAGCTGTTCCCTTCCTGCTGCCCCACCTCCCGCCGTCCATAGCTAACACACCCTGTCTTTCTGACTGGAGACCGTGCTCGCTGTCAACCATTATTAACTGCTTCATGGGTTTCCGAGGCTGTGGCGGGTGGGAGTTTGCACAGGCCACGCTGGGAGGGGAACCACAGGACCTCACGTTGGCACACGGTACTTCCAGTGCATTACCCTCGGTTCCTTTCCACCGTGCTCCGGCACAGAACAGTAACACCAGCACCCTCCGCTGGCCTCTGCCATGAAGATACCTGCAGTGAACAGGCTGATCGGAGCTGCTGTTAGATCTGTTATGTAAAATCCAGAGAAATACACCGTTTTACTAAATATTTTAATAGGTCATACTCTCTGTAAGTGGCCTCCAGCTGCCTCCAGTCACTATACACATACACTGTGTAAAAGCAGGGGCAGTGACTTTAAAGCTTATGCACAGAAAGAACACTTAATTTTAGTGTTAATTACAATATTCATAAACTACGTTATTATATATTAAAATATATACTTTGTAGCTTGTAATTAAAAGTTAAATTATTTAATTTTTTAAAACATATTTTATCATTTAAATTATTATAAATTATCATCATAATATTTTTCCTCTGAGATTTCTGACCATTGAGTATGCCCAAAATTCAAACAAAAAAAGGGACAACTTAAGTCAGTGCACCTGTAGCAGGCAGGGTGTCTGGGTGCATGACAGCTTGTAAAAAATATCTTTTGTTTGATCCAGAAGTGTTGACTCTCTTATTAAACACATTCAACATATTTTAATTTGTATTTTTTTCTTTGAAGATCATCTGTAAATTACTGATCTAAAAATGTTTATTTTGTGTAGTTACAGAAACTCTTAATCTATATTGAGGTGTCCAATAATAAAATGAGAAAGGTCCATGTTGAAAATAATGGCCTACCTAAACCAGTTCATATCTGATTACATATTTATTTTTGAGGGGATATTTTCTTTTTTTTTTTAGTGTATGTGCATTCATGCAGGTTGGTACAGTTTGTTTTTTTTTTAGTGGCTGCTCCTGCAGAGTAGTAGTGATTCCAAGAGCTGGCTGATATGTATATTTGATTCTGATTACTCTTACCAATTACCTAGACTGAAACTGGGGAAGGTCATTAGTAGCCATTATATTTCCTTACTGTAACTACATGGATTTGGATACTTATGTGGGATTTAAATAGGTAGACTTCCTTTGAAATACGCTCTCCAAGATCACGTAAGTAGAGAGAAACAGAATACATATGCAATGATTAGATTCAATCTTAGCACAAATTCCTGGATGCCCCAACCGTGTGTAAGAATACATATTGTATTAGATCTTCTGCCAGTATATCATACAAACTGGAGTGAAATCAATATATACAGTGACTTCAACAAAGAAAGCAATCATAATTTTCAAGATAGAAATATGTCCCTGAGGAGGAGGATAAAATCAACATAATCTGTCTCTGTGCAAAAAGACAAGTGGTGGCACTGTTAGTAAAGTTACCTACTCCAGTTCTGGTAATGCTCAAGATTCTTCCAACAATTTGGCAGCATGTGGGTTTCTAGGAGTTTAAAAGTGCTCTGATTTTGTATTAGCAAAGTAAATTAAAAAAAAAAAACCCTCATAAAATTGCTTAAAATATTAAAAATGTTGTTGAAGCAAGGAATATATAATGAAAGTTAAAACACTCAGACTGTAAGTCTATATTAGTGGAATCCCCCCGAAAGGATAGAATTTATTACTACTGAGTGTTCAGGATTTTCAACTGCTTTGCATACACAGGTATCTATCACAAAATGTGATAGACACATTTGTATTTTCTCCTCATTAGTCTTTGTGTTTTATGGTGAATTAAAAAAGGCCGAGAATTTTCCATGGTCTCTGTCTTGCAGGAGAAAGCACAGAAGGAGAGGTAGTTGCTTTACTTTTCCATGAAAAGATATTTTTTCCCACAATATATCCCATTCCTTCTAACATTAAATTGATTTTTATATACTGCTATAGGGCTTTTATGAAGAGGATATATGGTACAAATAGCGAGTTTTGTTTTCACCTTTTTTTTTTAATAGAAATCACTTTCTTTTTACAAAGTTCTGTAAACTGAAGAAACAAAAATAGTTTAGATTTAGTATGTCTCATGAAAATACTTAGAAGACTGAACTTTTCTTTTGTAACTCATTTTTATAGAGCTCTATGGGTGAAACTGATTCTCCACTGTCCCTACTGACTTCTAACTATCAAATCACGCTCTTTTTTATTGCAAACATTCTGACATTACTATTTTGCTTCTCTTAATTAAAAATTATTGCTAGACATAAACAGTATAAAACAGGTAGGCTATTAGAATAAATTGGATAAAATCTTAACCAAATTATAACCAAAGCTGTCTGAAGATACAGACAGAGGCTTGCATAGCCTATCTTTGAAGATACAGTCCTGGAAATTCTTTCTTTCTTCTTCATATCTTTATACCCTTTTGCCATATTTTTGAACTCGGGACATGCTTTTAGCAATGTGCAATGTGCCATATGCCTTGTAGGACTACAGTTTTATACTTGTGTTTATCAAGAAACCAAATACTTAACATGACTTATGCACACTTGATGTCAACAAACTGAGAAACAATTGGGACAAGCAGTCCTGTCTTATAAAAATCCCAAGCTCTGTCGGTTAGCTAAAATTACTTTTGATTTTAGTTGTGTCATCAATACCATTGATGAAGGTCTCTTTAGTACTTCTCTTGAATTTAAACCTACAGATTTAATTATGCAAACCTGAAAACATTTCATACTGATTAACAAGACTCAAATTCAGCTGCTCAGTTTCTTTCATTAAGGCAGTTTGAAATTCTGTACATTTTTTTCTATTCATTTATCAAGTGGCTGTACCACCCTTGCCTAGCTGAGGTTGAGATAGTCATTACTTTTTAAAAAATATTGGGCAACCAAATGTGAAAAATGAAACAAAACCCAGCAGTTTCTGATGAAACATACAGATAACATCTGCAATGGCATACTTAAAATGAAGCAAATACACCTGCACATAGGTACACAACTCTTAAAACATTTTAATAGCAAAAACAATTGAAGGAATTTTACTGTAATTTTGTCTGTTCTAGATGGGGATTGGAAACCTGCCATTGTACTATACTGGATTTTCCTTCAAAATAAACTACAGTCAGAACAGCTGGAGGTAATAGAAGTATGTCCAGGATAAATACTTTCTCCTGCCCTCCATCCCAGCTGTTAAATCATTTTATTCCTCTTCCTTTCACAGCATGTCCTACTGGATAGTTTCTACACTCTCTTTTCTGCAAAATCCCTCAGCTTTCCTCACCCTGTACTTACAAAGAGCTGATATGACCTGGGGAAAACCCTTATTTTACCAAACGTCAGTTCACACATATCTTACACCCTACAAGCAACAGTATTGCTTCTTAACAACTCTGGTCCCTCCTACAACAGTGGTTGTTGCACTACCACTCTGAAGTATGGATCCTGGGGGAAAAACAATCACTAAAGGTAAAACCACAAAATTCATGCAAATGTCTTCAAATAAAACTTGCATTGGCAACCTTAATTCCACCATATCCTAATCTTTAAACAGTTAATACCTTATCACTGAATACTTGATTATTATAAATTATTATCTAGGTATAATTTAAATTATATTTATATTTACTAATATATTAAGGGTTAATATTAATATAGTGACCCAATCTATTTTTTCTTTTACAGTTATTATTTATTGTAAATGTATTGCCATATATGATTATTAAGAAATCATATTTGTAATTTTCCTGGTTTCGATTGGGATAGAGTTAATTTTCTTCCCAGCTGATACAGTGCATTTTTTTGGATTTAGCATAACAATGTTGATTAGCTGCTTGCTGGGGTTAAACCACAACAGTGGCTTGGATGCTTATTTAATATAATAAACTTACATAGAAACATAAAAAGAAATGAGAAAGACAAAGTTTTTGCTATCCACATGATGATATCATCAAACAACTTGCTTGTGAGAATTTTACAAAAATCCCCCAAAGACTGAGAGACAGCACATGCTGTCTCCAAGCAGAGTTTTTCTTTAATGTCGTTCCTGTAATAACATCTGCAGCTCTGTTTCTTCAAACTTTCTCTTTTTTTCTTTTTTCTTTTTTTTTTTTTTTTTTTTTTTTTTTTTTTTTTTTTTTTTTTTTTTTTTTTTTTACACTTTTACAGTTCTCTGCTCTGGTCCACCCACTAGAGCAATTTATTCAGCTGGTCCATTTGAAGTCTCATGCATTTAATGTTCTGCACGGTAAAAACAAACAGAAGCAGTTGACATGATTATTGCATTCATGAAACTATCATCTCTCAGTGTCTTCGAAGCAAAGGCAGTTCCATTTATGAACATGCAACATATACTTGTCATTTTCCCCCAATAAAACCAACATTTTGTTAAGGTGGCTACTATTGTGTTTCACATAATTGTATGTTACTGATGTAAAGGAAGAGGAGACAAAGCACAATTGATTTCTGCCACTGAGGCACAATTCATAACCAAGTAAAACACTGCAGAAGCAATCAGGACAATGCTGGTTACTGCTTTGCAACAGGGGCGAATACAGAAAAGCTACTGGTCGGGACAGGAAACTGCCTGGCTAAATGCAGCTGGCTAAGGGACATGAACCCATGTAACAACCTCTGTTTCTCTTCCAGGGGAGCTTTATGGAGAAAACAGGCATCTTCACAGGCAGGCAGTACAGAAAAGCTCATACCTTCAGAGCTGCAGAGGAAAGCAAGCAGCTTCAATCTTTGTGTCCATCTCAAATGATCAGCAGGAAAAGAAATAAAAAAGAAAAAACCCCCAAAACTACGCTAACAAACCCAGAATTCAAACCCATCCAGAAGGAGCTGGTATAACCATTCCTTCCCATTTCTCATTTTCCACGAGAGGGCGCGGTGGTGCCGGAGGGACGGGCTGGGATGGTGGTGGCTCTGCCTGCCCTGCCTGCCCCTGCTGCGCCTGCCGAGAGGAAGGTCGCGCAGGACCCGCCTCAGCGCTCCTCTCATTCCTCTCAGTTTCACTGGGGGCTCAGGGCTGTCCTTGTGCCCGCTTCTGCTCTCACACCGTGGCCCCCGCACCTTGGACGAGACGCTTTCGTGTCGGGGCGGCTTCGCCAAAGCGGGGCGGGCCGGTGGGCGGGCCTCTGAGCCAGCCCCTGTCCCTTCCTGCCGGCAGGCGCGGGCGGAGGGACGGGGGATCGAGGTGAAGACTCCCGTACTGTCTTCACCTCCTTTGTGCTGACAGAGAGGCACCTCGGAGGGGGGGAGGACGCAGCACGATCTGAGGGGCTGTAGATGACACCCTGCTGCCCTGACAGAGGAGGTGCCAGCTCTCTCTCGGTCCTCTAATTGAACCTGGAGGAGCTACCAGAGTCCTTTGCCCTCGGGTGTAGGCTGACAGCTTGGACAAGTCATATGGCAGCAGGAAAGTAACAGCACAAACACACGTGTAAAAAACATGGGATGCAACATACAAATGATAGAACGGGGCGCTGTTGTCTGAATCTTATGTGTTCAATATTGAATGCAAATTTTCTGTAAAGGTTTGTTTACTACTTGGTTTTAGCCCAGGATTTACAAATGTATCTCAGGTCTTTCGTGATGTGCTAAAATGCAGATTCAGTAATGATCGAAGAAAGCTGATCTTGTAGGAATTCAACTCTGAGCCGTAAATTTGACACATATTTCAGGAATTCTCTGTTCCTCCGCATAGTTACATCACCTTGCAGTCCCAGACACAATCCTTTGCTACCAGCTACAGTGGCTACCGCTTTCCATCCTGTTTTTATATCCCAGAAAGGCCAGACTGGAGTCCCTCATTAATAAAAATGTCATCACTACTCCAAGGACAACCCAACAGCTGACAAGTTTCTGCAGCAGCCCTTCAGAGGCCTCATTTACCTAAGAAGACTTAAGAAAAATTTTGGACTTTTTTGCTTCCACAGCTGAATTCTCAGCTGCTTAAATGAACAGATAATCAGGGCTGAAGCAGGTGATTTCTAACATTTAGGGCTTTATTAGCTGTGAGCCAGATGCTTCATGTTATCTAAGTATCAGAAGCCAAGGGAAGAAAATGAATTAACTCCCTTTACTGGATGTGGCTAAAATCATCCCTTTTCAAATGGACTTTTATTATTTACCCATCAAAACTCTTGTGAAGAGAAGACATGTTTCCTGCCAGAAAGTGTTATAGATAATATGCAATCCCTGGACACAGGGCCAAGTGATCTTTAGCACTCAAATCCACCTCATCCTCTGTTATCAGTCCACATTTAATCCACCTCCTTTTTCCAGTCAGCTCATACACAGCTGACTGACCTATCTAAGGGAATCCCCACTGAAGGGAAATGCCTAACTGCTTTAGTTCCTTTTTAATGGGTTTTTCCAGTGGGGGGTGGGGATGGGTGCAAAGAAGGTGGTAAACTATGTCAAAGACAGCAGAGAAGGCTAGCAAAGGAGAGGATATATTCTGCTTGAGCCAGCATGGACTCAAAGCATCTTTCTGGATTATGGAGGCATCCAGGAAACTGAAAGCTGCAAAGAATGATTTAAACAGTGAAAAGCAACAAATCATTTTCAGTTCTTTTTATTCCTAGATCTCAGTTTACTGAGTCTTGCTTTAAAAACCAAGGAACATGCATTATAGACATAAATGTCAGGGTGTCCAAGATTTTCTTACCAGTCTGGAATACAGACTGCAATTCCAAGCTTGAGATTGCTCCTATTGCGTGTTGTGCAATGGAAAAGTCTGCAGGAGAGTCTGAAATCTATGTTTAACCACCCTAATAGAGACAAAGTTCGAAAAGGCAGGGATGTTCTAATGCTTCCATTTTCAGGCTGTGTCTCTTTCACTCTTCTATTCACTGAGTAACATATTTAATTATTTTAGAAAATTTTCTTCTGGTCAAGTATGGGCTGAAACCATGAAACCATTCTTTTCTTGCTTTGCATTACTCTCATTAATTTGTGTGGTGAGTTCCTGCCCTTGATGCATAGGCATTACTTTATGTGAAGCCAATGAAGCTTTGGCTGCCTTACGGATTATGGGTTAAGGCCCTGCATTTGTACTGGTTTACGCCACTGTATGACCTAAATGAGATTAGAATAATAAATCCTGATTTATTATGAGGGTTTTATTTAGGCATGTTTTGAGTATGAGGTCTGTGTCAGGATTAATAGTGAAATCTAACATGCCCAGGCACAGAGAAAGCCCAACAATGAAAGGACATTTTTTCCCTTGAGAAAACTGGTTCCCAGCCTTCTGTTTGGCTTTTAACAGAGTTGCTAAATGTTGAATGGCACAGAGACGCTGGATCCCAATGATGGTGACGTAGTCCATGACTTGGAGATGAGCCCATTCCAAATGAAGGACAGAAGTATCCCATCAGCAGTATTTTCCAAGGCTAAGTACTCTTGCTCTGCAATGCAGTAGCGTTGAAAAGGCTTCAAATAAGGTTCTCAGAATCCAAAGACAAATGAGAAATTACAGGTTCAGGATTTACTGGCTAATTCATCTGTCATGTTGAATGGGCACTGGTTTAGGTGCCTGCCCAGTAGTTAAATCAGATTGCTGAATCTGTTCCAAGGGAATGTCCATTCTTTTCAGTATCCTGGTCACCATCTCTCATCAGGAAATGATGATGATGATCATGTGATGTAACGCACCAAATTACATTGGCCTTAGTATTAGATGCAGAAGGTGTGTGCTTACACCACATAGTTAAATTTCTGTATTTTAATAGTCGCATTACAAGAAGCTTCAGAAGAATTTGCCTTTCCAAAAAACTATTTAAATTTAAATGAGTGGAGTGCAAGGACTTGAGCTGGTACTTTTGCGATATACAAAAGGAAAGAAGAGGAGGTGTAAGTGTTGTGAAGAATTAAGTGTATTAAATCATCATGAATTCCACAGTATCTCTACCCTTTGTCTAATTCAAAGAGTCTTAATAGTCCCACTCTCCACCAGCTACTTATCAGATCTTTTTCAACATCAGATTTTTGTCACACTTGTTTTTTTGAATAGATATAGGAAGAATTATTTCCTTCAAAATGTTGCTGTTGAATTTTGTAATCATAGGCGTCATGGGGTATGGAGCATAAGAAAATGCTGAACCAGAATATCATTTTATTTTTCTTTGGTTTGGCAAGAAGCCTGTCTATTTAGCAACCTCTCCTGGTACGTCTCAGCTGGTGTGGAACTGAATGGAATGGCCTCACAATTTTTCAGCTAATTTTAGAGAAAAGCAACTTTTGAAGAAGGGTGGACTTTAACATCCAGCAATAATACTTTACTTAGTACTTCACATTTAAACCATGAGAGCCTGGTAGTCATGAGAAACACAGTCCAAGAAATCATGAAGCCTCAAAAGAATGAAAAAACCTGCCCATGTAACTAAGGGCAATTTTTCTGGACTACTGCAGTATAATATCAAATATGAAGATGGTTCACTATCTAACAAAATCTTAAATTACTTTATTTTCTTCCCTTCTTAGAAGTACTCTTTTCTGCAAAATCCTTTCTAAAAGACTTCTAGAACTACACACTAGTGAGAGTCATTAGGTGCAGAGTGCTTTAGCACAGTGATTCGCTAACAGTCTTGCCAACAAATTCATTAACTGCGAGTGACATCAAAGATGAGAACTCAAGACCCCTTTGCACAGCAGTAGGGGCAGCAGTTCAACTTGCAGAATGCAGGCACTTTATGTTATCTACTTTTGTTCATTTCAAGTCAAATAGCAATGGGACAGCCTAGATAAGCAACTTTTTGAACCCTGGAGGTCCACTTCAGCTTATTTCTTTGAACAATGACCCTTAGAAAGAAAACAGTAACAAACAGATCATTTGGAGTTGCCCAACATCCCTGGACAGCAGCAGAAGTGTGCTGAGGACCAAGCATTGGCTGAACCACATGGGAAATTTGATCTATTAGGAAGTTTCTTATAATGCTGCAATGCAGAGTTTCACAACAAACCTTTGCTTGCCTGCTGGCAAGGACAGGTGCCTGTGATGCAATCTGTGTGACCACTGTTCTTTGCTGTCCCTTGGCAACACCTGACCAAGAGAGCAGCCATTTTCTTTAGTTGTTTACAACGTGCTGCCCATGAAGCTGGAGTTGGCAATCACATCCACAAGGGCACTAAGGGAAACCTGCAGTTTGTTTGTTGAGTGGAAATGGATGCTTGCTTCCCTGTACGTTTTATAATATACTTCAGGCAAATCCTGGTGGTTTTGCTGAAGACAAGTTGTGGAAGCCTTTACCCTCATGCAACAGGTTAAAGACTTATAGTACAAACTGTGAAGAGTTGTTATAGGTCACTGATAAAAAGCAGTACAGTGCTTATGGCCGCTGTGGGTTAATGTTAGCCACAAGCATAATCAGAAGGTTTGTGCTGAGAGCAGAGAGGTGGCGTGTAACCCACTGAATTTATCATTGCTGTACTATGTCCTCTAGATAGTGCATGTGTGTACTGGGCTTGTGAAGGCTGAGGGATATACAAGGCTGGCCTACCAGTGGAACCGAGGAAGGCTAGGAAGATGTTTTCCTTGTCTGCTAGAAGTATGTATCAATATAGGGGAGATGTTTTCCTGATCTGGGAGATGGAGCCTTCTGTAGTATGTACTACAATATAACTTGTATCTATTCTATTTGTTATGCATATTGTCTAAACTCCTGTTCAGGCCCTTTATCTTCCCCACCTTTGCCTAATGAATATTATGGCCTGAACACAGACAGCTTCTTTGACAAACTTGCTTCAGTAACTGCTCAGTTTTCCATGTTCTACCCTGGTATAAAGTAAATTTTACTTTTTTTTGTTCTTGTCATTCTGGGAAATACACAGGATCTAGGAGCAGGTGCTAATTTAAAACTAAGTCCAAGTTTATTTATGCTGAAGCCATAAAATCCTCCTTCTGTACGAGCTATAGCATACCTCTGTACATGTACATGGGTTTTAGTGTTTGGACATTTCTTATCCTCTCTCCTCTTTCCCATATTCACTCTGCATTCTGTATATTTCTCTATGTAGTCAAATCCACAGTTGCCCAGTGCTGTGTATCGCTCTGCTTCTGTAAGCTGTTTATCCAGGATTTCCAAAGCTGACTGCACCTGGTAAGGGTCTTAAAATCATATCTAGACACCTTAATCAGTGACCTGATTTACAGAAGCACTGAGAACCCACAAATCCCTTTGCAGTCAGTGGGACCTGAGTTTGCTTAGCACCTTGAAAATCAAACTGCTTATGTTTCAGCACCTAACCATGAATTTTGGAACATAGTTTTAAGGGTTCAGTGTGGGTATTTTTAGGGCAGAATGGGGTTCACTTAGAGATATTTTTAAATAATTATTGAAACGTATATCTACTTATTTATATTAATAAGCACACTTATAGTAATTGTCTTTTTCAACAAAATAGTGCTTCTGAACTCCTTATGGTGCAAGGCATTAAGATGGAAATCATTATTTTAGTTGATACTCAGTGTCAGTTTCTGCATACCATGTACACTGTGTTAGTTCATTTCATGGACTCTTTCACTAAAGGAATCTTTTTTCACTGTTCACCAGAAATGTGGGGTCCTCCCCGGGGATTGTTCTGAGTAATAAGCACTTCTTATAATCAGCTTACTGTAAATGATAGAGCAAAACATGGCTGTGCTCCAGCCATGATACCAAGGTATCTTTTAAAAACCTTGTTGTTTTATGGTATATGACACTATACATGACCTAGAGAGATATGAAGTATTTTAACCACGCTATGAATGTCTAAACCACTCAGTTTCAGTTCTCAGTTCTCACCCCCGTGAGTCAAACCCATCAACCTGTCATAGCACCTATTAATTTATAGATTTCATCCCAAGGGCACATCTGCACACTTGTGAGAAGGTGTGTCTGGTCAGCTGTTTCCACAGAGATGGCACAAATAACAACCAAGAAGAAAAGAACCTGTAGCTGCACATATGCTTTGGTGAATCTGGGTATCAAGGAGGGTTTATTTGTTCCTGTATATGCTATGTTTGGAAGCCCTGATGTGCCTTTTCTCCCATTCCAATGAAATGTCTTATGTTACAAGAAAAAGAAGAAACTGAATGTGTTAGATTTGTGTGCAAATTGTGTATTTCTTTATGATCACAAAGCTTTCTGCAATGCTGAGCTGAATTGTTACAGCATACTACAGCAGATTGAATTTCATGAACACTTGAAGGTGCTTAAAATGATTTCTAACAAAATGCAGCTAAATGAAGTACTTGTTAAACAGAAGACAAGACAAAAAAAAAATACTACAAAGATACAGTGTGGCTGCCACTGGGAAAATGTCAGGTACTTGCTTCTTGTAGAAAATAGAACATTACTTAACTGATTTAAAATCCAGATAATTTTCCTTTGAAAAAAATCACCAGTAAGCTATTCAGGGGCTGGTGGATTTCTTTGTTTCTTAAGGACGGTAAAGATTTGTGCAGAGACATCAGCAAAGAGCAGCTTTCTGAGCTGTTCCCTGCCAATTGCTGACAAAGGCAGTCCTAATGAATCATTCTGAATTGTGATCATGTGCTACCAGCCCACAGTGAGCTGCCAAAGAGGAAGTGCAGCTTGTTTTCTTTCATTTTCTTGATTCCTATGCTGTAGGAAGATGAAAGGAGAAGGAGGAGGAGGCAACAGCGGCAGCCAAACTTAATAAATAATTCTGACGATTCCTGATATCAAATGGAGGCCCCAGAGTGGGACCCACTGAAAAATGACACCCTTCCGCCGACCCTGACGCCAGCTGTCCCTCCGTATGTGAAGCTGGGCCTGACCATTGTATATACTGTTTTTTATTCACTGCTTTTTGTGTTCATCTACGTTCAGCTCTGGCTGGTTCTTCACTACAGGCACAAGAGGTTCAGTTACCAAACTGTCTTTCTGTTTCTGTGCTTGTTTTGGGCCTCTCTTAGGACAGTGCTCTTTTCATTTTACTTCAAAGACTTTGTTACAGCAAATTCTCTCAGCCCCTTCATCTTCTGGCTTCTCTATTGCTTCCCAGTCTGCCTCCAGTTTTTCACCCTGACCCTGATGAATCTTTACTTCACACAGGTAAGCAACAGATATTTGATTGATTAAATCTGACAGAATGGTAAAGCAGTATTTTGTAAGAATCATGAGAAAAATGTAATTTACAAATCTACCTTGGCAATGCAAAAAGCACATTTCGGTTGTTTAGTAGTTTATTTTAACTTTTGATCTATTTGCAAGTGATCGATGTTACAGTGAAACTGAAGCCTGAAGTGATCATTGCAGGAATGGCAATTAATATATCTACTGTCTATAAAATGGGTGTCATTTAATTTAAAGGTTTAGGAAAAAATGTGTAGGAGAGCTTGAAAACTGGACACCCAAAATGCCATTCTATTATTATGCTTTATTTTTGTTGTTGTTATCATTAGACTTTATAAACCTCCTGACTTACCAGACTTGATGTCTGTGTGCAGTCAGAATTGTAATTTCTGATTTTGCCAGCAACCCCCCTCCACATTCTAGTTTTACCTAAGTTAGCTAGCAGGTTTCTGAGTGAGATTTCTATGTGTATCACAATTAAAACTGTTGATCAAGTCTTACTGCAGACTCAAATTTCTGTAATTATCAGTATTACAAACAGATTTGAATCTGGACCCCACTAAGTGTTAAGTGCTGTACAGAGATACACCCTCTATTTCAAGGACTCTCTGATATAAAGGTAAATTAACTGTACAGTGAGGTAAAGGGATATAGTATCATCATTTCAGAAATAGCTCCTGAGAGTTTATCTGTGCCACTGACAGCTAAGGAGCCAGATGAATTAGGCTGCACAGTGCTCCAGGTTGCTGCAGTTAGAATTGCTTGGAAATATTTATGGTGAATTTGGATATCTTGCACTGGGCTGCAGGGTGGGATATTGACATGCTGAGGCAAAGAAAACCTGCTGGGCTTGCCTAAGATCGCACAGGAAGCTTGCAGGAGGGCAGAGACTGGGTTCTCTATCTCCTCAATCCCACTACAGTGCCTGGAGCAGGATGCAAAGCCTGCACCCAGATGACCTTTGTCAAAGTCCACTTTCTCAGTGCAGGAGCAGTTGGTCAGGAGAGCATCAGCCAGCCCTGGAGCACACCAGGCAGTGCTCAGGATGCTCTGGGAGTTGCTGTGTGCCCCACTTGGAACCAGCTTGGTACCTGGGTCTGGATGCTTCTTTAGTCCCCATGGTGTTTAACAGTGCCTCTGTGGTGATGCCAGGCCTATCAATTCTGAACAGCCTGTCTGGAGAGATGAGCTGCTTGTAAGACCTGCCATCCCAGACCTGAAAAAGCAACAATGTAAGCATGACAACTGTAAGAAGATCACTTGAGTTGTAGAGGGTATTAAATACTTAGAACCACATACACAGTTTTGAGCTTAGGTTTAGTGTTCTGGATTCAGTGTCTGAAACACCTGTTAACTCACCCTGTTCCACTCCCTGAGACTTGAGATACATTAAGGGATTACAGAAACCTTTCATCTACATGCTACTCAAATCCAACTCAGGCATGTGGTGACCTTTGCTTTATCCCATAGCTATGGTGAGAGTTATTTGATAACTGCACGGTTTCCCAGGGCCAAACGTCCATCATCACACAGTCCATCTCCATCGTAGTGCTGGGATTAAGTCGTAGCCTTAAATCAGATCCTTCCCTCAGACACACTTGAAGGGCTGCCATGGAAGTCTGCAGGCAGAATGCAGCATCCTGGCTCTTGGCCAAGAGAAGCTGAGACCGGTGTGAGCACAGAGAGACACAGCAGTCTCTCATTAGAGTGTCAGCACTCAGGAGGCTTAGTGTTGTGGGTAACATTCATTTCGTCTGAGGAAGATCTAAAAAGAGAGCACACAGAATGCACACATATGTTCTTTCAACTTATTTTTAGCATTGCTGTCTGATAGTATTCAGGAAGCACAAGTCGGTGGTTGGAAACAGAAAAAATGCTTAGGCAAATGTTCTGCCTTTGAGACAATTCCTGCTTTGTCAGCCTGAGTCCTCATGATCTTCTAAGCCCCTCTGCTAAAGAGTGTAGTAGTTACCTATCTTGAAGGCTGTTGTGAGTCTTTTGAAACAATATTTGCAAGACACATTCAGAGTTTGTGATGTGCATCATAATCTTTAAATACTGTGGGCTAGTATAGATAGGCATAAGATTAGTATTGTTGTTTGCTCTAGAGCTGCTTGCTGTCAGTGAAATCTCATCTCAAATATCTCCCCAGATGAAACAAAGCTTTAAGAAATACAAGTACAGTCGTTGTAAAAATATAATATGACACAGAATAGGTGCACATATTTTTAATTCACTGCTATTAATTCTTTACTTCTAACCATTAAAAGGTGGTTTGGCTTGAAATTCAGCATCTTGTATTTAATGTGCATCTAGCTTTCCACAGTAGGCAAGCAAGAACTAGTGTGAAAGGGGTGGGGAGAGTAAATTTTGTTTTCAGTAATGGCTTATAACTTCACAGACCTGTTCAGAAACAACTTTTGTCCTTTTAGTCTCTAGAAGGCAGGCAAGAAGGGTCTGCAGCTGTGTCTCCTTGCATGAAAACCTTGCTATTTCACTGGTGCTTAACTAGAGGGAAAGAAGTGAACTGTGTATAGGATAGGGATAGAGGACTGGAAGACACCCCATGGGTCTCTGGAATTTGCAGGTATTTATTATCTACTGTACAGCACCCACCATTTCTATATGTGGCACTGCTAGGGAAACTTTCAAACATAGATGTGAGAAGGAAAAAAGTTATTAAAAAATACTGCAAATCCTCCTGACCAAACCAAAACCCTCATTTGGCAAGTGCCTGAGGGTATTTTTCAGAATAATAAGCACCTTTGAACTTGACAGAAAGTTAGCCACAACTATTCTCTTTTTTAATAGGTATTCCAAAGCAATAGGGAAATTTTAACTGTGTTTTATGTGTAGCAAGACAAATAAGCCCTGATGACATCAGCACAGCGGAGTTTTGTTCCCAGACTTGAGCATCAGCAATTGCAGCAGAAGAAGCTGCAATGTGTTGAGGCAGGTTGCTAAAGCAGGGGACCTGTGGGCAAAAGGGAAGTTAGAATCAAAATAGATTTAACCCAGAACAAGGGATCTTTGGATTAAGAGCCAAGTTCAGGGTCTTTTGCTGACCCAAGTTCAGGGTCAGTTTTAATGCCCTGCTTAAGGCAGAATAGAAAAGGTGCTGCAGATATAATTAGCTCCTCTCAGAAATACCATACTGGAGAAAATTAATGTGATTTCTAATGAAATAACTGAATATATTAGAATCTATTAATCCTGTGTCTGTATTCATTCTCTTCTAAAGAAAAAATAATAATGTGACCTATCTTCTCAAGGGGGTAGACCCTCTGTCTACTTGAAAATCATTAAAGTAAACCTCAACTGAAGGTGAGATCCAGTGGCACTTCTGTAAAACAATAGCACAACAGCAAGTGACTGCACTGTATCAAGCCACAGCAGCTCCGTGATCCTGATCCATCAGATAAGGAGTTGAAGTGTGAATTTCCACCTAGAGAGACCAAAAATCCCATAGATATATTTGCCTTACATGTGCAGCTTCCATGGGTTTATTTTGCTGCTTGATAACATATTTTTCATTTTAAAGTGGAAAAGACAGTGAGGATCCTAGGACTCTTTTGTTGATCTTCCCTGCCCCTGACAAGGGGAGACGGAGTTGAGTCCTCAGACTTTACAGTTAGTGCTGTGGGCAAAAGAGTAAAGAGGCTCTGGGAAACAAAATTAGTTGCTTTTTTTGGTGCATGTGAGCGGTGGGCAGAAGGACTTGCTTCACTTTGTCCTGTTTGCTCAGACTTCGCATTTCCCTGGGGAACAGAATACAAATGAAGCAGGAGGGAGGCTAGGATGGAGGGTTACAGACTCAAAGAACAAGGTCACGGCCAAAGACCGTGAGCTATAGAGGACACTGAAAATCCCAGACCTCTGCTGTGGCCAGGCACAGCAAACAGTTTGCTGGACTGTAGATTTTATCATTAGGTTGGGAACTTCTCCAGGACCTAGAGAAAGTAGTGCTGAGCTAAAGAGGTGAGAGACTGTATGGGTGGAGAAGGGTTGGTAGGCAGATTTTACCCCTCCTTCCTCCTCCCTAACCATCTTCCCTTTTCTCTGGCATCCACATTGAGAAGCTTACCCTGCCTTCCAGGCAGAGCTGATAAAATCAGGGACTTTCAAATCAAGATAAATTGTACAGAATAAGACAGTTCAGAGGGGAGCTGGCCATGCCAAAACTGCCTGGCAGGGTGGGGTAGAAACAGCGCAAGGCTTTTGGAGAGTTTACATGTGTCTCAGTGGAACTGGGGTACATGTTAGCTCTGGGAGGAAAATTAAGGGAACTTCTCATACTCTAATTACTGAGGATAGCATTTCAAAAGTTCTCACCAGTGAGAGAACAGAGAGGCCTTTTTATTTAGAGAAATATTTATTTTTTTTAGTAGAAATAAATAAACCATGTATTATAAAGCTTATTATTAATTTAAAGCATGCTTTAGATGTACATAGAACTACACAGGAGTCTAACTACGCATGGTAAAGCATCAACAAATATATTTGCTTTAAAATATTGTCCTTATTATTGTATCTACAGAAGACAAATTGCAACTGCAGACTGGCTGACTGTCAGCATCTGACATGAAGAATGAGATCATTTGACTTGGAAAATAATTTGATAGGAAAGCTATACATGAAAATTTACTGTGGCTGTCAGCCCCACAATCATCCCTGTCCTTTTAGGACTATTTTTACCAACTTACGGAAGAGCCAATGTGGTAGTGAGTCATGTTGCCCATGTCTGTAGGCCTTACAAACTGTGCAGAGTTTAGAGAGCAGAGAGAAAACTTGCCTATTTTGGGAAATCTGAACCGAATGAAAGAATGAATATGGGAGAAAGAGAGAAAGGGGAAGGTGGGCCTTGGCCTGGAAGATACACAGCAGGAGAAAGGTACATGTGTTGTTGATGAGGGTCTCTGGGCCTTCATGAGGTTGTAGCAGATTTTCAAGGTTCAAAGAGAAGTTTGCATGGCCTATGAAAGAGGAAGAGAGGAACCATGTTGAAAGTAACTGGGAAGGAAAAGTACATGCTATGCTTCTTATAGGGTTTTTGAAATGAGAACTGGTGAATAAAGCTGAACTTCATTCCTGTGCAGAGGGCCAGCTTGAGACATAGGCAAGTGCTTGTCACATACCTGAGGCTTTTTGGTGAGCTGAGCTGTGGTTCCTTTGAGTGTGTACTGTAGAGGTTTGTGCCAGCGTCACTTCCACTAAATCAGAGCATGGACCTAAAATTTCTCCCGGGAGATTTTCTTTTTCTTTTGGGAATATCTGACTTGGCTTTGACACCAGTTTCATTGATACTTGTAGGGCCAAAGTGGCTCCTGATTGACGTTCATAACCGTAGCTGGAGCCCCCATCAGCTAAAACAACTTGACCCTGTTCGCTTATTCTTCTGCCCAGCAGCTCTGCAGAGCTCTCTGCAATCGAGCAGCTGATGGGCTCCCATGCCATCCCCACTGCTGGGGCCTGGCAAAATGCCTTCGAGGTCAGCTGTTTACATCAGTTCCTGCAATGGGAATTTTCCCTGGCTGTATGAAGAGCTTTTTGGACTCCTTTTGAACTGCTGCAGTTTTCTATGCCAGACATATACCTCAGGGGAGTGGAGGAGGGAGTGTGAGAATCTCGTTTGAGGTTTCCAATCCTTTGGCAGAAACAAGGAGTCAAAACAGGATATTTCCCCTTCAAAAAACAAGCAAAGGGGGAAATACTTTTAAGAAGAAAAAGTAACCCTTTAGACATTAGAAAATTAGCAAGGATTTTCACTGAGTTTTCCATGTTACTGTTCATCTTTGGGCTCTCTGAAAGATTGCTTTAGAAGAGCCTGCCTTCTGCTTGCTGTTTATTCTATTCTTAGGAATAGTCTGGTTTGCTCTGGTTTGCTGGAAGACTTGCTTATATGACTCAGATATTGACTAGAAGCTTTCTCAACACTGCTGTGGGGAGGGGCCATTGAGCAACCAGTCTCTTGAGCTAAGTGCCTGTTAAAAGCAAAAAGCTGCACCTACGCATGTAAGGTATATTGAGATCAGCTTCTGACATCCTTACTCCCACTGAACAGCCCTTTAATTTCTGACAATCACATTGCTTCTAGCAAGGCTACTCATGAACTAAGGCCCCATCAGTGTTTAAGCAAAGGTGGCAGAAGTTGGCTGCCTGTGTTTCTGCCTAGCAGTGAATTGGTCAGAACTGTCCATATTGTAGCTTTTATTCTATACAACATTCATTTTCGGTACAGTGTTTCTTTCTTAATGGTCATTTTGCTCTGATAAAATTCAGAACATTTATGGTTGACAGGTCCACCAAATATAGAATCACAGTATCAGCTGTTTTGGTGATCTTGAATCTGGAGATCCTGCTGGATCTGCAGCAGGGTCATAGTATTTAGTTTTAGCTAAGTTATCCATGGAGATTTTGCTGGGAAGTGTAGTCTTGGATTGGTTTATGTGATAGGACTGCTCTGTGACATTGTAGGGATGAGTGGATCATTTTTGGGGAACCACAGGAGATGGTATTTAGGAACTTGAAATTTTCTATGTTTTTTGAACTCAGAACAAATCATTGCCCACTGGAAATTGCTTGTCTTTTGCAGTTCTTTGCAGAGGCGCTGAACTCTTCTGTTCAGTGCAACTCCTGAAAGCTGTCAAAATTAACGGTACAACATATGTGAGTAAGTGCTACTCACAACAGGTGAGAATTGTGGAATGGCCCTAGAGACAAGTTTTACTTGTTTAGTTTCATTGAGGTCAGGGATCTGTTCCCTCCTGCTTGCTCACAGTCTCTTCCAGAATAAGCAGGGTAGGCATTAAGTCTTGTACAAAAAGTATGTGGAAAGTGTTTTGAACCCCATGTCTTCTCTAAAAGTGACAGCTACTCTTTATGCACAGCAAAAATGCAGAATGTTCACAAGGCTTCCTGAACTTACATACTTACATACAACTTCCTGAACTCCTGTGAGATTTCATGACCCAGGAATTTGGAGAATGAATCACAAAAATCTTCCATAAGGGATACTGCCAGATCTATTTGAAAACAGTATCAATGGTTGCAGAATATTTTTAGAGATTTTTCTTCCCCCAAGTTTTCAATTTTCTTCTCAGCCAGCTAAAAAGCTTAGTGTTCTTTGCTGCTTCAGCTAGCGCTAAGCAGGCTGATGCGTCACAAAAAAATTTCCATGTCAAGGCAGCTGTTTATGGTGAATAGAAGTTAAATGACAAGTTGTTCCAAGAGCACTGGAACAAGTGGAGCCTGATTTTCTCCAGATCTATGTCTCATGATTGACTTTGTTTCCATAACTGGAGCATTTCTTACAATATTTTACTATGTGGACTCATATTGGGTGGTGTGTAGAATCGTTATGCAGGGCTCTCCTCACTGAGATCATAAATCAGAAGCATTTATAGAGTTTCTTCTTTCTTTAGAGTGACTAATTTTTAGGAGGGTGATAAAGGATCATGCTTTTGATACTTCAAGTATTTTCCCATCAATTCTCTGACAAGAGTATTTTAAGATTAGCAAAGGACAGATAAACAGATTGACAGGCAGACACATGCCTACACATACATTGTGATCATGTAAATCCTGTTTCCTTGGGAAAGCATGATAATCATAGCAAATATTATGCAAATGTTACTAAAGGGCATGCAAAACCAGGTTAAATGGATAAGGCAGGATAACTTGAGGAGAAAATGATTAGGAAACAACACAGAATAAGTCATACAGCATGGGGGTTTTGTAATACTAGCAATCAGTGTGCTTTGGTGTTGTTTTAAACAAACATTTGTAAGCTGAGTTTGTTTGGAAACCATGTTAGCTTGTAAAAAAAGTGATGATGCTTTCCTGTAATTTTTTAATAAACAAGATATAAAATATGGTAGTATATTTTTGTCTAATTTGTGATGATGGTTAAACACCTGTGGCTGATATTACCCAGCTACAGAAAACATGTCAGTATTTTGTCTTTTCTGTTACATCAGGCTAACTGCTGGGCCCAGTCTATCTCTGTAAAAGCGCTATATTGTTGTATAGTGAAGAGGCAGTCAGCAGAAACCAAATAATACCTTGGAGTGAAATAATGAGTTTGGTTCTCAGTGGCAACTTTTTGGCAATTGAGATAGATACAAATGTATATATCTAATTTAAGGCCAGGGTACTATGTTGGGCTCTACACAGAAACAGAGCATCGGACCTGGTATGAGTTGGTCTATGTGAGAGACATGGACTGCTAGGTTATGTAAGAGCCTATTATAATTTGCCTCTATGATTTTACTGGCATTGGTCCTCTTGTGAATACTGGTATAAAGGACCTTATTCCTAAACCAGAATAAGTGAAAATAATAGTGTAGATTATTTGTGCACAAGTACATCATGAACACTTGCTGAATGGTTTTAATACTTCACTTAAAGCTTGCCTGCCATGGGCAAGCAATCCATGCAAATCTGTTGTGTAATGAAACCTGTCATTACATTTCTTGTGACCTGTGAGACACGATTTCTGTGGATCACAGTATCTTTCTCTACTGACATATATGCTATGTTTGATGCAATATTTTTTTGTTTTGCAGGTGATTTTCAAAGCGAAGTCAAAATATTCCCCAGAGCTACTGAAATACAGGTAAGAACTCTGTAAACATTTAATGTGATATAGAAGAGTAGCCAAGCTCTTTGAGAAATGATACAACTTTTCTAATTTGTGACACTCATGTCTCAGCTATTCATATTTCTATACTAATGTTTTACAATGATGGTTCTGAGGTCAGCTTCTCCCTGTGACATTTGGGAGACTGTGTCCTTTCCCAACACAAGGGCCGTTTTAGATAGTCACGTATTTCAAAGGCAAATATTTCAAATGCAAGTGGAAAACACCCACCCTGGGGATTTGTTTACAGGTTCTTAACATTTGTATTGCCAGGTAAATTCAGATCCAGGGCTTTGGTAAAAGAAGCAGCGTGATGTATTTCTTTGACAGGAATGAGTAGGAGTGGGTATGTTTTAACACATGAGGTCAGGGGTAATAAGAGACTTAGAAGTTTTGGGAAGATTATAGAAGGATTGTGAAGGGAAAGAGCTAGAGAGAATGGATTCAAATTGATGGTGTGTTTGGGAGCTTACAGATAACCTCCCCTGACTCCATATAGTTGAGTTTATGGTAGCTTTGCATTTAGGTGGGGAGATTTGTTTGACATCTTGTTGAGCAGGAGGAACTCCCAGAAAGTACTTGAAAGTACACCAAATGTCCAGAAAGCTAAGGAAGAGCTCAGTAAATTAAAGTTTATTGTGGCAATGACTAAAAACCTCAGTTGAGCAATGTTGTTTAGGCAGAGGGGACGGAGAGAGGTTGTCACCATTCTAAAGGAAGAATTTACAATATGCATTCAGGATAGGAAAACAGAATAATTTGAAACTGAAATCTGACTTGTTACTTGCTGACTGTTAGGAGAACATAAGTACTGTATCAACAGGGCAAATATTAACATTGTCCTTGCCCTAGAAAGTTTGTCATCCAATTGGTTTTGGTACAGCTGGAGGAGCAATCATCTGGAGCAAGTACTTCAGGAACCATGTCTGGTATAATGGCATTACAAGTGAGAACAGGCTTGGAGTGGGCTGTGCTTGGTCTGGTGAGGGCATGGGACATGCAGGGTGTGATGGCTGCCTCAGGAGTGTGTACTTTAGGCTGAACCACATCTTTGAACCCCCCTTTGCATTCTGTGGGGTTTCTATGGGCAGGAAATCCAGGAGTATGGGCTGGGAGACAAGCACAGCTCTCACTGAACAGGTCCCAGCCAGCTCCCAGGGCAAGTGTGCCAGCCCCTGATGGTGCACACAGGCAAGAGAAACAGCATCGCTTTGCATAAAACCTGGGCTGCAGGTCAGGGTGGTATAGGACTGTGTGGACATGTTCCTGGATGGCTTTAGAGGTGAGAGCTAGAAGCTTTGAACCTCATCCATTACCAATACTTGTATCAAGGCTTTATTCCTGAAAGCTGCTTGAAAATGTCTTTCTTGAGGCAAAGCGAGCTTGTGATATTTAGTCAATGCCTATGAAGTGACTACATTAGCACCCTGCATGTAGCTCTTGTAGTGTTTTCTTTCCTAAATACTTATTATGTATTGTGACTGGAATTACTCATGCACAGTCTACCCTCCCCACAATTGCTCCATGTCCACCCTGACTCTTGCCCACTGCATTTCTAATACAGATCATTCTAGGATATGGTATAGTTTTTCTTTCTTATTCATCTCTGTTGGTGAAGGTTTTCAGTTGTATTTTGTTTTAATATCTAGATCTATCAGCATGAATGTCTAAAAGAGCATATAAATAAAATTGACCTCACTTCCTATCTTATCCTGGACAACTGAAGTGATGTAAGACATGCGCACCCACAGCTGATGTCCTGAACCTTAATTGTAACAGGCTGGTGAAAGATGACTGACTCACAGAGTGGTTTGGGTTGGAAGGGACCTTTTAAGATCATCTAGTCCAACCCCTGTCCTTTGGGCAGGGACATCTTTCATAAGATCAGGTTGGGAGGGAGAAATGGGTGATGGATCATAGAAAGATCCGAGGCTTACAGACAGGTCTGTAGTCTGTACTTACTGAATCTGATTTTTCTTCATTTCTGAATTTACACTCTGATTTCCCCCACCCCCTCCCATTTTCTTTAATAATTATCAGACTTTATTGCCTGGTATTTGCATTTTGCAATAGATAATGGCAACACAAATGGGACAACTGCAAGGTAGGACTGTGATCTGCGTATTGACACAGGTCTCAGAAATCAGAATTATTTTAGGTACAAAAAAAAAATTGATAAAATTCTATCAGGAATCCAGAATTTTAAGCAAACTTTACTCATCACAGCCTTCATGATGTTAGTAAGAGAGCTCAGGGTAAAGCCTGTGCCAGCCCAACTTGATATTTAAACAGTACCTCTGCATGTCTCCCTGGGCTTGGATATTTCTTACTGTCACTGGATTTGGATGAGGTTTGCTGTGCTATGTGTGCATGTGCAAGCCTCAGACACTGCATGGTTTAAGAGGAAACGACATACAAAACGCAGTAGTTGCAAACAGATTTTCCTGTTAAACAAGGGAAATCTCACTGCATTTATCTGAGGTTTGATTTTAAGCTCAAAGAAAAACTTATGGGTGCCTCCAGCCTGCCATAGAAAGAAGAGAAGACTCTGGCACATGCCTTCCCCAGCCAAACCAGATTACACACAGCTCCTTTAAAGGGACTATTCCCAAAGTGGTGATTAGGCACAATAGGCTTTTGAACTTTCGCTTGCACTTTTGCTGATGCAATCTGGAAGCACCTCTCCTGCCCCACTTTTCTGTTTTCTAAAAAACTGCCTATGCTTCTTAATGCCTTGTAGGTGCCCTTGTAGTTGAGCTGTAAAGATACTTTCTGCCTTTAATCTGCAGCTGCTGAGACCCTAAAACTGCCCTGAGACACCCTGCATCTCCATCAGTGCTTATTCATAAGTTCAGCAACAATACTTCTATTGTTAAATCAAGCAGCCGTTTCCCTGACACATCATGTTAATAAGGGGGCTGGGAGATCATTATGTGAAGAGCTGCACAAGTGACTGGCCATGAGAGCTCACCCTGGCACGTACAGGAGTGTGTGGACAAGAGAGCATGACAGTGCTTTAGTTCTTACTAAACTCTGTCAAGGAGGAGCCTGGCTTGGAAACCTCTAAGCCCTTGGTAGTTGCAAACCAGCTTGATGCTACATGCAGGCATGCAGCCTGTGCTGCAGCAGGAGGCCCTTCTGACTATGATGAGCAAAAAGAGAGCAGGTACTTACTGTTGCACAAGCAAGGCAGCATGTAATAGTGTACCTTTCCCCATAAGCCCAAATTCCCACCAGGGGAGTAGAGATGAGACTGTTAAATAACCTCTGAAAGGGAAAGGAAGATACTTGACCACTATTTAAAGACTTTGAGACACTAATAAAAGCTGTAAATGTACCACCATTACAACTGGGAACTACATTGTCTGGAGGAAGCCGTGTAAGAGAGGAGCTTCAGGACTGCAATGCTTCCAGCATTAGACTAGGAGGTTTGAAAAACTACATTCTCCTGCTGCTTATCCTAAAAACAGAACCCTGCCCTGGAAAGTTAAGAATGAGCACAATCTTCCCCTGAGAGGGAATTTCCGTTCCTGGCAAGGAAAAAACATCATCCTTGCTCACTGCCAGATATAACCATAAAGAAGGGCATTGATTCACAAGCAGCGGCTTTTGGGCTTTCAGTTCCCTCTGTTAGACATTTAAAAGGTCTCAAAGATATACACCCTCCTTTCTTGCACTCTGAAGAGAAGCCAGCTATGCTTCAGCTTTGTAGCTGCATTGATGCTAAACCAAAAGAATCACAGAATCACAGAATATGCTGAGTTGGAAGGGATCCAAAGGATCACCAAGTGCAACCCTTAGCCTTGCACAGGACCATCGCTGAGTCACACCATGTTCCTGAGAGCATCATCCAAATGCTTCTTGAAATCTGTCAGGCTTGATGCTGTAACCACGTCTCTGGGGAGCCTGTTCCAGTGCCCATATCCAACCTAAACCTCTCCTGGCACAACTTCAGGCCATTCCCTTGGGTCCTGTCACAAGTCACCACACGGAAGAGATCAGTGCCTGCCTCTTTGCTTCCCCTCACACGGAAGTTGCAGACTGCAATGAGGTCTCCCCTCAGTCTCCTCTTCTTTTTGGCTGAACAGACCAAGTGACCTCAGCCACTCCTCATAGGGCTTCCCCCCAAGGCCCTTCACCATCTTCGTCGTCCTTCTTTGGGCACTCTCTAATAGCTTAATATCTTTCTTATATTACAGTGCCCAAAACTGCACAAAATATTCAAGGTGAGGCTGCCCCAGTGCAGAACAGAGTGCAACAATCCCCTCCCTCGACTGGCTGGCGGTGCTTTGCCTGATGCGCCCCTGGACACCAGGGCACTGCTGACTCATATTCCACTTGCCATGTACCAGGATCCCCAGCTCCCTTTCTGTGGCACTGCTTTCTAGCATCTCATTCCCTACTCTGTCTGTATGTTCAGGGTTGTCCCTTCCCAGGTGCAGAATCCAGCACTTTCCCTTGTTGAACTTCATATGGTTGGTGATTGCCCAGTCTCAAGGTCTCTCTGCAGGACCTCCCTGCCTTTGAGGGAGTCAACAGCTCCTCCGAGTTTTGTGTCATCTGCAAACTTGCTTAGTATCACCTCCAGTCCTGCATCCAAGTCATTTATCAAGACGTTGAAGAGCACAGGGCCTAAGACGGAGCCCTGTGGAACCCCACTGGTGATTATAAATGAAAAGAATATGAATGTGTGAAAGAAAAAGATGCCCACTGGATAAAGTATTTTTAAACAATCAGAACTGGATTCCTCAGGGAGAATCTATATTTGCTGTCAGCCAAATTCCAAGTTCCCAGCAGGCATGAAAAACTGTGGCCAAAATCTCTTGTTCAGTGACTGCAGATTATGAACCTTATGAGTAATTGCCTTGGTCAGCAATGATAATGAAGTCAGCAAATACCTGAGATGGAAACATGCCTTTTTTTTTTTTTCCTTAAGTGCAAAGCTCCCCAGCCTGTGTAGGAGTAAAGAGGAATTAGAAGCAGCTTTCCTGGAGTATGTGGTATACTCATATTGCCAGGTATCAGTGCTGGGTAGATGGGAAAAAAAAACAGATGGAGAAAACCAGTCCAACTCCTGGGCTTATATTTGTCGTGTTTCTGTTCCAGCTCTGCTTCTGTGGTTGTGGAAATGAACCTTTCTTTAGGTAGTGATGGCAAAATGCCAACCCAGAGTCAATATGCATAGTTAAATTCATTGATGTCTCTTTCAAGAAGTTGACTGTGACCAAATTATTTAGGAAAAGGGAGGACAGAGAGAGATGCTATGAAACCAGTAACTCAGAGATTTTTCCTGCTGTTAGACACTTCCCTAATTTAATATGAAATCTGATGGCAAACATCAGCAGTCAGTGATGCTTCTCATGGCAGCAGTGATGTAGTAAATCCAATCCATGGTCAAAAACAGTCCATTCCATGTAATTAAACCTTTTGAAAGGTTTCTCCTGGCAGTGAGTATCCAGATGGCTTATGCTGTGTATGAAGTACACGCTCTAATTACATGTGTATTTAAAGCAGTTTTTAAGACCAGTGCTTTTGTATTTCTGCTGCAAACAGTCTTTCACATTTTGCTGCTTGATATTAGTTTTTTTTTCATTACAGCTTGTTGTGTAACTGTAAAAACATGTTTGAAATGAGCTAGGTTAATCTCTTCAGCAATCTGGAGCACTTTGATTTGGGCTCAGGCAGCTGGTTACTCTGTCAGCTGTGGCAGCCCAACACATGCAGATTTCATTGCTCAGAGTGCAACTTTTGTCTCATGACTGACACTTGCTGACCAACGACACTAAAATTGTTTTCTCCTCGCTCTCCCAGGTTGCCCCTCTACCTGGCTTCTCTTTTCATAAGTCTCCTCTTCCTCTTGGTGAATTTAACATGCGCAGTACTGGTGAGGACACAGAATTCAGAAAGAAAAGTCATTGTCTCTGTTCGGGTGGCAATTAATGACACGTTGTTTGTGCTGTGTGCTGTTTCACTCTCCATCTGCCTGTATAAGATCTCCAAGATGTCTTTAGCCAACATTTACTTGGAGTCCAAGGTAAGGTACATTTTCAGTTCTTTTCAAGTACCTTCTGAGAGACAAGGACAGTGTGATATAAAGCCACACAGTTCTTTAGATTCCCTGAGAGCTGGAGGCCTTAAACTTCACAGCTATCACTTGGCCGGCCATCCTGTTCAATATATGAATTAAATACTAAGTGGTATCAAGGGAGCTTCTGGCTAGCATTAGAAATCCCAAATATTTTTGAGGCAGAGTTTGTAGAACTTATTGGCTGGAGTATATCACAGTTCTTTTTCAAGTGGATACTGCTTTCTCCAGATCCCTGTTTGAAGACCAGTTTATTTCAGTATTGCTAAATAGAAGTGGCCTATACTTTGGGATCCTTCAGCTTGTCAAATCATTGATTAAGTTAACTGTCTAGGGTAGCAGCATGCTGAAGATAAGCCAGAGAAATATGAATCTCCCTTTATACATTTGTGTATTGTCCTATAGATAATGAAAATATGTTTTAGAAGACTTAATACATTATAATTTAGCCAACTGGGGAGAAGGGATAAAAAGTTTTCCCTATTACTTTACAGAACATTCTTTAAAGAAATAATGTTAGTTTTACAGCTTTGAACACATTAAGTGGTCAAGGAGCTGGGTGGGATCACATGAGCATGCAGGATTTATTATATAATCAGTGAAGATGTTTTGTATCTATAAATAATGAAACAGGGCTTTCAAAGGTCCTTGCATTTGCAGTAGACAGTTAAATCTTAAATTATTAGTTTAACTAATTGCCATTACCACAACGAACCTTTGAAAAATGTTTCAGCTGTTATTTAGAAAATCTGATAATAAAATTCCTCTCTCCATTTACTTAATCCGATGAAATAAGTACATTTCCTGTTTAATCAAATCTGGCCGTACTGCACAACAACTGAAAGTTCAGGGTTGAATAGAAGATTTAAAAACACGGCTTAGTTTGTTTTGTTTCTTTCAAACCTGTCATTTGCTGACCAAAGGGCACGGGCAGTGGATTATTTTTACTAGTAAGAAGAGTTTTTCTGCTCCTGCAAGTCACAGAAATATAAATCTCTGTAAAAAAGCAGTGTTAACCTAAGGGAGGCTTTGGTAGACTACTTTGTTCCATTTCCTCCTCCTACAGGAAACCCAATCTTCTTTACTTCAAGCTATTTCACAAAACCCAAACAAAATCTTATATTATTGCAGACAGGAAAGGATAGAAGACTCAGCTGAAGAAAGTTTGAATGTGGAAATGAGAATCAGAGGGTGCTTTGCTCCTTTCTGCTGGCCTGAAATGGGAGTTCCTCTTGGGGATTTCCAGTAGGGTTTGACTGCACATATTTTAGGGATACGGATGGCTGGAACTGGCAGTGAAAAAAAACCCTGCTTTTATCTGTTACTGCTATGCCAAAAAACTAACTAAAGAAGAAAAATCCATTCTCTGCAGTGATACAACAGAAATAATGTTGGAGATAAGGCATGCTCTGTGGTGCACAAAGATAGGCATCAGTGCTTCAGTGCTGATGGCCTTTTACTTGCATCTCCCATCTGCTGGCATGTACCATCTGACCACATGTGAAACCACATCCATCTCTGTGACCTGGCATGGGGGACCATCCTGGTTCTCTGTGCGAAGGCAACAACTGCACCAAGGAGATGCACAGCCCTACCCTTAGGTGCTGACTTGGGCCAGCTCTGTGCTGGCCAAAAGCATTCTGTTGTGGGACATGCTGCCAACTTGGGGCTCCCCCTCTTTTCTGCAGGGTCCTGTGGTTGAAAAAGGATTCCTCTGGCTTTACTTTCACTGCTGCGCTCTTACTTCCCTAGTCCACTAAGTATATTTGACTGGCAGCAAAACCAGGACACTTTTATCCCCTTTTTTGTATCTGGTGGGATGGAAGTTTGGTAAATCTCTAGCATATTTAACTATTAACTATTAAAGAATGACAGCTATGTAGGGAAATCTATTCAGGGAAATACTGACCCCGTTCTGCTCTTCACTTCTGCTATCCCCAGTCTGTAAATGCCACTGACTGGGATATGGTATGTGCCAGTCAGCAGCTTCTCTCTGCTCTCTCACCCTCCGTTTCCATGACAGCATCACTGACTTGTTAGTGTCGAAGGAGAACAGAGAAGTGCCTAGCAAACATTTCCTCTTTGAGGCATTTCTGGCTTTCTGGTTTTGTCACAGCTTTCACCACTGCCTACTATGGATCTGGCTTCAATTGCTGTGTAGCAGCAGCCTCTTGGCTCACTCCTGTCATGGCTGCAGGTTGTGGCCTGGTGAGAGGTGATAGTTCCAGCATGTTGTAAGCAGGAATTCAGAGACATTGACTGCACTGGGGATTCTGTAATACTTCTGAGCTTGACTGTTTCCTGAATCAATGCTATTTTGCTGGGAAAATAGGCAAGCTAGTTTTATGCAAGCTTTTCTGATTAATCCCTGAGCTACTCACACTCATTGGGGAGTGCAGACTGAGGAACTGGGTTGACAGAGCCACAGGGGCAATAGCCAGCAGCATGGGTGAGCAGCAATGGAGCCCTGGTAGTCTCCTGAAGGCCAGGAATTCAGGACATAGTGCCTTGGTGACTTTCCCTGATACTTCACTAGCTATTCTACTATGTCTGATTTACCTGCTACAACACTTGGGACCTTTGCTCCTTGGCTGCAAACCTGGAAGCAGAATGTGTGAGCGGAGGGAACAGGATGCAGACTTTCCAGTCTCCAGCACTGGTATAAATAATACTGTGGTGGGAGGAGCAACTTGTCTCTTGGCCTCTCTCATTCTCACAGAAATGAGAGGAGCCTGTCCTCCTTGTGTGGGTGTTTGCCAGGAGGAGAGGGCAGGGCTAGTGAAGCAAAGGGAACTTGCTTCTAAAAGCACACAGAGCTTTAACCCATCTTCCCTCCTTTGGCTGGGCAAAGCACTGTTCCAGAGCTAACTGCAAAAATGTTGAGCTTCTTTCAAAGCCAGTCACATTTTTGTACATCTGCCTGCTCTGTGATCAGCCTCATACAGATTCGTGTAGCCGTGGCTCCTGGATTCCTGCCTTTCTTCCTGCTACAACTGCTGTGCTGGTTTCTCAGCCCCAGGCAGTGACCCTCTCCACATAACACAGCAGTCAGCTATCTCACTTACTCCTCTCACTGATGATTAGGCTCTTTTCCCTTCTCAGTCGAGTTTTCTCTCTAGGGCTTAGGAAGTGTTGTGATTTCACACTTGTAGTCCCATCCCTCCCCTTGTGCCCAAGCTGCCACTGAGACTGCCCTGCCATGGTCACTGCCCACAGGCCATGCTTCCACTTGGTCTGTCCCCTCTGTGTTGACATTAGTTAAGGCAGGATGTTCTGTTCCTGTCTGTGCTGTGTTTAACTGCTGACTGTTATGACCTGCTCTTTACTTAGGAAAGAGGAACATAGCAAGTAGTTGTAAAAAGATGCAAGGTTGCATCATGTTAGCTAGCCAGCACCTGATACAGGATGCTCTGTAGCTAATGCAGACCTGAAGGCTGAATTCTCTCGCTCCACCTGATACCAAGTGTGGTTCTTATGTGTTTTCATGGCTCTGAAAATAGCACTTGTTCACTAAATTGTAGGAAGCAGTCGCAGCCCATTTTGCTAAGGGCTGGAACTGCTACAATTGCCTGGAAACCACTGTACCGACAAAATACAGGAATATACATAGTATAGGATATACTGACCAAACAAGGAGAGGAAAAAGTCACTTGCATTAGACAGTGTGACAACCCTCGAAGTCCCTGGAAAACAATGTTGCTCTCAACTTCTCTTATGGATAATAACCTGTGTTTAAATCTCTTCCAGGGCTCATCTGTCTGTCAGGTGACAAGTATAGGAGTGACAGTTATACTACTTTATACCTCACGAGCCTGTTACAACTTGTTCATCCTATCGTTTTCCCAAACCAAGAAAGTCAACTCTTTTGATTATGATTGGTACAATGTATCAGATCAGGCAAGTATGAAAATATTTGCTAATGAGAAAATCTCATTCTGTATGTGATGATTGATTTCTTAAATGCTATGACAAGACGAATAAATATATTCAAGTTCTATTATTTTTTTCTTTTATTCAATACCCTAAGATTGTTTTGCTCCGGAAATGCAAATTTCTGGTGATTTTGGTATAAGGAGAATAAAAAGAAAGAAGTAATGACCAGCCAAATATTTTTTTTAATCAATTTTTTATTTACCTTGATCTTATTGTCCAAAGAAAAAGTACTCTTTATTAAAAAAGACAGGTATCTTGTCCATTATTTCTGCTTGAAGAAGCAGAAAAACAGTACTTAATTCCAGTGAAATGCTCAGTTCTGAAATTATCATAAAACCTCCCATTGCCATCCAGGCTGTGGAGCTATTTACCTTAATTCTGTCATTAGCATGACAATTTCTGTACTTTGAGGATAAGGCTAAGATTCTTCCTAACCTTTAATTACAAGTGACAATTTTGATTGAAAACTAATAGTGACAAAAACACTAAAGGAAATAATGGTGGATTTTTTTTTGAATTTTATGAAATTTGGACATCTAGCTTCTTTCTCTGCTTTGAAACATATAGTTAGGTCCCAGTATTTTTCCAGCTATGTCAAGGCTAGGCAAAATGGCAGGGCTGGGTCTCAATCATGAGTATCTTTTCTTTTGCCTCAAAATCTCAGACACTTGATGTCTCCCCACTCTCTCAGCAAGCACCTGCAGACAAAAAGCAGCGTTCCCAGCCGTGCAAGGGCCTTGTACTGCCAGGGTGGCCAAGCAAACCTGGAGCCATTAACAACTATCTGTTAAGCAGTAGATAAAACTGTAATTCAGAAGTAGGTAAACAGTAGGATAGGATTGCCCAGGGGACCTCATTATGAGTTAGTTGAGCAGGGTCTGTCAAGGGACCTCTAATCAACCCTGCTGAGGGGTAGAGGAGGGCAGCTAGGAGTTGCCAGTCTGTGTAATTAAAATACACAGGTTTAGGCAGAAAGGCACTAGGCTCTGACTTGTCTCCTGAATCAAACATTTTCCCTCTTCTTGAGGCCTGGAGTGTTGCTGCTGCTCCTGCTGACCCCTTGCAGGGGACAATTCTTGTGCTGACTCCTGCAGTCTGGAGCAAAAGGGTTGGAACTTTATGGCCAGACTACTTGTCCTGTTTCTCTGGTGGAGACAGAAGTTGTTCGTAGGGAGCTCAATGGAATGCTTTAGGCCTTGGGCCACTACTATATTTTTTGAATGTCTGTTCTGACTTGTGACATTAGAGCTGCATGAATTTTGGAGTAAATTATTTGAACTATATGTAAAGGGTCTGGAACACAGGAGCGGGTACTCAATTTGGTACTAGAATCAAAAGTAACTTTTAAAATTACAGCCCAGTGTTTGTACTTTGGTATAGCCTCAGGTCACCAGTCAGAAACACCCTTTCCTCTTCTGTCCAAAACACATGAAAGGACAGGATTTGCCCTCTGTTGCTATAGGGAATGGTGGAAATCTAGAGAGAAGATCAAAGGTAATGCTACAGTAACAGCAGGGTTATTCAAGCTTACAGTGTGCACCAATTTGAAGAGAGACAACCCTTTCATTTTTAAAAGCAATGCCCTGGAACACTGATTGTTCCTTTACTATTATTTCCAGCTGTAAAAGGACTGGAAAACTAGTTTCTCATTACTGGATTTGGTTACTTAATCAAATGGTTGCTTGCTGGGCTTTTAGACTGGGAAGACCCTTGTATTAAACTTCCATTTTACTGAAAGAAAGATAGGAGGAGGAAGAAAGGTAGAAGGAAAGGGAAGTCATGTACCCAAGATAGCATATTGCTTTTTCTAGTATGCCTTTAATCATTAGCCAGGTTAATGTGACTCTACTGAATGGAATTTCTGGCCATATTGTCAAGCATTTCAGCCACTTAAATACAGAACTTCATAAGAAAACACATTGCATCCTGGACCTTTAAATGAGCCACCAATTTTATTTGTAAACACTTTTCTCTTTTACTTTTCAATAGGCAGATCTGAAATGTCAGCTGGGAGATGCAGGTTACATAGTATTCGGAGTGATCCTTTTCATCTGGGAGCTCTTACCTACTTCCTTGGTTGTGTATTTCTTCCGTGTCCGAAACCCTACAAAAGATCTAGTAAGTGGAATGTGTTAGGGTATTTGTTAGTGTAATGTCCAGATAAGTCTGGAGGGCTCGGCTTCTGAAGGAGCTTTTGTTTATTTACATTCTGATTTCTCTTTTTCAAAGTGTCCTTGACAGAATAAAAGCAACCCAAACTTCCCACTTCTTTATGCTAACTCCTCATGAAAGAAGCTCATCAGATTTACCAAGGAGGAAGGCAAGGTGTTTCTCAGGCATTTTACCCTAAAAATCAGGAACCTTCTTAAATTTAGCAACATCTTTCCCTAAACTTAAAAGTTTCTACAGCACTTTACTGGAGTCAGTGGAAAAGGAGTTTGTTATCCAAACTTGGGATGTTTCATCACATGGCAGTGAAAACCGTTGTGTGCCAACTGTTCAATGGTATGTGTGAAATAAGAGATGGAATTATTTCAGCCATGGAATTGTTTCTAAGTCAAAGAGCAGTGGCCATAACAAGCACTTGGTGCCTTGTTTTGCCATTTTAGCAGAGCAGAGATTAAGGTGTGAGTTGTAAGCATAATTCCCTGTAAGTATTCTTAATATCTAGGTAGTTAATATATGGACAAGCATCTTTTTATAGCTGTAGGCAATGTCTCCAGGTTAGCATAGGACATGCTGGCTGACAGGCACGTGGGGAATACCAGCCGTGTGCTAGGATGACTGAGGTAGTGTCTCTCTTTGTGTAGGCCAAGCCAAACCAAAGCTAGTAATCCCAAAAAAAAGATGTCAATGGTAAACACATAAGTAAGAGAAGCAAATAATAGAATAACTTTTTGGACAAGGTGATGGTTTTATTCTCATATGAACATTTCAGAGACAATGATGAAACCAAGCTGAACAAGAAAGTGATACCTGACGTTGCACTAAGAAACCCCAGGGACTCCAGTGTCCATCACCAAAAATACCTCAGCCCCACTTCTGCTTAGGACAGGACAACTGCCAAGACAAGAAATGTTTTTAAGTACAGCCCAGTGGTGCTGCTCTTCTAAAAAGTGACCACAGAGAGATCTCATTTTATTTAAACTGAGTTTAGTAAGGCTAGACCTGGTGGACAAGTTTGGATAGTGTGTGGGAGATCACAAGAGTATGAAAATAAGGGATGCGGTCTAATCACTCCTTTCAAGAAGCTGCTCATATGAAGACTGGGAATCCTACTCAAATAAGAGTTCAAATGGAGTCAGACAGTATTCTCACAAGTCAAAGAGCACTGCAGTAACACATATAACATTATATTTCTGCACTGTGATTTGCAGAAAGCCTTAAATTTCCAACTTCATAAAGATACAGTTCAGAAGAGCCAGTCAGTGATATCACTTCTTTCATAGGTACCTTTTTTAGGGTAGACATTATCTGTCGTATGTGTTAGGTCATGTATAGATTTTTTTCTGCATATGACAAATATTAAGAGGAAAACCAGAAGCAACATTAGAATGAAACAAAAAATTAAGAGACTGTAGCAAGGGAAAACTGAACCTTCAGTGCGAGGATGCCACAAGAGGGAGACCAAGGGCCGCAGGACTTTAGGCTAATGCGTTCAGGAGGCTGTTAACGGTTAAGTTGATACTTATTGAAAATACTTAGTCAGAAAGCATGGTATTAGAATTAAAACAAACCCTCCTTTAGTTAAAAAAACCTTAACAACAACTTTGATTTAGTAAAAATCCAAAATATTCTTTATTTTTAATAAGGAAAAACCCCGAGAAATAGTTGTTCTTAGGTTTTATGTTTCATTCAGGACTTCAGAAACAAGAAGTTTGAGTAGAAGCATCCTGCGTTCAGCGTTGTTCAAACGTGAGGCTCCTTTCCACAGACGATTATAGCCTAGAAGGAGCTGTCTGCCAGCTTTGGTGCTTACACAGGGTCACTGCAGCGTGTGGCCCTTTGCCTTTCCTTACCTTCAGTCAGACAAATGTTGTAAATGGGCACACGACAGAGATGTACCTATCTTTACTTCATCTCTATCAAAGTTATTTAATATCTAAAATAAAGGGGGAGATTAATGCTCTCCTGCCTAAGGCCAGGGAGAAGATGTCTTCCTGGCTTATCCACAGGTGCAGGGAACCCTGTTCCCAATGGATGGAAGCAGTGGATCAGTGGATAAGGCTCAGCTGGGTTCTAGATGTTCCTCTGCACTGTTTCCAGAATCAAACTGACCTTTTGAATCTTGTATATCTTTTGTTTTGATTCATAGGGAAATAAAAGGAAAATGCTTTGTAAATAAAGGAGCTACATGTACACCCCTTTCTCTGTTTTATTAAAGGACCTGACCTTGGGCTTTGACCCTCACAGCACTATAGAGTAGATACTGAAATTGCTCAGCGAGGTCCTAAGGGATTTTTCAAGCACAGTTTCACCAAGCAGGGTGCCAAGCTTCAAATCATCCATCCCTGAGGCAAGGGACATAAGGCACCAGGAGACAGTGTGACCAATGTGGGAGGTAAAATCAAATCTCTTTAGGTGTTTCATATTCTTCAGCTTCTCAGCTGCTTCCCTACTGCTCACTTCAAGTCAGCTGGCTAAAAGCACAAAGTGCCAAAGGATGGACAGAATTCAGCAGACAGATTAAACACAGACTGGAGGGTGGTTTCAGAAATGGGTCATGTGTTAAAAAAGAAATGAGGATAAGGAGAAGCTGTTGAGATCAGTAGACTATCATTATACTGATAGAGACATACAGAGAATGCAAAATTATTTCTATTGTGTACAGCAAATGTTAAATTGTCTGCTTTATTTTGGAAACCAGGAGGTAAGTCTGCAGTGACTTCGTTTAGAAGTCAAGCACCAAGAAGTTTATCCATCTGGTGCAAGTACTGACTGAGGTTTCCTTTCCCTCAGGCCAATGCAGGAATGGTCCCAAGCCATGGCTTCAGTCCCAGATCTTACTTCTTTGACAACCCTCGCAGATATGACAGTGATGACGATCTAGCGTGGAACATTGCGCCACAGGGGGCACAGGGCAGGTGAGATACAAGAGGGAAGTGCTTACTTCCTGAAACAGAAACTGGAGGAGGAACAACTCTGACACACTGCAAAACACTGATGTAAATTGTCTAGCTGCAATTGTTGCATAAATCCCAGGGAGGGCGAGGGGAAGCAAATGGGGAAGTTGAAGTGGAAAAGTAGCACTGAGTGACTGTAGGGATCATTCACTAGAATGAAAACAGATACATAATTTAAGAATGGCAGGAGCATGCTGTGCTTTGAAAAATGCAGGTCAGATCTTTGGGTTGCATGTTTCACCCTCTGTTTCTTCCAGGAGTGGCTTTTAAGAAGTGCCATTTACTCATTCAAGTGTGTGAGCAATGCAGCCTAGAAAAACAGCTGTCTCCCTGCTCAGGGGGAGCAGGAAAGAGCTCAACAGCACAGGCAGCAGCTTGTGATGGTGGCAGTGAGAAGCCTCTCAACTTAGGTTGCCCTGTAACATGGCTAAATGTCTTGAGGGGTACCTGAAATGAAAGGAGCATTTGCTTTCCCACATGCTGAAAGCTTAGGAAAATCCACCTAACTGCTGAAACCCCACACCACCCAGAGCTGGCATAAAAATTCAATTTGTGCAACTGGGAGCTTTAGGTAAGGATTCCTGTCCAGGAAGGAGCAGCTCATGCCAACAATGATAGCACCTAATTCAGAGAAGGAAAGGCACTTCCAGGACTCTATCCTGTTCTGAAAGGAGGCTCAGGCATTTGCTGTTCCTGTATCTACACTATGCCAGGAGTAGATTAGCATAATCACTCATCTTAAAATGCCAGCTAACTTGTTAATCATAGGTTACATACCCAGATCTAGTTCTTATCACTCATTTAGCTAAGACTGTGTGGTCACTGTCTCTGAGCCCAGACTATGGTTCAGTAAAGTTAAATACTCACTATTTACAATTATCAATCATCCTACCCCTGCATTCATTAGTTTTTCACTTAGTAACTAGACCCACGAGGATGCTGGAGGTGGTGTTTGCCAATCTGGTATCCAGCTCAGAGCTAGAGGCACCGTCCCCTCCCACACAGAGCCATCAGGGAACCAGCCACACTGGTAACATGCACGGATCCCAAATGGGAACCAAGCCAGCCACATAGATTGTCTCACACTGCTCATGGGAGAAATGCCAGCACCCCAGAGCTGCTAACCAGTCACAGTCCCTTGGGCATGGACACAGGAGGTTTAGGTCTGTCACTAACAGGCCTCACAGTGCCAGGACTTGGCAGGGATGAGTGGCATCATTTCTGGGATTTTCAAACACCTTCTGGAACAATGAGTCAGAAAGGAAAGGGTCTTTAGTGAACTGGGAGAATCAGGAAACACGTAATAAGTTGAGAACACTTGAGCCAAAATAATAACAGATCAGAAAAATAAACAGCTGCCTGAACCCCTGGTTGAGGGTATATCTTATTTTTGCACTTCAGCATGAGAACCTCCTCTATGTGATTTGCATTTTTCCCGCAGGTATCTACAGAACCAACCAGGTTCTAATTAGTGCCAGGCACTAATTGTTCTGTTTTCTTTCTAAGTTTCTCTCCAGACTACTACGACTGGAGCCATCAGAACAACAGCTTCATGGCTTACATAGGATCCCTTCAACAAGATCCAGCACTGGACACAGACCGGCCAAGCCCTGTATAACATCAATCAACTACAGCATTCCAAGACATTCCGATATTAAAACCGATATTCTGAAAAACAAAGCTTAGCAACTTTTCCTCACCTTTTCGGTTTTTAGAAGCATTCCTATGCACAGATAAATGAAGAACCTTGCCACGAGCTTTCCATAGTTCAAGGAGAAGTATAAGCTAATGATTTAAAGTTTGAAGACTGTTCCAATTAATACCTTGTTCCAAGCCATGGTGTTTTTGGCTTTGAATAGAGTTGTTAGAAAGTATAATTTAATCATTTTAATGCTCATTTTAAAAGAGCAAATTTCATGAAGTGAAACAGCATAATTATTTTCTAAGTATTTTTATTTTTACACTGTGTACTAGGTTAGAAATATATGATTATGATGAATATACTGTAAACACATGAATGGGTTTTTCAAATGCATGACAGTTGCAATTCTTACATGCACATAAAAGCCTGTAAGGAAAAAATACCAACCCAATTAAATACTGTATTTTCAAGTTACTGCTAGGTTCTCAGAGCACAATTTATTCCTTGGATATCACTGCTTACTCAGTGTGGCATGATAGTTGGAGGCTAAAAGTGATCTGTACACCACTTTCTTCTAATAAAGTAGGAAAACTGTATCTTCTTAGCAGATCTAGGGACTGTCACAGAAGAGTAAAGATGGGCATTTGCTCCAAGTGGAGCATTGTGAACTGCAAAACAGCCTGAAAATGTCTATGTTTGAAAAATTAAAGTTATGTGATCCTCTCCATCAATTAGATCTAGGTATATTATGTAGAAGAGTAAGTCAAAGGCCTGGCCAGGGAGAGGGATATATCTAACAGTATGTACCTGCCTAATTATTTATCAAAAACCCGAGAAGTGCAGTCTGGGAATAGAACAAGAGCAAGGAGTATGTAAAGCAAAAAAACCTGGAGTGCACCTTTCTACATAATGAACAGAAGGTCAGCAAAGCTGTGCTTCAGCCTTTTATCTTCAGGGGTAATGTAGTGGGTTGTGGTGCAAATGCTGGATAAATACCATTTCAGGATGCAAAATTTGCACAGAGCAAGCATAGAAGTAATTATTACTAATCCAAGGCAAACAGAAACCCTGAATTTACTTCAGGTCCTTTTATTGTGCCCAGTGCTCGATGGTGAAGAACTCTGCAGCCCTACTGTCTTTCTCCTTCCCCGTGTAAAACAAATACTGTAACTCAATCCACACATCACTTGAGAAAAATGTAGTACTTCTAGCAATCTTTACTAGATTACTAGAATAAAAGTAGCTCCTTCATTTTGAGGTGTACTACAGTAGCCCCAAGTGGTGGACAGGCTTCATGTTTTCCTCATGCTCAACTTCAGGAAGCCCAAGTAATCCAGAATTCTTATGTACATTTCGCCAAGTATCTACAGGGGAAAAAACGAAGGAATGGGGAATAGATCTGATCAGATCTGCTTGAAAGCCAAAAGCATAGTAGTGCCACACTCACACATTGAGTCTTCCACAGGTTCTTTGGTCTTTAGGGTCTTCAAGTCAAAGCATGAACCTTGCCTCCAGCAGAAGTAAACTGTTTGCCCTCCCAAAGCTTCCATTGCCTTGTTCACGCATGTGCATTGAAGAAAAGCCAATTAAACTATCAGTAAGAGATTAAAAAAGGTGCCACGGGGTTGAGAGAACAGAAATTTTATTAAACCCTTTGAAGTTCTACAATCATGTTCGTACAAAACTTCCCCAAGACCTAGTGCAAGAGAAGTCTGCAGGAATTACATTTCCCTCACAGAATATACAACTGCACAACAAAAACTTAAGAGAATCTTGCACTTAAAAACAAGCTTAGTCCCTATACCACAGTATATGCATGCAAAAAAGTGGAATGACAAGTGACTATAACCAACCATAGTAACGAATTAAATACTCTCAAACACAAGAGATTTAAACAACACTGACAGGTAAGACCTTAAATTTAGATTAAATCACTATAATTATCATCACCTGTGTAACAGGTACTTACCCACCTAAACTGGGGATGAAATATGTGTATCAAATTTTTAGTAAGATAATTTGTTAAAAATGCATACATGGAAAGAAACAGAGAACTGCAGAAACCCTTCAGGGAAATAATTTCAACACAAAGAATCCCATTGGGTGAACCAACCAAAAACATTATTTACAGATCTGATTTTATAAGCTATTCTGAAAAAGGGACAGAACAAGCTTCATTTCAAAATAAGCCTTTTTGTCTCTTAAAACAATTGGTCTTAAAGAGGGGTTAATGGATTTCTGATGTGCAGACACACTACAGTGCACTGTAAACAGCAACAGATACACAGGTTACCTTCATCTTTTGAATGAAAGTGAAGTGAGATGAAAATCTGCTCATCATCTTAAGCTTAAATGAATGTCATAAAAATAATGTAATTTATATAATATCTACCAAGTATAGTTGAAGGGTAAATGAAAAGCAAAAAATGTATTTTCAAATGAAACCCCAAAAATTACATTCACAAAAACAAGTTGTAGCAGAAAATACTTTAATTTGCATCTTGTAGATTCAAACATAGCAAAGATTCAGAAGTGTTTAGATCTCAGTAAGCAGTTTGAACATTGGTTTTGATTTTAATAAATATTACATTTTAATAGGGTAGCTATATGGAGAAATTGGAAAGTGATGAATTGCTGATTGCTACTTTATAAACATGAGCATCAAGATTATTTACAACACATTACAGGTCATTTCCCAGAAAAGCACAAAGCAAGGTCAGAGAAAGGCAACCCAACCATCAAAACACAACTCAAGAAAGTGTGGCACAGTGTATTTCATGCACATATAATGACAGACAGCACAGCTCATCAGCTGAAAAGTAAGAAAACACTTATTATTCCAGCTTACACAAGTCTCTGTATTTCATTGTTTTAAATCTATATTCTGACCTTTCTCCTCAATTGAAGAGTAAGTTGTTCACAACAGTGCTCTACTTTTTACCTATGCAGTTTGCACCAAGTCTTTTTTTACCATTTCACACAAGTCTTCTTGACTTAGGAACAATTAAACATTTTTGTCTTTGTCTTCTCGCTACCTCTGGGATTACAATCATTTTGTCTTTTGTACAAGGAAATGTACTGTTACTCTGAAATGAATGACAGACAATGTTGACAAGCTGATCTCCAACAGGGAGCTGGAATTTAAAATAGTTTACAGGTTGTGGACAGTGTAACTAACCTTATTCTTTAGTATAAAAACAGCTGTAAATTTCTAAAATTTAATTGAACATATAAAGAACTAAGTCATCCAACCCACACAGCAAAACTTTATAGGCAGCACAGTCACAGAATGTACATTAAATACAGTAAAAAAAGATGGTGACAGGAAAATTGTTTCAACCAGATTTGTTACATGAAAAACGTTATGTCCCATTTCTACAATGATAGTGAAATGAAACACTTTCCATATTTGATCACTAAGCAAGATGCACCTTCAAGTGCAACAGAACTTCCCCAAATGCAGAATTTGCTGTTCAGTTGCATTCCTGTGTTTCCATGACACAAACGAGAAGAAAAGCTTCCCATCTCTTTATGTCCTTACCCAAAAGTATTAACCTTGCCTGCATTGTGCCAGTGAGGGCTGCAAGGAGCAGGTATCCAGGATTTGCATACCCAAATCTCTCTCCTGTATCATGAGCAAGTGCATGACACTGCTTCAGTGTCTGTAGATTTTAGCCAGGCACAGGTGGAAAAAAACCCAAAATAGCAAGCTGCATCCCCAGAAGGAGGTTGGAAGCAATTCACTTTCCCCACAAAGTCAGGGGAAAAAAGGAAGAAACATTTCTGAGACTCAGGTCCTTCCTGGGGTGGCACAGACAATACAATTTTTTTTTCCATTAGAAAATCCTGCCTAAAGCTTTAGGCACTGTAATATATAACAATACAGATAAATCCCAGATGTACAGCATTCCTCACACAAGTGAGTCTACAGGTTCTAGCCCTTGCAGGTCTATCTAAAAGGCAAGGAATTAATGGCCAAACGAAAACTACACTCTTTCAGTATATACAATTACTCAGAAGATTTGGATACTCAGTGTGTAACTCATTTACTAAACACAGCTGTTCACATCTGAGCTAGTTACTTAGATTCCCACCTCAATTTAATGGACAAAAATTAACTCTAGGGTGCAAATAGAGAGCTTGGAAGAGGCCAGGTGAATCCACCTAGACACATCCTGCTCTTCTGCATTAACTAGAAAGAGAAAACCTGTGGTGACTTGCTCAGATACAGTTGCCCACAGGCTAGAGAGTCTACTAGGTAAGAACATAACATTCCCAGACCGGCCTCAGCTTTCCCTAACACCACATTCAATTACCTATTGGCTTGAACAGGAACTTCTGACTGGATACCAGTTCATTGCCAATTTATGCAACTATCACCAAAACTTTGTGAGGGTGGTTTAGTTTTTGGTTGGTTTTTTTCCCCTTTTGTCCCCCCCCCCCCCCTTCATTTAGCTTATCGCAGGTTGACTCAAGGGGACTTACTTTCTGGAGGAACAGTACTTTTTATAAAAGCAAGTGTCAGCAGGATAGTCTATTTCATTTCCAGTCAGGTAGAAATTTGAGACTAGTCTGGAAACAAAGGACAGAGTGTATTCCAGCCTTCGGAAAATCTCAGTGGTAAACGAACACATTATGGAAGCCAATACAGTTACAATCAATTATATAAACAGGTCACTCAGTATCTGGCAGGGTGAAAAATGATTAAGAGCACTTAATTTTGTGAAGACTTGTTTTTAAAAACAAGAGATGTATCTACACTGTACCAGCACTTTCTACATTCGTAACTCCTAACTTCATTTTTAAATATGCCGGTTTAAAAGAAATGCCTACTTCATTTTAAATTTAAACCAATATTTGGTTGCTACTAATTGGCAATCTGTTTCCGAATTCTGTTCTGACACTGGTAAGTTATCACTGACATTTGTGGACAATGACACATGAATAATTTCTTATTCTATGAAAGTAATGCTATTAACATACCCGTTTTTTTACTCTGAATATCCTTTTAAAGAAGATACAGGAAGGGTTTGCATAGATAGAGTATGTGGTATTAAACGTCACTATGATTATGAATTTTAAAAAGCATCTTTTTTTTAAAAGTGACTACAAAAACAAGTTCTTTTTACACTGATCTTTTAACATAGCACTCAGATATAACTCACATAGAGCAAATTTATTTCCATGGCTCAAAGACCGAAGTGTGCTATTTTAACATTTTAGACATTAAAAAGACAATTTCCAGAAACCGAACTTGTGATTACAATCCAGAAAATAATATGAAGCAAATTTGATTGACTGAGGCTTTTCAGATAGCAGCACTCTACTAACCATCTCCCCCTGCCCTGACCTCCACCCCCAAGCAAATGCAGGCAGCTAAGGAGCTGCAGAAAAGTCACTTCCAACTGTGCTGCAAAGACAAGGTAGTAATTTTAAAGAAAAGAAATTCTGAAAAACACAACTCAAGGAAAAAAAAATGTTGATCTCAGCATGATGCAAAGGAGCTCAGTATGAAATCAAATTTTCTGTTCAGGAAATTTGCTATTTTTAGGTAAGTTTCATTATTATGGTAAGAAGCCGGAACTCAGCAATAGCCTTATTTCCTTTTTGTAGTTTGGTGGCTGTTGTTGTGCTGGTTTAGGTCCTCCCCCCCCACCTCTTTCTGACAGTCAGAACTTCACCAAGTCCTCAGAATATACTGAAGCTCAATAACCAGGGAGAGACAAGAAGTGACCCCCCTCTCTCAGGACAGGCCAAGTCAGGGTGAAGGTACATATGTTTTCATATAAAGAAGCTGTCTCAGAAAGACAAGGAAATGAGAAAATTTATGAAGTTTCAGTACAACAGAACTGTGAGCAGAGAACTTAAAAAATAAACAGATCAGCATAATTTACACATTTAAAAACTATATATTTCATTCATAAATATATTTTCTAATTAATAACCTTTTCTAGTTTAAACATAAATATTCAAGTTGGTATTTGATTTTATTTTTTATCAGTTCATGTGAGTCCTGTAAGGATCAGTTCCTTCTGCTCAATGCAGTCATGTAAATGATCTTCACTAATGGGTTGTGCAAAGGCCTTCATTACCTAGTTTTTTGTAATAGAACTTTAAAATTCTGCAGCTCTTTTATACTTGTGGAAAGCCTGTAAAACAAAAACCACCTTAATGTTATTAAATCAGATGTGAAAGAGAAGTACAAATCATCACATTCATGGGGACTTTTTCTTTGGTTTTTTTTTTCCAAACACAATTCTGTTCCAAAGGTTAACACACTTAAGATACACTTTCTCTCAAAAGATCTCCTATCTAACTCCCCATTTACATATATATTTACATAACATACTACAGTAATTAAAGTTTATATGTTCAAGTGTCCCAGCTTCATTAAACATATAAAAATCCATAAGCAGAGATAAAGTTTATTACTTTCTTTTTGTTTAATTAGATTGTTTAAACAGGAACAGATTGTTATAATCCAGATCTGAAAAACTAACGTGATGAACAAAGCAAGAATTGTTTACAGCCGTTAAAATGTTCATCATCTGAATGCAGTAAATTGAAAAAAATTAATCATAAACTCTATTTAAGAGACTAAAATCCACCTTCCACAAGATGAAATTTATGAGATTTAAGATAGAGAGATGAATTAGATCCAAACACAGAATGATGACCAAGGTTAATAATAAGCACTCCACATGCTCAGTTTGAGGGCATTAAGTTTATCGATATCACTAATGGTAATTCAGCCTTTAAAAAGCTATAGCTACATGTTCACCACCATCTTTCCACAAAGCCTGAGCACTGACACTGAAGTTTTATGTTTCTCTACTACACAAATAATAACACCTTACCTTCCAAAGGCATTTACAAGAGCAACTATTTCTTGTCGCGTCAGTTGAAAACCTTTTGATGGGCTATTCTCAGGAAGGCTCTGTATTTCTTTCTCAGAAAACAAGATCTTCAGAGCAGTTCCTAAGCCTTGAGTCTACAAAAACAGTTAGATCACTCCTTCAAACACTTGGAAAACCATAAAAACTTTCAAAAATTACTAATCCAGGCAAACTGTAGTACCAATTCTTATTTCCCAATATCTCAACCCAAATAACTGCACACAAATCAGAGCACTAATAGAAATGCATGCCACCAGTTGTGTATCAGGTTCAGTCAGTTATTCAAGAACATTTGTTTCCTCATGTAACTTGCTCTTCATCCTTCTATTTTTAATATCTTCTTTACCCATCTCTTTTCTTCTTGGCCACATATATGAGAATATGCCCATTGCAACACTTCATCTCCCTCCTGCCCCTTACTTTACAGGCATCCCACCGCTGATGGAGCACATCTCCCCTTTTCCTCTCCCCTCTCTCTTATAGTCAAACTAAGTTTTCTTATAAGGTATCACAACATGAGTGCTTTTTCCACCTCCAAACCCAGTGGCAGACACTGCAGTTTCACTTTCAACCCCTATTTTCTATGCAGAAATAGAACAGAAGCAGCTTTTCTTATTTTTGCATTTAATCTGGTTACAAAGACAACCACTGGATTTTGACAAAATGTGGTTGGAGCTAGCTGCAAGGGAACTTTATAGGTCAGGAAGTCTGGCTCTGTTTCATTTTGAGTGAGAAGGAAAAAACAACAATAGATCAGAAGCATAGGACAGGATAAGTAGAACTCTGGAAATTCAGCAGAGACCACTGAAATTTTGATGTTAGGAACTTTTTTGAAAACTGCACTGATAGGTTCAATGCAATACAGCAGTATAGTATAGCAGGCACTACAAAATAACCATTCTCAGTCTGGACTTAATATTTGTCTTGAGGCTTAAAATATTGTTCTCAGTAAAATAAAAACAGTAAATGTCCAGAAAATGAAATTTCGTCAACATTCAGCTTTACTGTGCACGTTTGTGTTCATTTGCTGCCTTCTGCGTAAATTGTGAAAATCTGAATTACTTTTTCTTATGCCTTAATTTGTGGTGTTAAATATCACACTGGATTTTCTAACAAGTGAGTGCTGTATTTACAGGAAGGTTTCCCATCAGTGATTCCACAAGGCTCATCTGATCAATGAATACAGATAAGATATTGACTATCAGTAGTAATTCATCATGAAACGTCTGTTTTAAATGCATCTCTTTCAGGAGAAAAACTCTACCTTCTAGTAAACTAAACAGCCTTTGACTAAATAAAATATTTTGAACTTTTTTTTAAAATTGCTTAACAGTGAATTAGACATATGTTTATTTTTAATACATAGGTAAGGATATCAAAGACCAACTGTGTGCAGAAAGTCTGAAGGCTAAGGTAAGAGGCATTCCATCAAAATGAAATGGATGCTTATCTTGGAATCTGCCCTTGCCATGCACACACACACACAAAATAAACTGTACCTGCAGCTTGCCCCACAGCCTGCATTTGTCACATCCAACACAGTCCATTATGCGGGATATGTTCTTGAAATGCAATCTGAATTCTTCCTATCAGTTAAAAGCAAAATAAAAAATGTTAAGTTAATGTACAGAACTAGAAGGTTAACAAATTTAGTACCATTACAATATCCACTATCTCTTACCAAAACTGAATAAAACCATTGCTTGCCTTTTGTAGTCAGGCCATAACAAAGGTACACATAAACCCAGAATCTTGTTTCCAAGCCACTCCTAACAGGTAATTCCTCAAAAAAACCTTCAAAAATATTGAACATGCAGGGTAACACTTGGATTCTGTACACTGACTTTCTACCAACTTTCTCAAAATTTTCCAAGTTAGAACTACTGTATCTGTGTCCCTACCCAATTTTATTTCCCTTTTTATTCAAATCCCTTTTGAACCATCCTACCTTTTCGACGAACAGGCAAACATGCTACAATTCACAAAAGATACTTCCTGGTCAAAGCTATGGGTAGATTGTTGCTTTGCAGCTTCAGAGTGGGAGCAAGCACAGCACAGAACTACTTAGGCTGATCTCAATTAATTAAGGCCCAAAAAACACTAGCTGGGCTGACAAAACACTGGTACTTTTCTAATAGCATTCTTTGTAATGATGATGAGATTCCTTACTGCTACTGAAATATTAAAAGTGTTACCAAATATTAACACAGCCATTTATTACTGAGCCACACAAACTGTGGAATTGTAATGTATACCAATCTGAACACTAGCATGGTAACACTGGAAGTTGCTGTGTAGTTACAGCACTCATTAGGTCCCCATGTCTAGGAGCTATGCTTTTCTAACGTTAAGTATAACATTATATTACATGATAGTATACTGTGTATTATAAGACATCAGTTTTTAAAACAAATGTGACTGTGCTGTTTTTTTTTTTTTTGGAGATACTTATGTGAAACAGATATTCTATTTAAAAATAAACACCACTGCATCTACTGGTAATACTAAGTCAACTCATTTGCCCCACCACAGTCCTCATGGCAGACTCAAGGCACTAAGCCAGAGATTTCAGTCTGCTTGGATCAGGACAGCAGCTGATTACATACAGTGGATTAAAAGGCCTCAGATACAACTCTAAGTTTTTATCCCTGCCTTTTCTACTGTCAGCAGTATGATTCTGGTAGGTAGAAGGGTTTTCTAAAATAAGACAACTTAATTCCAAAATGGGTATTTTGGGTGTAATTCAGAAAACTAGCTTTACCTTTAATGACTTGGCTCCTTTTTTATCTCCAGCAAACATGGACTTTTCATCAAAGTGCATATGGAAGGACCTAACAAAGACAAAATGCGATCAAAACAAATGCATAACTACAACTGGCATAAACTACAATGTTCAATCAAGCTTGGTGAGCAGCTGATGCCGTAAGTGTAAAACACATTTCAGAGTTCCTAGTCTTTGCAGATTAGCCTAAAAAAATTACTTGATGGTATCAGTTTTACTATTTAATCACTGTAACTTGAAATCTGCTATTCACAGTTTTATTCTAATATACACTGAAATTGGCTAAAGTTTTTCCTTCCAATTGATTGTTATCTGACCATATGTCAAATACGTGGCAAGACTATGATTAGGGACAGCAATAAAGCCACACAACATGTTAACAATCACAAAAACTAGCAAAAAGGAGAGCTAAGGAACTCAAGAATTTTCCAGAGCCAACAGAAGAAAGAAGGGATGGATAAACCACCACATGTGAAGTCTATGATAAGAGCTGGATTACTCAGTGGATCATTAAAAGACTGCATGTAGTACTTTCCTTTTCAGAATAAATCATGTGCATCTTATATTGAAAAAATCAGAAAGAGCAACATACAGGGAGTAGCCCAGGGTGTTGTGTGGTTTGGGGTTTTTTGTATTTTTTTTTCCAGTTTTTAAAGATTGGTATATTCAAACCTCAAAAATATTAATTTCTCCTGTCAAATGTACAAATTCATGTTGATCTCTCCCATTACTTAATTTTATGCCTTCACTCCACTCTGATTCTTGTCTTATCCTATCAACAGGTTGCCTATGCTCACTTCCAAATATAACTGAGAATTTCAAACTACTGAAAAAAAAAAATAATTCTATGCCTTACTTTGTATCCCGGAAGATATCGAGTAAGAGAGCTTTAGATTCAGCATCCTCATGGCCATTTCCCGTGTAAAGGTCAACAACTGAGCGCTCAAAGTACGGGGCAACCTTTGACAAAGCACGGAGCTCTATCAAATATAAGAAATACAAGTTTTTGAGCCTCCTTGGTCCTTCTCCTTTCGTTTCGACAGGGTCAAAGCGGCGAGTGAACTCTTTCACATTTGGTCCCCAGCGAGGCTTCCCCCAGGTTTCTACACAGAGGGAAAAAAAGGCAGGGGGATTAAAACATATGTATTTAGAAAAAGAAAGCAACTAAGTATACACCAAAAACTTTCAGAAAAAAACAAAATACATATTACAGATACTGTAATATAGTAAATTCAGTAATTTTTCCTAGACTTACCTTCAAGAAGGTAATTTGCACACAGATGCAAGTTGATGCTAGCATGAAGTCCAGAAATGAGTTTATAAAACACTCTTTTTTCAAGACAAAGACCTGTCCAGGAAAAAAAGACAAACATATCTCAAACTAAATACTGGAAATAATTTATTAAAACGAATATACCTTGCCATTTTAGTGATGCAAGTCTGCATTGTTAACTTCCAAGAGTCACAATTACAGCATTGTTAATAAGCCCTTATATCCCATCATAGGAAAACTTTACCTCCTATTTTTTATATAAAGCAATACTGAGAATGAAGTTTGACATTTCTTGCTTGGTATTTCAGTGTTCTTAAACACAGTCAAATAAGTATCAGGTCAATTGTGGTACAGATAAATTGCCATGCAAAAATAAGATGCTTATATTGTTTAAGCAGTAAATTTGAAATAATGAATTTTGACAGTATGGATGCCAGAAATATACTGTGACCCATCTTAATTACAACTAGAGCTACCACTGAGTTAGAGGAGTGGCCTTATATAGAAACATCAAAAGCCCCAGAAAACCTCACAGCATTGGAAACCAGCAAAAGTACTTCTTCACAGCTCTACTGTAAATTCACTGAAGACTTAAATGCACAGAACAAAACCTTGGAAAATATGACTTTGATGAATATAGACTTCAAGAATGTACACAGAAATACAGTGGCATTGAGTGGTCAAAATATAATTTATATGTAGATACTACTTATAATTCCACTTAGAACTGAAGATAGAGACTACACTTGAAATTTAAGAGTTTGTTCCTTTCTCAAAGATACATTTGGGTGACTTCCCTGTCACTCCAATCTCCACAAAGGGAAGTCTATCTGCAAGGCTGAAATGTGTCCTCATTTACAGACATCACATTTTTAAAGGTATGTAAATTTATATGCTTTCCTACAATAGCATCAGCTAAGAGATTTCCAACTAGACAAGTAAAGGCTTATGAAATGTAGAATGAACTAATTTTAAAATTAAGTACATTTAACCCACTTAATTTTCTGCACACCTCCAAATGAGATTTTGATTGCTACTACTGCCATAATAAAGAGAAAATTGCTTTGCCTTCTGAACACACGTTATACTTATGTTAGATACACACAGCATACTTATGTTGGATTCTATAGTGGGAAAAGAACCATCAAAATCTTTAATGTTCTTTAAAGCTGTTTCCAAATAATAACGCTTACCCATATTACTACTAATAATGTCCCTGCTTAAATGTCTAAAATAACCAGAAAATTGAAAGTAACTGGAAGTGAACTCCCCCGTTATAAAAGACAAAACACTTAAAGGTTCAAGGAGTATACCATCTAAGTGAATCAGAAGATTTCCAAAGACCCTCAAGTAAAGAAATATTCTTTGAGTGACAGAAGATACTAAAGTTATAATTTACTAAGAAGCCTACACTATGAAAAACGCTACAGCATTTCTTCTAGTGAATTTAATATTACATTAACCCATCCAAGAGCCTTTACCTTCTAGCCACGTGTAGAAAGATTCTCCTGTAAATACAAAGCACACAGTTAAATGAGGAGTATTCATTTCCAGTATTACAGTATCTTTAGATTACTATGCATACTAACATTAGCTGCCACCTGGACATAAAGCTAAATAATTTAGCTGTTAAATGAGAATAGGCACTGAAATGGCTGAACTTTGAGAGTAGTTTAAATCTATTGGGGTCAGAATAGGAGAAATACAAGAATGAACATGACTAAGCTACTGATGAAGGCATTCAACAGTGTATGGAAGCACAAGTCTGATGATATGCACTAGTGGTGAAAGATGTGACAGCAGAGTGGAATTATATGTGACAGCCTTTACCTTGACTGATACTGTCTGAAGGTTTCACTTAGACTTAGATCTTTTTGCCCAAGAGGTTTCAGTTGACTGAAAAATCTTAGTCTGTCACTGTAGGCAGACCAAACGCTTTCCTCCCACTCTCTTCTCATCTTCCCAAAATCATGGACATTCAAGAAAGTACACAAAAAACTGTCCCTTTTCTTTTATGGGATCTGACATCAGAATCAATGGGGTTCTGGAGAAGCTAATAACATTATTACAAACACATATTCTGTTACAAGGATATCAACAAGGGAACTGTGTTTTGCTCTTATCCACTCCTTCCCACTACTCCAAATGCAAGAATGATCCAAATAAAAATATTTTCTGATCAATAATCTGCATAAAAACATAACTTTCCTGCTCTCTAATTCAATAACCATAAAGTGAACAAATCACAAGTCCAAAACTCCCTAATGCTTACTTTATTTCTGCAGGTCAAGCAAAATAAGATGACTTACCATCATCTCCTCCTTAAGGGGGAAAAAAAAATCCATAAGTATTAAAAGGATAATTTCCACAGCAAAGCAGAAATGAACTACAGACTTTACTAAAAACACTGAAAAAGCACAAGAAATCTTATTTAATCTACAAAAAATAGGCTACTTTCCATATTTCCATTTTCCTCCTCAAGACCACGCGAGACTTAACACATTATAATAATGAAAGTCACTAAGAAATTGAAATCCTAGCAGCAGCTGATTTACATATTCTTGAAAGCTATGTTTTAGCTTCAGAAAGATGGTTAGGAAGTAATTTTCTTCAGTCCGCATTGTTCAACAATCTGACCAGTGTTTCTTTCTGAAATTCTGATCTCTGCATTAAACTGTTCTTACAATTCTTTTTTATTTGTGTATACCAGCAATATATCAGCTTTTAGTAGTTATAAATACTGAGAAATCTTGATTTTATAATGGATGGTGCATTTTTTTTTAACTCAGTCTATTGGCTAATAGTTAACTTTTAAGGGAAATGAGACACACTGACAGGGGAAAGCTGATTCATTTGGAACACCAGGTTATAGCTTTCAATTTAAATTTAAAAACCTAAACCCCAAGTCATTAGCATAATTTTCTTAAATATTCTTGCAGGTAATTAAGCCTAAGTGTTCACTCCTCCTTCAAATAATGCAATTATTTGTACACTTGTAACACATTATATATTATGGATCAAAAATTTACAGCTCCATTACACTAAAGTAAGTATGAGCTACAGTGATTAAATTAAATGCTTTAGGAAAAAAGAAACAAGGTAAGAATACAAGAGTGCATCCAAATTGGAAAATCAGTGTGACACTAAACAGCTTTGAGACTTACACTACAGTTTCCACATCAGCTCCCCTGACATTAATAAGCCCATTCATATGCAGAAGATTAGGCATGAATGTAATCAAGTACCACAAGCCTTAGTCTAAATATTGAAAATGTACAGCTACTTCTACAGAGGAAATTAAAAAAGCAGAAAGCACACCTACAGACTGAAGATTGCTATTGTCATCACTGCAATAGTCACTACGTTAAAAGAAATGCATTGGAAAATAAAACAGGCAAGACCCACCCCTACTAGGTGCCAGTGGATTTAAAGGACGATAGACAGATCGAGGCCTAGAAAATAAGTCAGAAAACACAAAGATCAGTTTTAAGCTAAATTGAGGTGCAATTATAAGAAACAGACTTCCTCTTCCCCCAATTACTTAAAGCAGTTTTCTTCATAGATGCTGTTCCATACTCTCCAAGCAGAAGGCCCCTTGTATCCAGTGTAACGTTCTGGGTTCAGCAGCAAATCCACATACTGGGCATCTGGAGATCTCTCATCTAAATAGGAAAACTTTTGTTACGTATGCTAACTGATCAATTAAAAAAGATTTAATTTAAACAGTCACACAGAACTAGATATAAATAAGAGGTCTCATATAATACTATTCAATCTTCCAGTTGGATTATAAATGCCTTGTACATAAGAATACAGCAATATACAGGCTAATACAAAGCTCAAAAGTATATAATTTATTCCAAAGTCTCCTGTGTGTCCCTATTTTGTACAGTATCTGATCATCATCTATGTGGCTTCTCCAAGTCCACCATAAACACTTGACATGCAATGTGTTCTCTCACCCTATGCTAAGATATAAACAGTGTTTTGTTTTAAATGGGCTTCAGATTCAGGGTTTATTTGTCTGGCAGTATTCAGTTGAGAGGGTTGCTTTTTTGAAATGGGTACACTGCATATAGGGGATTCTTAATAAAGACAGGGTCAAAGTAGTACATCTTGTAGTTGGTACATACTGTATGTTTATTAGCTAAATCCATTATTTCTTCAAATACCCTTGTATACTGGTAGAAAAGTCTGAATCACATTGCTTAACTAACAAGCTTTCAGCATATTTCAGAACAGTTTGTTGGTTACAGCAAGAAGCACATTATTTAAGCAGCATTTCAACAAATTATACCCTCATCTCTGAAGTTCACTACAAATTCAGGCAATTTATCCAAAGAAAATTGTCAAACTGCTTAAAAACTCTGTAGAAAGAGGAACTTAAGTTTTGAGCTACAACCAGTAAAAAGCAGGAAGAATTCTACCCTCTTTGAAATTCTAGGTCAAAAGCAATTCATGCTTAAACAGACCCCACATACAATACAAGCCAATAGTCTTATTTACAGGAATAGGCCAAGAAGTGCCACGTAGTATTTCTTCAGACATTAAAAAAAAGCCACAGAAACAGAGAGCAAAACTGCTCTAAACAAAAGGGGATGATTCTGCATGAGCACTTAAGCATCACTTCGGCAGCAGTAGCAAAAACAAAGAGAAGAGACCCACGGCAACACAATGAGTGCCAGGTGAAAGAAAGTCAAATTACAGCTTTATTTATTTATTTGGCAGTGTGGCTAATCCAAGCAGTTACTACGCTTCCTGGTCACTTCAGGTCTCCGCTTTTTCTTCTTATTATCCACACACAACTGAGTATACGTGCACTGAGGAGCCATGCAACAGAAAGATGGAAAGCTGACCTGGCTTACTAGGTATTTTTCAGCTAGATCGAGTCCCTTATCTAGTCTATCATTAAGCCTCTCAAAAAAGATAGTAAAAAAGTAAAACTGATTATGTGGTTCTGTGCTACAGCTGAGTTAATTAAGAGCTCTTTCACCACCTGGAAGAGAGCAAAGGTTTCTACTTCCTCCCCATCACTCCCAGTGGTTACTCTCTCTCACTCTCCCTGCATCAGCTCAAAAACACACACAATAAGCCAGCTGATCACAACAATGTGGGAGATGGCAGGGAGATGTCAACTTACTGTCCCGCTGTGTAAGTAAGCTGAACCAGTTTACCATGCAGAAAGATGCACTCCAGAGCCAGTGCAAAAAAAAAAAAAAAAAAAAAAAAAAGGCACCAGAAAGTACATCCTTCTTCAGCAGGGCATGAGAGATGGAGTTAAAACCAGGAACTACTTAAGTTAGCATTACTTCTAAAAAAATGCTCCTGAACTACACCTTTCCCAGCTGAGTACTCTTAAAAAATGTACTTAGACAACTTGCAGATAGTAGAGACAATAGCAGCTTATTGCATATAACAGGTCAGATCTGCAGTAATGCTCACCAGCTCCTACAGAAACAGCCTAAATAGAAAAGGTTTACAGATCAGACACAGCAGAAGAGCTGAAAGAGAACTGCAATTGTTAAGTCCACTGCAGCTGCTACTTTCTCAGGTGATACCAAACATAAGCCAAAAGGTAAATGAAAACATCTAGCATTATGCCCTAAATATTCCTAGCATAGAAAGCTTTCTAAGGTGTTTATTAAAAAGGACTTAAGCAGTCATTTCTGAACTTGGCAATTCTCATGCTTATCTGAAAAACATTCCTTTGAGCTTTGAACATTACAAGCAAATAAAAAGACTCACATACGCGGAGCAGAGGGAAGACAATCTAGTATCCTAATGTTTTAACAATAAGAAAGTCCTTACAAATAAGCGTGCAGAGATCATTTGGAAACAGGAAGGCTGGAAGAAGAAAAAACTCAGTCCAAGCATAGACAGTAGAATAGCAACAAAAAATAATGCAGTAGTAAGAAACTGAATCAGCTGCAAGTAATTTGTCCTATATTTGTGCTAAACGCAATTTCTTGAAAGAAGCTTTTAAAAAAATACATATGCTGCCCCCCCCAATTTACTTCCTTTTTTACTTCCATAAAAATTTCCTGTTCACTATACTAACAAGAGATAACAGTGAATGTGCACTGTGTAAGCTACAAAATTCTTCTTGTAAAATTACAAAAATGAATGAATTGTCACACTTCCACTTAGGACAAAATTAAAACCTTTTAAAAATGATTATTTGCGGAGAAACTATGATCTTTTGTGGGGTTTTTTTAAGATACAGTAAATAAAACAAACACTGAAAAAGCTTAAACATTTTACCATCAAGTTCACAAAAATGATCCTGTGAATCATCATATCTTGCCCAGTCAATGAAAGCCTCCTTACTTTGGTTACTGAGGGGAGAAAAATACATCTCATTTTAAACTTTTAAAATAACAACATCAATAAGAGCTACTGAAAGAAATACATTCCACATATAGCAGTTAACTCAGAACTGAATTCTGAGTTACTGTATCTGAAACTCGAGAATATATGGAGTTTCAGCTTGTTAATAGCCTAGAGATTCAAGCAGACATCAACTGCAATACTTTCAAAAGTCACCTTATTGTTGACACACAGATTTCACCATCATTATTTGAATGAACTGCGCAGTGGGTCCTCTTCCTTCAGTTAGAGCTTGGTAAAAGACGTTCATAGCATTCATTTTTAACACTTTTCAAAGTACTAATTTAGCAGAAATCCTATTTTCATAACCTATACTTTCAAGGAAACCTGCAATAGTTAGCCTTGCTTTTTACTGGGAGACTGGGTGTCTAAATCCCCCAACTGCAATGCTAAATTACTCTATGAACATGATTTGTTGTAAGCCATTTAAATAATAATAGTATTCCACTCACTCTAGCATTTTCAGAAGTGCTAGAGAGACAACTGTACCAGAGAGACAAGTTCCCATACTATGAAATACAAATAGTGCCAAAAGCTTATTTCTATGCCTATGTGCAGCACAGAACTACTGATGCTAACACTACTGACAGCAAAATGTAAGCAAAGTTAAGGTTCGGAACTCTGCTCCAGGCTGATGTGAAGCACCTTGAAATAATGAAAACTACCTATTCCATTTGATTGAATCAGTAATAGCTCAATTTTACAAACAGAGGCAATTCTACAACAAGATAGATTTCTAGCCACCTGCCAAATCACAGTAGGAGACTTTATACTCGGCATTAAGTGAGGAAATTCTCTGGTAATTACTAGCAGGCAAGATTTGATTATTACAAGAAACACAACTGATAAAGGAAAATAATTCAAAACCATGAGGATGATACACTCCTAGGCAGAGAACACGGAGGTCTGCCTACAAAGCACAAAGTCTTCCTGCACTTGCAGGATCCATTACCTGCCCTCTCCCAACTTTAATCGTCTATCCTACTCTCACAAAGGCATTCTCTTTAGGTCTCCATTTGTATATTCAATCTCATGTTCTTTTGCCCTATAGAAGTGGAACAGAGTTAACAGTTTCTTATTTCCCCTAAAAAACCTTGGATAAAGGCTCTTCCCAGTTTGGTTTAAAACACCACACACCAGGCAGAAGCAGTTGGTTTTTCATGGAACAAGAAAGTTTCAACATCTCTATCAGGTAGAACTGCTGCAATTTCTGGCCAAAGACACCACATGTCTCCATCAACAGTGAAGAATTCATTTTTCTATTTTTATTTTTCAAAGGTAAGTAACCTAATAGAATGCTAGGTTTCCTACATGCTGTTCCTCACACTTTTGTACTCGGGGGCAACACTATCCTGCAGAATTTCTCCCACCCAACCTTGACAGCGCCACGCAATAAGCAAGATCAGGGAATTGATCCAACCTACAAATAACTTTGCCAACAACAAAAGTAACTCACAAGATCCCTGATCTGGTTCACTGAATGACCACAAACAGGCATATCAGTGTAACAGTGGGACATAGCAGGACAAAATCTCTTAATCCATCACAGTAGTCAAGAACAAAGAGTAGAAAAAAGGTGGGGTTATTTGCAAGTTTCCTCTGACTCTTGATGCTCTTTTAAATAGTATCAAAATGTACTTTAATCAAAAAAAGAAGTCTACTTAACACCTTTACCTTTAGATGTTCATGCATCATTTCATATTTCCTTTCTAATGGGTTATGGAAAGAGTGAAGAACAAAAACCAGCACATTGCCCAAACCAGACAGACAAAATAAAATGTTCCTTACTATTTTTGTACTGTTGATGTAAATCACAGCATACCTTAAGGTACTGTTAACTGCTCCCAGTTTGTTAGCTTGCTCACAGTCTTCCAATTCTTTGGAATTGTTTGCCACTTTTGAATACTGTAAGAAAGGTCATATTTAATATGTAAATTAATTACTTAAAATACTCTAAGAACAGGTGTTGTGAAAATTATTTCTAAGTTTAGCAGTGAATTGCTTGGTATCAGAGAAAATCCTCAGATTCTAGAAGCAGCAAGTAATTCTGAAACACTTCTTACTTCTATTTTTTTCTTCACTTAATTTCATCAGGCTGATTTCACTCATTATTTAACTACTACAGAAAGTTCAGCTAAAGATGTCAAAATTTTGTTTTGCTTTTTTTAAAAATTGAATTCTTTTATGTTATGAAACACCCTAAATGGAATGTTTCAGATAGTTATTCAGTCTCATAAAAGGACCTTGAAAGACAAGCAATGTCACACCTTGTATATTGCAAGTATAACCATACCTCATTTTATTTATCATTTCAGTAGGTATATTTACCAGTTTTGGCTATTTTACTCTCATGTTTCATTTAATCCAACTCATTGGCTTGCTTTCAATGTGCATAGGATTGGAAGAGAGGTTTTTCCCACTGAACTCAAATGTTGTGTATTTTAAAGAGACAATTTAAGTATTTAAGATGAACTTTGATTCTAAAGTATTTTTTAAAAAGTAATCCACTAAAATAGACTGACTTCTGGAACACTTCTAAGGAGAAAACTTAAAGAATTAAATATTAAATTCCATTACTCTACAATAATATGGTTATGTTAGCAGGGAATTTCAGTCTGTCAGTTTAAAGCTCAAAAAGTTCTGAAACTTAAAAGGTAGCAACAGTGTTCTCTTAAAAGATAAACTCAATTTCCCCTTTTTTGGTGTTTTTGGATAATAAATGATGATTTTTAAAAGAAAGAATAATCCATTTCTGAGGACAGACTTGTCAAGATGCCAGCAGCAAAGTACCACCCCAATACTTCTCAAAAAAAGAAAGGATTTAATTAAAACTGTTCATACGAGTAAGCAAGATGACTTGCTTTAAAAAATGCATTTGCCAGAACTAACACAAGAGATAACAGCAGAATCTACTGAAGACCAAAGAAGTGAAGGAGATTAAAAAACACCAAATAATTCAAACCTTGTCAGGGCCCTTGACCATAACAAATATTTACTCCAGAAGGAACTTCTCACTCAATTTTCCTGGTTTTGACAGATATGGGACCTCATTCTTTAACATCATATGGACGTTAAATGGAAAAATGTGAACAAGCAATGGATCTGACCTAGACTGAAACAGATACTGCTGATGAAATAACGTACTGAGATGCTGAAGTAAACATTCTGCATGTCTAGAGCTGCAAACCAATCCCTACCCTGAAGTGAAAAAAGGTTACTGCCAAGATTATACTCCTAAATTTAAGGTTTCAAATACAATGAACATTCAAGTCTCAAAATATGTTTCCAGCCTTCCCTATTCTCCTGTGTTTAACTGCAATAGCTATCAGTGCTCTGTGACCCCTGACAAGATCAGGACAAAGAATCTGTTCCTGCCAAGCAGGATCTCCTAAGAGCAGTTTCTGGAAAAAAAAACAGAAAAGAGAAGGGTAGGAAGCAAATTACTAAGTTAAATGCTGTAACCTCGAGTTACTGCATCCTGCTCCTTGCTTCAAAGATTTAAACAGCAGCTGTCATGATAGTTCTTTAACGTGTAGCCCCAAAATATGTGTTTACCCCTCAAATGAAACAGGACTATAGAAGGGGAAATTACTGTGTGCCCCTCCAGCACTATTTCAAAAAGCTAATGTTGGTGTGCAGAATTAAAAAGAGATCCTTTATTGCTAACTGCACTCCTATGGAGAAGCTGTGCAAGTGTAACCTTGGGTCTTTGCTGCTAGATGAGCTTTCAAAAGAACTGTTCTCTTTATTGCTCAGCAAACAAACAAACAAAAAGTTTACAAGCTCCTCTACATTAGAAGAGAAAGGCAATGGGAAACTGCACAGAAGCCACAGAAAACCACTCCACAGGATTCTACCCCAAGTATTTCTACTCAAGAGATTATAGCTCTCACTATTAAAAAGATGCCTTTGGTTGTTTTCATCTTTCCCAGGCAGACACTATCAGGATGAAAGAGGGAATGTGGACATGTATGTCCCCAGAGAAAAAAGACCCTTTTTTTTTTAACCCAATACCTTATGGATAAGCAACAAGACACAAAAGTTTCCAAAATGGGAAATTAGCACAGACTAGTAGCATAGTACTCGCATACTCCTTGAAACAAAACACTCCTACTAAGATGAATCTGACATTTCCTTAAAAGGATATTAAATCAGGTTGTCAACTTCTAATTGGCTCCAATAAAGAATTTTTAACTGAACCAAAAAAGTAAGAAAGTGGTGTAGATAAGACTTATGTCAGCCCTGATGACAATTTTCCTGCAGAAATACTTGCTTCTCCGACAGAAAATCAGCACATATTAGTGACTTCTACTGCAGATTGAAGGTGCAGAATCACCCAACGTTCAGTACTGTAGCTCATTGCAACAACCTGCAAAGCAACTCAAAGGAAACCACTGTAGCAAACACACCAGCAAATGACAGCTTCCCCAGGAAGCTTTCCATGTGGTGAAAGCAAAGCCTGCTGATTTTTCACTTCCTAAGTCCAATTTGATATGCTCATGTGAAGTATCTAAAGAACAGCATAATCCTTGGCTACTAATTAACAACTTACTTATGGCTCTCAAGATTAATCCATTATGCAGCTCAAATGCCTACTAGAAGAATCCTTTCTAAAACAGTCTTTAAAGTTTCACAATGCCTCTTTAGGAGGCATTATGGTATTCCAGGAGTCAGTTTCTCTACAATCAAGCTCGGGAGAGAAAAGAACCAATGAAAAAGAGAACTGGCAACAGATTATCCAGCTAAAACACATGATCTTCCTCTCCGAAACAGTGTCGACTTTCCAGAACAACTACTGCTGCTTGTGCTGAAATGGTGAATGACTGACATTTAAGTCATGTCAGTGAGAAAGATGTTTCTTCTCTGATTATCGGGAATCTTTAAATGAAGAGGTAGCATTTACATCAGAGTGAGTTAACAATATATGTATAAACAAGAGATGAGACTTCTCCTGAGCTAAAGCTTGAGCTGACTTGCCTGCACTGCTCAAGACAGCAGGACACACAAGTCACCAGTTCATGACATAGTATTCCTCTCAGCTATCTTTGATAACGTTTCCATGCACGAAGTCTAAACCTAATGCCAATGGTCATTTATGATATGATGAACTACACTCCGGCTGCCCAGTGAGGCAGAAAGCACTGGGGAGGGTGGAGGTAGGATAGTTAATCAGGACATGAGCCTACAAGACAGCTGAGGCACCCAACAGGAAGATCTGTCATTTGGGCACCATTATCCCATCAACTGTGTTTGGGATTTGGGGGTGGGGAAGGGTTATTTGTCTTTCTGCTCTGACCTCTCTTCCTAGGCATATATACCCCCTTTACTTTTTTGCCTTTGCTAAGATCATTTGGTGATCTAGGAAGGATGGCTTGGAGAAAAGCAAGCAAAAGCCAACAGCACGAACTGACTACTTGAGCTTGAACTGGCCACTTCGGCCTAAACTGTCTTTAAACTAATGACCAAATAATCTCTGGAGTAATGACCTCCTGAAAATTAGACATAGAAAAACTGCATGTAATTGTTTGGGTTCTTTTAATATTAGAGGTGATTATAGACAATTCTTAAAAAAGACTGCACTGCTACAGCATCTGTGCATCTTAGCCTATAGCTTTATAGAAGGTGGCCTGTACTCAGAAATGAATAAACAATTTTGCAACAGGCATTCTGTGGCCATGTACTGCTCTCCCTGGCCATGCTTTGATTCAGTCTGCACCAGCTCTCAAGCAATGACAGACTAAAAATGACATGACAGCACCAACTACATCAGAAACACTATTATACATATAGGTAAAAAGGTAAAGCCACATATAGGAACTGATCAGTTATCTTAAGTATTTGATCAGTATGCCAACACTGAAGGTTTGTACTAAAAAGTCACTCAGCTATTGTAATGTTAAGATTAAAAAAAAAAAAATCAGAAAGAACTCAGAAAATAAATAAGTACTTACTTTATTAGAGCTCCCAGCCTTAATTCCAACAGGTATTTTGCTCTAAAACCAAAAAATAAATCACAAGTTTTACACTGTTCATAGAAATGTTTATGCTTGATTAAAAACAACAAATTAAGCATCATCCTTATAGAGGTCAAAGCAAACTTTTTAAAAAATAATTAACTTTACCTTCTCAACATGTTATATCCCAAACAGTGCTAGAAGAGATTTATTCTTGAAGTTAGCCACTTGGTTCATAAGAGGACCATGACCTTAAAATACTTTGGTTGTATTTCTACTTTCGAAATGGCAAAGGATTTTGTCATTTTTACTTAAATTTAAGTTCTCATCAGTACATATTGTTAGTACAGTACTAGCCACCAGAAATTAGCAAACTTGTAGCCAAAAAACCTTTTTCTATTATATATTATTTGATCCATACCTCAGGACAAGGCTCTACATGACAATCTTTGATAGAACAATGGCCATCATCAGCCCAAAATGGACATGGTCTCTTCAGATTGACCTAAAAATACGAAAACAAAAGTTTATAACCAACACTTACATAAGGCAACTGCAGAAGAAAGAGGTCTCAGTATCAGGAAATCCTTTAAATTAAAGGAGAAGATACAAGGTAAAAGAGCTATATGTAATACTTTTTTGTGGGGGTTTGGTCAGTCAGTTAGTTACTTTTAATTACTCTCTCTCTGAGTACATAAGCTGAAGCTTGCTGCAGTGCAATTGTTAATGATAATGGTCTTCAGTGACTGAATACAAACGCGTGGTATATTAAACCACAAATTAAATCTCTAACCACTGAAGTTTACTAATTCAGATATGTGCTTGCATGATTTTGGATTTCAAGCAATGAAAACAGGTTATTATTTTAAAATGTTAAACAGATTCCTCAGTTAAAAAAAACCTAACAAGACATTTAGCAGACGGTACGACTTCTTAGGAGTGATGACAAATATCTTCTAGTTACAATTCAAACCATGTTAGCACAGATACAATAAAAGCTGAGATTTCAGGTTGCTTCCCCTCATTTCCTCTATTCAATCCAAAACCACTATCCCTAAGAAAAAAAATATAAAATTTTTTTGGTACTTGTTCACTCATCTTTTTTTTTAAATAAAGTGCAAAATAGTTTTGCATTCTACAGTAAGAGCTATTATATAAAACTTTTCCCTCCCACCTATTTCTACCGGAAAAAAGAAGACCAGCTAAATTACAACTATCTTCAAAGTAAACTCTCGCAATAAAAAACACTTACATACTGAGAAAGATACAAGTAGGCAGTCACTGCTTTTACACAGAGGAATATCGTAAATAGAAGAACACTGCTGTATAAGCTGCAGATTAATTCAGAAAGAACACATGCAAATCAAGATATACTAGTCCCAGAATGACTGAAGAGCACTAAAAACCAGCAGACCCACAAACTGAGCTTGTATAGCACTTGTACTTTAATCAATACCAATCATGCACTGACTACGTAGAACATCCTTCCACTTTCTTCAAGGTCTGAAGCATTGAGTTTCATTATTATAATTTAGAGTATTACTCAGTAGTTTTCACAGATTAAAAGATAGATTCTTTATCATGAGGCTCCCATAGTTTATGTGTTTTAATGTATAAAACTAAAAAGACAAAAATTTTTATTCTTTTATTTCTTTCATTGAGAAGTATGCTACTATCTAGAAACCACCTAGCACAATTTCTGAAAGAGTTTATAAAGGAAGTTTTATCTGGCCTTTAAATAAAAACTATCCATTCAGTATTATACATTAAGATCTGAGATCTTTTATGGCTACTGAACTAGTAACACCATAGGAATACTATTGTGACCGTAGTTACAAAAGTTCACAATCCAAGTTCCTACTACAAATTCAATTACTTGAGGGTAGGAGTGTTTTCACTCCAGAGCAAGTATATTTCCCCTATGCTGTAGTTGACCTAGATGGTCATTGCCTACCTCCACAATTTCCACATCCATTCTGTGCAGGGATGTTAAAAAAAACGTTGCTTATTCAGACAGGAAGGAGTGAAGAACATTCTGACTTAATTACTCAGTTGGCTTGTAAAACATAAACTCTTCCCTGTCACAACTGGAAGGACTAAGGGAAGTGTGGTGATGAGTGGACTGCACACTTGTAGCTGCCAAGCTATTAGGAAGATCAGTATAAAAGATGAGGCAGGATGGTAACACACCATTAGAGTATGAACTGCAGAACTGCTGTTGAAATAAAGATTAGCTCTAAATTTGCAGGATGAAATTACTTTGTATGAAACCTTGCATACTTGTTGCTCCTCTTCAAGTACTTTGTTTTCTATCTTGCTGTTGCCTCTGGACAATCTAATTACCACTACTGTGTCATGTATTAGTACTGAAGTTGCACATATCTTGTTTCTCCCACAAAGCAAATTTAGAACTATATCATGTAGCAAGAGATTCAGGATGCAGATACACATCACTGCTTGCTCAGAATAGAAAGGGAAGAGTCTAGTACTTTCTTCTCCTTCCTCAAATTCCTAACCCCATCTTGCATGACGTTAATACTTGTGTGATTCCAGACCAGCTAGATAACTTCCTGCACCCTGAGAAGAAAAAAACCCCAAACCCAACAAAAAAAACCCCAACAAAAACCCCTATCAAATGACAAATCTAAACATCCAAACTAAAAATCTACCAGGTTAAAGAGATGCATTGGCCTAACCAAAAGATAAAAGTAGGGAAGGGGCAGAATGGTCTGTCCTAGAGGAGTGTAACCTTCTTTTTCCAGGGACAGGCAACCATCTCATTAGCTCAGCCAAAATACCACCTCACTCTCACATTAAGCATATCTGAAAAGAAAAATATCAGGCTTCCAATCTTCTTTTGCACATCATATTCTAATACAGAGGAAAAAAAACGTTTAAAGTAATAAAAAAGTGATATAACATACTAATTGAAAGTGGAAGAGTTCTACCTACTTTTCAAAAGAATAACAGTTCTCTAGATAGCAAACACTAAAATCAGAACTAAGACAGCAATTTAAAAGGAAATCATAGCAATATTTCCATTTCAAATTACACACATTTCTTAGAAGACAAGTACTGCATGCTGTCAGAAAGTTGCTAATATATGATCCTTTTCTAGATGCAGCAGTACAAAGGCACTATCTTTAAAATTACCATTTATCAGTTGAATGAAAGCAGTCATGATTTACTGTCACTAACTCCAGGATTAACACAGCAAAGGAGACTTATTATCAACATTTGTTTTGTATCTTGCTGTTGCCTCTGGACAATCTAATTACCACTACTATGTCATGTACCTGTTACAACCAAATTAAAGAGCTGTGGGTTTCTTACAGACAGCTTAACGTAAGCAAGTTGATTTGATATATAATCCTTCCTATATTTTCTGAATTTTATTTAAAATATTCAGGAAAATACCATTATAATTGTACCTTGTAATATCTGAAGTAATCACGTTCTTGTAGTTTCTGTATTTTGGGGAAGATCTTGAAAGTATTGAAGTCATCAATGCTTTCTATGTCACATAAACAATCATCTAGGACTCCTGTGAGCTGTTGAAACAATACACAAAAATGTTTTAATATAGAAATAGAATATTAATTACAGGAAAACCCTCTAAAGAGAAAAAATACGGCAGTTGAAAGAAATACTAGTGAAATGTAGTTCCATGGCAAATATTTTATTTCTTATCATTAAAATGCTCAATAACATACCTTACACACTCAGAAAATAAGACCTTAACACTTTTTTGAGCTTAAGTCCATCTCCAAATGCAATGCTGAATCAATGTTAGCCAGATTAATAACTGCAGCCCTGAAATTGTTGACAGTTTCTGTACTTTCTGTAGAATGAGCAACGAGACTTTCCAAACTATGAACACGTGGTATATTAGCAGAGTTGTATACCAAGTATTCTTCTACAAAATGCTCATGAGTTGAATAGCCTAAAAAAACCCTTACAGTCACACACTGTCATCTTTATACTTCTCAAAGTATAAGAACACCTCATCTAGTTTCTTTAGAGGCATGGGGAAAAGGGGTATAGGTACTTCTGTGCCCACGAAATTTGTAACTTCATAGTTAAATTCTACAAACGAATCCTAGGAAAACCAGGTGCAGGGATCTATACCATAATGCTGTAAATCTATTATGAAACTTAGTCTGAACTTCCCAGGTCTCATCCCTCTTCTTGTGCCAGGACAGCAAGCTGGTTTCAAGGTACTGCACTAGGTTAAGACCAACTCTATGAAAGGCAGCACACAAAAGTGTAGAAGTGCTACTGCCAACACACAAGGGCAAGGCAGAACTGTGCATGTAGCAGAGGACAGGCCCAACTAACTTTGAAGACTAGGCTACAGCAGCGCTTTTGCCGAGACCCTGAGAGTGTCTTACTGAAAGATGGAAACACTGAAAGTGTGATTCTATGAACACTTGTATGATAAATTTCAATAAATCTAAACTAACTGCTCCCAAGTACAGTTTCTTAAACTGCTACATACATGTTTGAAAGGCCTTTCATACATGAGTTTAAAGGCTTTAGACCACTTCTAATGAAATGAAACCAAACACTGCTGTTTACTGCTACTATTCTTCAGCCAGGCAGGAAATTCACTGACATCTATGATGGCCTAGAAAGCATTTAATATAGGAACGCCCACACATCTTATATCTTGCATGGGATTAGAAGAACTTTTGACTATTAAAAGGTTATGTGTAAAAGGAGACAAATATTTTGTAGCTTATTTTTTCCTCCACAGATTTCACATAGATGAGATTATGAAATCATCTAATCTGTTTTATGCATGATAAATCACTCCAGTACTTTACAGAACAGATACCCTTATATAATCAAGCTTGATGTAAAGGAGCCACTAGAAACCAAACTGTAGGCTTCTGCTCTTTTATGAAGCCTAAAGGAGGCCTGGAAAATGGATTTCCCCTAACCCTCTGTGAGAATAGAGGCGAGGGTATGGCAATAAAACACATAAGTGGAAAATTCACCTTATGTAGATCCTATTTTTCCTGAGGCGCTAAATAGGCTGTCACAATTCTGTAGAGTGATATGGCAATGAAGTAAAACTAATTTAAGGAAAGTTACTTTACCCAAAAGTTTCCATGCTGTTATGCTTGCCTTGTTAGTGTTATCTAACTTCAAACCTGGGCAAACAACTATGAAAGAGCCAATGTGCAATTACAGGTTTTTCACAAAGCCAAGAATGCTCACAGCCCACATGACTGCCAACTTCAAAGTTAGGACACAAAACATGTTATTATTGATACTCACAGAAATAAAACCCCCATGTATTTTAATCTATTCATTAAAAATTTCAAATTTTCTTATTGATTGCACACAGGCAGAAACCTGTAAAGCTATGGCCTTTACATGTAACACCATACCACAAAACAAACAGCAGAACATTTCATTACAATATATAAAGGCAAAAAGATAATTCTCAACATTTTGCTCAAATAACACTAAACTGCATAGATAGGATGATACGAGAAATTTTCTTTGGACTCAGAAGATAAAGGGTAGGAAACTATTTTGACAACCAGCTCATGACCAGCTTACAAAAATAATTTTACCATCTATGCAAAACAGAAAATGCTTTTTCAGGAGGAAAACGTCCCAGATAAACATGTAGTAGTTACACTCAGTGTCGAATACCCATGGAAAAAATAAAAAGCTGTAGCCTTTTTTATTCAACTAAGATCTCAATCCAAAGAATGTCTCTAAAAATGCGGTACAGTTTACTTAGATCAATGAAGTTTAAGAAAGGAACCCTCCCCAAAAACTAGAACTAGTCTAAGAAATTACGAAGAGAAAAATTAATTCAGAGTAACAAGTGCAAGCAAACTAAATTCTCCATTTTTTTTCCTCACAACGTTTTCATAACTGGAACAGTTAGCTCCTTGTATATATAAAATAGCAAAATCAATGTTTCCTTGAAAAGCATACTCTAAAATTAAACTATGCTATATCTGTACCAAACCACAATTTATTAAATAGTTTCACAGCACATATGAAGCACCAATACTGCACAAAAGTAGAATCAGTTCATAGCACAGTAATACAACAGCAACACAGCCTTCAAGTACTCCAGTCAGAGGGTTTCTTTATTAGTCCAGGTATTGTCTCCAGTGCTCTCACTCGTGTGAGATGGAACACTCTAAGAACATGCAGAAAATTGTTTTGTTTTTGTCAACACCTGGATCTTCCAGTGAATTGTTTTTTTTCCAACTGGAGACATCAAAATAAGAACAGTGTACTACACAGTTAAAATCATATATTGCAAGACCTACTTTGTTATTCACACAATTGGTATGTTGCCTTTTTTAAACTGAACTGCACTAGTTAACTTAGTCCACAAACATAGACCCAACTGTACTGTGACCTATCACAACTTTTATTACAATGGACAATTACCAAGATTTCTTTTCATCTTTTAATTACTTTGAACTCTACTATAAATTCTAAAACCACTAACCTGCTATAATTTGTATTCAAGAAGTCACCTGACATTGAGTAGCTGCTGGTTTGTTTTTTTTTTACATTTCCAATATGCTTATCAAAGTATTTCCAGATATTGTCAAACCTAGTTTAGTTCTTGAACAAGTACCAGAGCTATACTGGAGACATAAAACTTCTTATTCTCTCCAAGATAAATCAACCTTTCAGAAGAAAAAGCCAATGTCCAGCCCACATCAATTTTTCCCTATGAAATCTGGAAAGAGAAATGCATTCAGCACTTCAACATTAAGAAAAACCTGAATAAATTCATATATTAAGAAGCAGTCTATTCACACAAACAACCGTATTAGTGTTAACAGGTTGTTGTCCTTTAATTGCTTCAACAATTAGAAGACCACCTGGGACATCTTGTTTTGTTTCTTAAATGTTTTACTTACCATAGCTGCAGAATGTGAGAAAAGCTTTAGGTAACCTGACTTGGAGAACTAATGGCTAGCTTATCTTTTTCCTGTGCAAGTCAAACTTCGAATACAATATGCTAACAATTTTATGAAATAGCAACAACTCATCTCTCTGCCAAACATCACAAGAAAAATGTGCCAATTTATGAATGGCTTCTTTGAGAATTCCAATTCCTTAACATTTAGTCACACTAAAATAGCTACTAAAGTAATGGGTTTTTAAACCTGAAACAACCTCAACTTACAATAAAAAAAGGGCAATTCAGAGGACAAACTTTGTTCCACATGGACGTTGTATTCCTCTATAAACTCACTCTGATGTCTTTGGCCAAGCTAAAAGCCTTTCCCACTTGACACCAGCTTTTCATTTCAGTCACAGTCATGCAGCTGATAAATAGCAAACTCCCAACTACAGACGCTTGCCCTCCTGAAGCTGTGAAGGCAGCTTATAGAAAGAAGGAGCGTTCTCACCCTTCTCTGCAATGTGGGCAGACAGACACGACCTAAGCACAAGCCAAGTCCGGGCACTGGCATCACCATTCGAACATATGGTTTCTCATGGACTTCATCAGGACACCCAAGTTTCTGCCTGAAGTCAACGGCACGATCCCACCTAGAGCTCCTCGGCACAACATCCCACTGACTGGTGCTTTCTGTGCTTCCCAGGTCAACCAACTTCTCCCCGGAGACAGGAGGCACCGGCCCCAGGCTGGATGCCGGCCGCAGGGGATGGAAAGGGAAGGACGTGGGCTACAGACTTCAGCGAGAGATACCCGACTTCTCCACGGGGAGGCTGCACAAGACACGGCCCGGAGCTACCC
>NW_021940864.1:26612861-26698634 GCF_001715985.3 Manacus vitellinus | reverse complement strand
TTTGTCCCAGTGAATCCCAGTGCATCCCGCTATTTCCCAGTTCATTCTAGTCTAACCCAGTATAAACTGAGTCCAGTACAACGGAGTCCAGACCAGTATCAACCACTTTGGCCCAGTATCATAAAATCACAAAATATGCTGAGTGGGAAGGGACCCAGAAGGGTCATTGGAGTCCAACTCCTGGCCCTGCACAGGAGAGTCCCAAGAGTCGCATCATGCATCTGAGAGCATTGTCCAAGTGGTTCTTGAACTCTGTCAGGCTTGGTGCTGTGATCGCTTCCCTGGGGAGCCTGTTCCAGTGCCCAGCCATCCTCTGGGTGAAAAAACTTTTCCTGATATCTAACCTAAACCTCCCCCAACTCAGCCTTATTTTGAGTCCTGTCACTGGTCACGAGAGTGATCAGTACCTGCCCCTTGGTTTCCCCTCGTGAGGGTGTTGAAGACCGCAATGAGGTCTCCCCTCAGTCTCCTCCAGGCTGAACAAACTAAGTATAACCTAGTCAATCCCCCTAGACCCAGTTAGTAACAATCTAAACCTGGTCAAACCCAGAACAACCCAGTCCAGACCTGTATAAGCCAGTTTGGCCCAGTATGTCCCAGTCCATCCCAGTCTAACCCAGCAGTGCTGTGCTGTCCCAGCACTACAGGGGTGAGTTGAGCAAGGCTGCAGCTCCCCCGCCCCGCTGTTGGGTTTATGGTGTTAGTGGTGCCCACATCCAGCCTTCAGCTGGGTGTCCAACAGAGACTCAAACCACTTCCAGAGGCTTCCCACTTCCCTGCTGCTGGGAAGTGCCCTTGAGGTGGCTGTGTTGGGCGCTCAAAGGCTTTTTTTCTTTTACGTTAAACTGCCTGTTTTCCTCGGCATGGCTGCATTAATGAGAAGCTATTTACATGGAGGTGGGCACACCTAATTATTTTTTTTTAGAAGCATGAAGCAAGATAGGGAATAGAGCTTTGCTTTGTCTGGTTCTCTCACCTGTTTCCTTTGAGAGCAAGGCTGGAAACTAATGAAGAAGCTCCAGAGTCCCTCCATTGTTTTGGTTGGGTTTTTTTTGTTGTTTTGTTTGTTTGTTTGGCACCCTCTACCCCCCACGCTATTTTATTTTTTTTTTCCAGTGGAGGCACAGCCTCCTGTGTAGCAAATTGAAGCCTACCAGAGAAGAAGGAGATGCTTTCAGGCATTGTGTCAGTAGAGCTAACATAATGAAACACTGAGTTGTTTGGAAAGAGGCACTGCTGTTTCCCTCTCTTTCCCTATCCCATGTGTCTGAGCTAGCAGTCCTGAAGTTGTATGTTGAATCCATTCAGCTCCCTAAGCAAATGTTTGGGGTTTTTCCCTGCTTGGGATAATTTTCTGCCAGAACAGCCAACTAAACTGACTCACTGTATGTCTACTTCATTGCTCAACCTGATTCAGGGGAAAAGGCCGGGTACATATCCCGGTAGGATGAAGATAAGGTAGGACCCTCCCTTGCAGTGGCTACTTGCTGTTAAGTCACTTCAGCTCCATCTGATTTTATTTTACGAAATAATAGTTTTTTACTGACCCCATAGGGAGACTGTATGACACTTGAGAGGTTGAAAGTTCCAGTATGACATCAATTGAATTTGTCTACCTGTGCTTCACCAATAGCTGTTGGATCTGATCTAAGACTTACTGTGTCTTCTTTCCAGTTCCTTTCAAAATATTTTTTTTTTAAAGCCCAAACAGATCAGAACCAATCTGTTGCTCCTGACAGTTCAAAGTTTATATGTAAATTATTTCCAGAGTTGCAAAAAGTGATATTACTGTGGAAAAACATGAGTGTTGCACTGAGGTAATGTGCAGGGTTGCTGGAATTAGGATTTTGTTTTCAGTTCAGATGCCAACTCAGGCTCTTCTTACACCCTTTCAGTTAGAGAATACTGCTTTACTGGAATATGGAGATGAGCTTTAAGCTTTAAGGCTGGAGTAACTATATCAGAGAGCTGAAAAGATTTTAGATTGACCATTTTTATTTACTTATAAATTAATTCAGATTAATTTTGCATTATATTTGTCCTTAAGTGCCAGTATGTCACAGATTTTTGTATTGCTGAAAATGGCTTGAAGAAATGGTGTCTAGGAATTCCAGAGACCATGAAATAAAGTAGGCAGTAGTTTGATTCTCTGGTTCCAGAGAGATGATGTAATTGCTCCTTTCTTTCCTCTCTGGAGTACAGACAGTACACCTATCATTTGGAAACGACTAAATGAGAACCTATTCCTACTTTCAGCATCAGTGGACCAATAAATTGGCTAGATATTTGAGAAGAAATGTCAGAACAGCTGATATTAATGTTTACATTGCCATAGTTTGCTCTCAATATCTGTACTCCATACTTTATCTCAAGTGGCTTATTCTTCTCACAAAGGAACTGTTTCTGTTCAGCAGATTAAGGTGAATGCATTGTATTAGTTTACATTTTGTGCCTTTGATTCTGGAACAAAGTTTCTATGATGAGTATTTTAAAAAAGCCCCAAAACATTGGAAGAATCAAGCACATGCACTGTCTCACACTTGGTCTGCATAAAGGATTATACAAGTTAGATATAAACTACCATATTTTTTAAGTCATACTGTTCACTTAGTTGTCAGTTCAGAACACTTTATGTTAATTATAGAAGGTACTTTATTTCTTCACCTCTGAAGTGCTTGTATTAGAAGTCAGTAGTGGTTTAGTTTTTTACTACCATATTAGAAGGATAAGGAACACACTGTAAAAATGTATAATGACCTATTTTAAGAGGACAAAAAATTATTTCTTGTTTACATAAGTATTAACTGCTATACCAGAACTGAATGTAGCTGAACACAGTTTTCTTAACTCTAGGGTATTTTCAATCTTATTTTATGTTTTAGTGTTGATTTAAACCTATGAATGCTACTTTGGTAGTGGTATAAAAATGTGTAAAAAACCACCCCAAAAATAAAAATCCTAATATAGGACTTCTTTGTGAAATGAGTTTCAGGAAATAGAAGAAACAGTCTTCGAATTGCAGTCAAAAGCTAATAGCATATTACAAAGCTCTAAGTATCTACTTAGCGTCTTTCTTTTAAAGAAATTTGCCACAATGTTATGATATTTTAGTAGGGGCTGAGAACAAACCTTTACTGGGGAGAGAGATAATCATAGTTTACAGATTACTGGGGTCATGAAGAGTATGGCCTATATATTTAATTTTTTAATGTGGTTGGCATAAGAACAAATATCTCCTCTGATTTCATAATATGCATTGCTGTTAAAAATGTTGACAGTTAGTTAGTTCTATTTGCAAGCTCTTTCTACGTGCAAGCAAAGAAAGCCTTGAGCACGGGAACTAAAAACTTTATTCTGTATTCACAAATACGAATTAAATAATGCACATCAGAGTCATCTCTTCCTCATCACAACATTGTTCTCTTGAGTGGGCAGAGATCTGAGTGCACCAGAGAGTGTCAGTCAGTCTTTTAACGGATGTAGCAAATCTGTAATTACCAAACTTGCCTCTGGCCTGCAGAGAGGACACAGTGGGACTGATCAAGTCTTGCTACTATCAGCTCCACTGGTGCTTTTTAGCCAGGTCTTATTCGCCAGAATTAAGTTTATGCACTCCGGTTGTGGATGGAAATGATAACCTACAGTCATCAGCTGTGTAAAAACGGATATTAGAGATTATTATGGACTAATTTAAGTGAATGTACAAGGCAAAAGAGGATGGTGTCACATTTCATGTTAGGAGAAGCTTGGTAAATCCCAGCTGCTTTGTCAAGTTCATGAACTAGATTTCAGTAATATGAAACGTGGTTTTTTCTTGTGAATTTTTTTGCCCTTGAAACTTTTGCCTTTATTTATTTTTCCGAATTAACATTTGAGTGAGTCCTTCCTAAACTTACGAGAGTAAACCAGAAGAATCAATATGTCACAAACCTCTGTTTAAGTGTGGCAAACAGCAGCGGTGGGAGGGCAGTGCCTGTTGAGCAATGGAACATCTTGTGGTAGTCTAGATTTAATGATACAGCAAGGCACAGCTGTGGGTAAGAACTTTCGGTAAACCACCTGATGTAAGTACAGAAAGCAGACAAGTAGCAGGGCACTTGAGTTCTGTGGTCTGTCAGGCCTTCTACAACTGAAAAACTTGTACAGCCTCACCCCTGTTCTGTCCCGCTGTCATTAGGCCCTTGCAAGTCATGCTTCACTGACGTCCTGTTCCCAGCTACTCATGTCTGCCTTAAAACCACAATATGTATTCAAGTCTGAGGCAACTGGTACCAATAATGTTTGAGAAGTACCCATGGATGTCTAGGGTTAGGGCAGGAGTGTGGCCTGTAAATGGCAAAACAATACATCAAATTCAGTATGGTGGAAAAAAAGGTAAATTTTTAATAAGAAAATTGCATACAGCAATATCTTCACAGTGACTATGAGGAAAAGGACAAGAAAGGTAGAATGCAGTAAAAAATAAAGAGCAAACTACAAAGAGGGAGTACGTTTTTTTAGGAAGTTTTTGTAGGTGGTGAAAAACTAACTACAAATCTTAGCTATAAACCTATATTGTCATTTCCATGTTTCATGTGTGTGTGTTAGAGTTGGATGCTAACAAACTGCATCGTTAGTGTATAATAGCACGATCTGAATGAAGGGTAGAAGTAATGTATGGAGTCTTAGTGTCATTCCTGTACCTATAATTTTTTAAGAAGGAATGCTAACAAAGAAATAAGTCTACTAGCTCTGTCAAACTTCTGAGTATAGTGGTAGCAGATGAACATACATAATCTTATTTAAAAAAACCCCTAAGATTTGTGCACTTGCACTTTCTGTACATGTGCTTATCTGTCAACAAATCTGACCATGAGGTATAGATCTCAGCTAAATTGTAGATTGATGGAAACAAGCAGCCAGGCAGGGGCACTGTGCTAGAGTCCCTGCAGAGAGATAAGCCGCAGCCTGAAATCGATCGTATTAGGCTCAGTTTCAAAACATCAATCCAGAAAAAGCAAGGTTTTACTCTTTCTGTGGCGTCTGTTTGACTTGGACACAGCACAGCTCCTGGAGTGGTGGGAACATTCCCATTTCGTGCAGTCCTGTCAGGCAAACAAATTATCCACAGGCTTACATAAGATGGTCTAGGTGTGCGTCATTTCTTATATTTTCTCCATATAATGCTGCTTCTGTCAAATAAATGTCAAAATCGTGACATTCCTGTAAAAGAACTGTAAGAGAACAGACCAATATAATTATTGGCAAAGAAAGTATCTTTAACTTTTTAGCTGCTGGTTTATTATTCCTACTCCAAAGCAGTCTCAAAATTTTCAAGAACTATTCTAGCAACTCTCTGAAGCTGCTGACAGCTGAAAGCTATCTCTAGGACACCTGGGAGAGAAAATGCAGGGAGGTTTTTCCTAAATCTACTGAAACACATCAAGGGTGAGGAGTTTATGTTGACATAGAAGTATTTTACTCAGTATGAACTTCCTTAAATGAAGATATTTGAAACGTAGAAAGTAAACAGATGAGAATGAATAAACCAGGTTGCCATGCAGTTCTGGCAGACCCATGGTTACTGTGTCTATTGGTAACCCCTGTCATGAGTGATGGGAAGGTTACTGTTCCACTGAGTTATAGTGGCATTTGTGATCTGGAGTAAAAAGCTCTTTATTTCCATGGGGAAGAGCCACAGAGGATCAGTTGGGAAAAAAGTTTTGGGTTTTTGGTTTGTTTGTGGTGGTTTGTGGTTGGGTTTTTTTATTTTGTTGGGTTTTTTTGTTTTGTTTTGTTTTTTGGTTGGTTTGGTTTTTTGGGGTGGGGGGAGATAGCAATAATATTTTTCAGGAGAGGAATATATTGTCCATGGTTTTGTCTGCAGTCTTGTGCTCAGAAGGTGGGAAACCCCTTGAGACTGTGCATTAATTGCAATTTCAAACAATAAACTATCCAGCTATATATTACCAGATAGTTTGGAGATCTTTGAGAAAAGCCTCTGTCCTCATCAAAGATGGCTAGGTTTTTTTTGATGGGGCCAGGAAAGGAGTGAGATCTGTGTAAACCTGATTTGAAATAATTAATTCTGTACTTGACTGAAAATTTACAAAATCCTGAACTCTTCTCATTATGATTAGTTATGCTGAGTTTAGTAGCTTAGAGGGTTACAGCCAGGTAAGAGATAGATTGTAATTAGCTATAGAAATTTGATGAGAAACTTAATTCAGCATTTTAGAAAATGCTGTTGCCTAAAATTATCTAATTCTGGACTCAGCATTTATGATACAGTTGTATTTAGTTTTGCCAAAATAATTCCTGGCTTTCTGGACTGGTCAGTTAGCTAAACGACACTTATTAATAACACTTATTAAAGAGTGATACAAGAACAGGCATGAAACAGCCAAAATAATCTGTACTGTTGACAGTGCTCTATTTATAAGTAATTGCAGGCTCCTCCTTCAGTACGAGGGAAAAACTGTTAAATTATGATGACTAACCTAGGTTTTGAGGCAGTAATATTATCTAGACAATTAATTTCTATTATTCTATTTCATTATTTTTAAGAGTTTTTCATTAATAATTTGTTTTTAAAAAATCTGTTTCAAACTGAAAAGCCAATATCATTTATAGATACACTTTTTAAAATACATGATTTTTAGCAACATTAACCAGTTTTGGCTGCAGCACAAGTGTTGTTCCACTAAAATTATTTTGTTAGTGTTTACTCAAATAATTTTTTAATCCTAATGTAGGAAGATTTCAGGCTGTAAGTTATCAGAAGAGTAAATGCCATGTTGGTGGTAAAATCTGACTTAGCCCCCAACACCAATGTTTTGTAGCCTCCTGTAGTTAAAGTATCTTACAGATACCTGTCTAAAAATAGTACACTAGAGATATTTTGAAGAAAATTAATGGATACCTTTTTATATAGCTCGTACATATATATATCCAAAGTTTTTGTAGTCACTATGTCTACTTCTGAGGTTAAGACCAGTAGTTTTCGAACAGCACACAGAAGCAAAGCATACATGTAGGTCTTCAGGGCAGATACAGCATTCATTTTATTGAGGCATAAATTTGTTAGGTTTAAAATCTAGAAAATTTTTAGCTGTACTGTGGCTTTGTCATTCCTCAGAGTTATAGAAGAGACTCCAACTATTACTCTAGCATGTGTGCAGATCTCTGTAGATAAGAATACACTTTTTCTGCTCTCAGCCTAGTTATCCATCACCAAAACCATTGTGCATCTAAGGAAATCTAGAGAAACCCACAGAATCAGCAATTTTATTTCTATTTAGACTTGATATTACCCTTTTAAACTTAGAAATGCCTCTGTTCTTTACAAATGAGTTTCAATATTAATGTGGAAGCAAGAGAGTCAACTGATACCTTGAACAGCCAGACTCCAAAGACATGCCTAAAAAAATCCTTCATTTTTTACACACCATGAATTGCAGAAATCTTAGTGATTTGTTACACATTTGTTACAGACTAAGATGTATAAATATATATATGTACATGTCTGTGTGTATAACCCAATGGTGAAGGCCCCATTTATCTCAGATGAAATAAGGGCAATGCTCTGAATCTCCTAAATACCATGTCTGTACTTTCACTGGTAGGATGATTGAGAGGTAAGAGCTCTCTTCCAAACTACTTATTCTTTTACAAGAATTCTCAAATTCAATAACAGAACCATTGAAAAACATTTTTTAATGCTTTATGGACTTTTGGTTATCCATTTGGCTGAATTGGAGAACTCCCAGTGTAACAGAAAAGAATCTGTCTGTAAAGTTACCTTGTTAGTAAAGGAGCCAGGTGGCTTACTGTCAAATGTGATCTTTCTAATGGCATATTCAGTTATGCTGGCTTCTTTTGCTTATATGGTACAATAAATAGCAATACATAATATTTCTCATTTGGAAAGCGATTTCATGCACAGACCCCATTTAAGAAACCTGCATTACTTTTATACTGAAACCTTAAGTGAGAGAATTTGCCAGAGATGACAGTGGAGTCCCAAAGCAATTACATCCAAAAGTTTAACATCGTCGTGGTATTGGAAGTGACTGTAGCAAAAGAGGACGAATTTTAAATATCTGTGAGAAACCAGCGCAGTGTATGATTGTCGCTTTGCCATACTCGGCGTTGGTAAACTCTGTCCGTGCACGTTGAGCCATCCGCAGGAGCACCTTGAACCCTAATGGAGACCGCCTTTCTCCGTCTGAAGGCAGCGATTTGAGCGCGTTAATACCCGTAAGAGTAGGAGAGAGAGCACTTGATTTTATGTTGTTGAAGTGACTTTAGCTCCAAACTAGCATTACTTGAGGAGTCGTATATTCACCCTGTGTGTGTGGTGTTAGGGAGCCCGGAGCAGTTAATTCGACGTATCCGCGGGAGCGCGGTGTTCCCCCCGGGGAAATGCGGGCTCCCGACGGACGCGCTCTCTATCCCTGCGGGCGTCGAGGTGTGAGACCTCCCCTCCTTTCCTCCCCCCCCCTCCCGTTCGCGGGAGCGCCCTACCTGCGGCGGGGCGGTGCAGGAAGGGGGCGGCGCGGCGGGGCGGCGGTTCCGGGCAACGTCGGCGGGCGCTGCGCGTTCCTCGCACCGGGACCGCCGCCCCGCCCATGGCCGCCCGCCAGGACCCCCTGCCCCCAGGTGAGGACCCCGCCGCGAGCCGGGCGGGCGGAGTGCACCAGGGGCGGTGGCGGCTCCCGGGGCCCCCACGGGTCCGGGACAGGCGCTGTGCGGGGCGCGGCCCGCCGCGACCACCTGCGGGCTAGTGTGACCCGGGGCCGCGGCTCAGGGGAGCCAGGTGAGGAGCGTAGCCCCGGCTGGGATAAAAAGAGTTTGCTGGTTGCTCCCTTCCCCCTCCGCACACGCTAATTAAGCGCGGTAATAATTTATCATGTGCTCTGCTGATGTGATTTAGTACAACCTGTCTTGTCAAGCCTGCTACAGTGCTTAGCGTGTAAGTTAGTTTGCGCTAGTTAGCCGCACGTTAAAAAGACACTTGTAAAAAGACATTTTCTTAGGATCCCAGAGTTTGGGTGGTTAGGAAGTCCACACATTTTAACTTACACAGCTAATGGAGCAAATGAATTGAGTACCTTATCTGAGGTGTGCCAGCATCACAGTTTTTCCCTACTTATCTGCTCAGACAGGGACAAAATATTGAGTAGTTAACAGTTAAAAAAACTGCACAAGTGCTGATGGCTAGGATTTTTTCAGAGAGCTGATTATTCTGATACAATTTGCCATATTTCCTCCTCTTACTAAAATCTGAAATTGAGGTGCTTCTAGTCAAAGAACCATTATTGATTTGAGTTACAGGGTTTTCATCTTTATTAACAACATTAGTATTAGGGTGATAACTTTGTTTAAGTTGTATGAAGTTGAACTATTAATGTGTGTGCCCAGCCTTGGTGTGAAAGGGGTCTCTTTTTGTGCATGGTTGAACTACCCAGCTATGGTCCACCTTATATGTTTCACTCACTGCTGATAGTGTCAAGGCTGTGTTGCAAGGAAAAAACTAACGGGGGGGAATTCCATCTGTGCTACATAGTGCTTTGTGAATCCCCTCTGCTTAAAGGTCAAAATGCTGAGGTCTATGAAGCTCACCTTCAGGCTTCCTTCCAATGCAAAGATGAAAAGCAGATACAGAATTGACAAACTGTTCGTGCTGGTAAGTGCACAGCACTGCATCCCCATTGGAGTAGCAGTGTTGAACAGAGAGCAATGGTGGGCATTGGTACAAGTCGGCTGCTCTTCGTGCAGACTGGTTATACTGGATGGGCCCAGGCAGAGCTGTAGCAGCCGCTGGGCAGTGTGCAGGTGCAACAGTGTGCAAGCAGAAATGAACCTTGGAAGCAACCATCGAACCTGGCTTATGACTGTCCGAGACAATTTGCATGTGCTGATTTACGTCCATCTGAGTCAACTCACTTGTGGTTCCCTGTAGAAGAGTGGGGAAGTAAATGTAGGCCAGTGGCTGTGTGCTGTCAGTGGGGAGTACGGTGATAGTGATTTTTTTGCGGGATTCCAGGTAATTGTATGAAGCTGTCTGTGAAAGTAACTGTGAAATCAGACAATATGCACTGAATAGTCAGTCAGATGATACCTTCATTTCCTGTTGGCCTTTCAGCATGCAAAACTGTGGATGGTTTACATTTGAGATAAACAGAGAACATTCCTCCCTGCTGCTTTGTGCACCTGTGCCCAGCTATATGACATGAGCTGCAGAATGTTGTGCGAGATATATGTGGGAAAGAGAGAGGGGACATGGCATTTTAACTGTGTTACTCACAATTAAATATTAAGTCTGGTTTTCAGATTATCTGCTTACTATCAGTGGCCAACAAGACCACAGTGAATCATCTGCAGCCCAGTATGTTGAGTCTTTAATCTTAGGTATAAATATTCATAAACATACATACCACTTATAGAAAATGTTTGGACTTGGTTGTACTCTGCAACCTAAAAAACATTGAAGTCATTGTTCATCATGAAGAACTGTAAAAAAAGGGAAGAAGTTAAGGTATAGGAAAAGAAACAGAGTTTTAAAATATTTTTCAGAGTGGATACTAAGCAAGAAAGATGCAGAGTCATAGATTCATGTGAGTGTGTTTCTGAGTGAACCTAGAAAGCAGGAGTCAAAGATACCACATGGGACCCCATCACCTCTTGTAGAGACATCCTGGAGTTTGTCCAGTCCTTGTTTCAAATGCCGGTATTCTCGGAGCTTCTCCCATTTTTTCAGTGCTTCCCTCTGGATCATAGAAAGTGAGTTACCAGTGCCATAATGTACCTTAGTCATATCTTGGAGGTGTAACAGAGGATAGGGGATGAAGCTCTTACCATAGCTACATAGCCAGCAAGGTTCATGGGCATTCTATGGGGTCTGCTTTCATCTGCCTCAAGGCTCCTCTTACATTGGTTGCATGCTTTGCCATTGGGTTTGAATGGAAAAACAGGGAGACTAGGGATGCCTGGGTTGGCCTTCTTGCCTAGAGCCTTTGGTTGCCACTGCTTCATTGTTTTCAGCTTTCCTTTACAGTGTGGGCTTCTCTTTGCCCCAGCTTCCTTTCCAGTTCCTCTGCAGCTTTCAACTACAGTTCCCACAAAGAATCTCCATTTTTGGCCCTACTTTTGTGCAATGTCTTATGACAACTTATTGTATTTTCTTATATCCCGCTGACTCTCATCCTCTCTGCATTTGAATTCGGAAGTTTATGTGCTTCAGTTTGTGCTGACTCTTGCTATCGGGGAAGGCTTTATCCAGATCATTCTGTTAATATCATGTTTCTGGAGCAGGGATTTCATATTTACCAAAAGGGGCATGTGTGACAAGAATATAGGGTTTTGGTAGGGTTTTTTTTTTCCTCTTTTGCATATGGCTTCCTAAACTGCAGTGTGAACAATGCTCATCTGAAATTTCAGTCTCCTGCCTTTTCAAAACATTCAGTGTGTCTCTGTGCAAAGACTGTGCTCAAGCCTTGTCGTCTGACCCCTTTGATCACGTGCCACTTGCCTGGACAACGCCTGTGGATTTCCTGTGGGCTCTAGTGCTGAGAAAGGCTCTGCCTGGCATCACAGAGAGGAGCTGGGCACCACACTGGACACCCAGCAACTGCTGCTGGTGAGGCTGCCTCACAGAAGCAGGAGGGAGAACAGCTCTATCCCACTGCTGCCACCTTTTTTATTTTCAATATATTGGACTGTCTTGCATTTTTTACACTTTAGCTTGTTCTATTGTGTTGAGTAGATTTGTAGCAGTGGGTTCCAAAATAAAATTATGCTAAATTTGAGTTGGTTAGAATAATGTCTGTGTAACTTCTGTACTATTTTGGGGTTCAGTGTTTCTACTGTTCATTTTATAGTTAATTTTTTGGACTGCGTTCTAAATGCATTACTTTTTATATATGGGAGGAGGTAATTGCCAAATATTGATTCCAATCACCTCTTACTGGTTGCACCTGAAAACTTTTAATGTGTACTTGTAGTAAGTATAAGGACTTTGAGTGAGAGTGACAAAAATGGAATGACGATCTTACTACATAATTTAAAATGCTTTTCAATTTTTGAGAACATTGATACTTATCATCAGAAGACATTTTTCGAAAATATGACAGGAGGATGTTAAATTACAGGAGTGGTTTTCTGAATCCTGACTTCTGTATAAGATTGTTTTAGATTCTCTGTGCACTTGTGGCAAGTACCTCCCTATTATTTGTCAGTGTAGCCACTGATGCAGAGGGGTTGACAGTTCATGATTCACCTGCAGGTACTTTGAAGACTTATTTTTTGTATTCCTTTGATGTTCATATAGTTGAAGTTTATTATTCTATTTTACACAAATAATATTTTCCTCAAATATGTTTTTTAATTAGGTTACTACAATCCGCTGTTTGTAATAGTATTAATTTTTGTTGTAGTGGGTATGTTTCCTGTTTGAATTATTTCTTTGAGGAGAAAATGGAGTGCTGTCACTGGAAGAACAGAACTCAGCTTTTAGAAAATTTACTAGCTTTTGTTCTTTATTACTGAATTGTTTTGTGATTTTTTTTTTTTTTAGCTAAAAATAGTTTTCATGTAAGTCTTTTTTTTGTTAGCTTAGAGTTGGGTTTTGTTGTTGCATGTAGTTTCTCGTCTATGTGCTCTGACATTTTCCAGTTTGTCATGTTTTCTTGTGGAAATGTAATGACATAATGCATGTAATGGCTGCATAGTTGTGCTTTATCTTGGTCAGACAAAGAAGCAAAATATGAATTGGCAGACAGAAATACTTTGATGATTATGTAGTGATAAAGCTTTCTTATTACAGCAGATCATGCAGCAAAAGAGCCAGTGGAGGATACAGATCCAAGCACTCTTTCCTTAACAATGGTATGTGTTTCTGGTCTAATACTGTTCAAATTATTATAGCTCTCTATGGTTATGTAATGCAGAAGTGAGGTAAAAACGTTCAAGGATGCTAACTCTAAACAAGGATTTTGCTTATCTGTATGATTGCATAAACGAATTTTAATTTACTAACCTTGTGCAGTTAAAGTGTAAATAAAAATACCAGTCAGTGCATCAGCTGAATTGGATGGTGTCAGCAGAGCTGTCCATGGGATAGCCTCCAGAGGCTACCATAGTGCCATCTTTTTAATTTAAAAAACTCCCAAGAACCGAGAAAAATTGGTGCTGACATTCTTCTGTCTATATAGTTTGGAGGGATAAGAAAACCCACCTAGGACCTATAATTTCAATTGTACTAAGCTGTTATTCCTTCCTGTGCCGGATGAGTTGAACTCGTGGAAAGGTAGTACCAAAGAGCAGTGCCTTTGGCAGGCACGGGTGAACCTAGGGAGGGACCAAACAGAGCCCTCTAGTGCTTACTGGCAGAGGAACATCGCTTAGGACAAGTGTCTTAGGATATCGAGCATGCCAGTCTTATGCTGAGGTAGGAGTATATCTGCTGGGGTAGAAGTAATATGAATTCTATGAAGTCTTTTAAATGTGGAGGTTTATTTTGTTTTTGGTTGGAGGTTTTTTGTTTGTTTTTTTTTGGGGGGGGGATTTTTTTCTTTGTTTGTTTGGTGTTGTTTTTTTAGTGTTGCTATGGATTATTTATTCTGGGGGAAAATTTACAGTGGCATGTACCCCAGGGAAGACAATTGTCAAATGTAGTTATGTAAACAGATTGAAATGCATTAGTTTATTTTATGAATGGCAAGTGAGCAAATTATTACTTTGTCTTGGTGTTTTCTTCCCATTTTGAAGCTTTGCAACAGGGACTCTGCAGGAAACTCTGAAAATTTCACTAGTACTTAAATGCTGAGGCTGCACTGCTATCCATTATTGCAGTATGTTTATTTGCATTTTTGCTTGCAGGTTTTAATAAAAACTATAGACTTGTCTTTGTTTTTGTGGACTGACTAAATTAGATACTGTATTTTGCTAAGGAGATTTTTTTTTAAAGGTGAGGGAAAGTTGCTATGTCTGAGACATGAAGTTTCTTTAACACACAACCCCACCATAAAAGATCTTTTAATCCATTTACTTGGTTATGAGCTTCTTTAAAAGCCTCACCTACTTTTGCATAAGGGTGAGGGTCATAGGGAAGGAGGTAGATTTCAGGCATAATAGTAAGTTATAACATGCCCAGAAATCAGTAACTATCTCCTTAGACTCAGTAACAATAATTTTCTATTGCATCTTAATTAACTATTTAAGTTTAGAAAAGAAGGGGCAAATATTTCTTTCTTTTTTTTCCCCAATACAATAATTTATCAAAAGCTCCTATCTGCTAAAAAAGCATTTTAAATCATCTCTGTTCCTCCTGGTATGCCTTACCTTTTCAAGATTATCTTGCTACTTAAGTGCAAAATTTCTTTCCCAATCTCTGCTATTTCACTAGAAAGTAATACATTTAAAAATACTGTAGCAACACAGCAATCTCTATTACTTTTGCATGTGCTAATCAAAATTGCTAGTAGCATCTCAGTTACCACGTAAGTAGTGTTACTCTATCTGATGGTGAACACATCAACTAGTAGCAACTTAAGTGATGCAACTATAATTACACGATTTTATATGCTCTTTCTCCAGCACAATTACATTTGAAATAACAAGTATCTGTGTTTCTTGCCTTTTTGTGACAGACTGAAAAATATCCTGTCCAAGACACAGGAGTACCTAAAGGTAAGTATTGTGACTTCTGTCTATTCAGGTGTCCTAGATATGTGTCGTTACGTGCAATAAAACCGGTGGTGTTATCCAAAGATTGAAACACTCATACTTTTTCCTAGATGTGTGTTTTAAATGTAATGTCCTCTTCTGTATTTTTAAAGTCAATTTGGTGTGTATATTTAACTTCTGAAATATCCTTCCAAAGTTTAGTTTTGATCTAAAAATCAGTCTAAAACTATCATCAGAAGATCTGGGTTCTCAGTCTGGAAGGAAAATACTTTGAAGAACAGTGCTTAGACAACAGATGGTAGAGACATCATTGTGTTAGAAGGTGGCTTTGAAGAGGTTACCAGTGCTTTCAGGTTGGCAGAAATAATAAATCAAGAAATACCCTTCAGGTCTTTTGCTTCTGATTGCATTCTCAGCCTTATAACCAAGCAACTCTTCGTGCCATCCTTTGCCTTCAGTAGATGTTAATACCATCTACTTGGGACCCTACTATTAGGTCAACTCTTTACAGGTTGTTGCCTCTCCTCACTGAAAATGCAGAAAGGGAGGGCAGGTTCTGTATTGCACTGAAGTAAATTACATGGATTACACAGTGTGAATATCCCCTTTATGGTTTCCTTGACATGTGAGGTGGTTTTTTTTGTCATTCCAGGCTTCACCACTGGGCTTTGTCCAGGGAATGCCTGGGCAGGGGCTCAGTTGAGAAGGCCTCTGCAGATAGTGTGTCTCTGTCCTGTGTTGCACAGCAGGTCTGCAACGGGACAGACACAGAAAACTAAGCAGGAGCTAGTCACAATGGAAACTTTTGTTGAGGAGTGTGAGCAGTATATGACTGGGTTTAGAGAAAGGTCAGAGGTTATTTTGGGGACTTAAAGAAGCCAGCTAGAGGAAATGAGCATCTTTTCAGAAGTGATGCTCAGTAAGGAAGTATAACACAGGATGAAGACTTTGAAATCATAAACTGCTTTCTCCTTATTTGCAGCAGGTGGTTTGGTCATTCAAAATTGTTTTTTAGCACTAAAGCAATTACACTGTAGCATTCTTTTCCATGTCCTGTTTTTTATTTCACCCATGACATTAGGTTCTCCTCAAAATTAATTAGATAATTCCTAAATTTTAAATTTGTCAAAGTGGTTTGAAATCTGAAATTGCATGTTTTAAATGCATTTAATTTAAAAAGGAAAGTTAAGACGTAAGTAGAAATGTCAGCATGAAAGGAAGTGAACACAGTTTATATTTAGTTTTAGTTTCAGCTTCCTCTTGCTACGTGTAAGAAGATGGAAGTACTAATATAAAAATATAGCTTGACATTCCCCCTTTGTAGTTGAAAGTGATACAAATTCCTCTTAATATTCCATTCATTTCCATTATTTCAATTTTTTTTCTGAGAATGACTTTTCATAACTATTTCTGTAAAAATACAGACTTAGAAATATGAACCTGTGAGATAAAAGGCATAACAGATGTGTAGGTCTGATTCTGTGTAACACACAATTATGTTTGCTTCAGATGTAATGTTTGATCAGACAGTACATTGGTGAGAGTGACTGTTGCTTTTAGAGCTCAATTAATTAATGGGCCATTTTGAGTCCATAATTTATTAAAGTTCTTGGCACCCTCTACTGATTATGAAATAAAGGGGAGATATGGGAACTTTTTATCTTGCAGGGGTAGTCTTAATGCTTATCATGATTTGATTATAATTCAACCTTCACTCAAATTTAGACCAAATTTCACACGTACTGTTTCCACAAATTTGATGCCCATGCTCTTCATATTCAGACAGACTTTTTTTTTTTCATTTTGTTTTTTTTTTGTCATTGTTTCTGGGCCTACAGTAATAAAGAATAACTATAAGCCTTACTAAACATTGACCCTGCTAGGGGTGAAATACTATTTGGCTTTAAGTTTCAACAGTCTTATAAATCCAGAAAAAGAGGAAAATAATGATTTTGGGTTTTTTTCTTGCAAGTGTAAGTGATTCAGATAAATTTATTGAGTGAGATAAGGAAATGTGTCTTCTTTCTGTTATCTGATGATTGATAAAGCTAATAGATATTCTTTAATGAGATCTTACCACTAGGCAAACAGCAAATGGAAATGTACCAGCACTACAAATGTAGTCAGCACCATGGAGCATTCATTTGTGTAAAAACATGTGGAATATAACCTCTTTTAAGCTTGTATTAATGGTTGGTTAGCATCTGACCCACGGGAATGATGGAAATGGTGTGATGAGTAGGACCTTATTAATCATGCTGAGTGGAATTTGTCTATTTGCACAAGGTTCACAAAGGGTTTATGTATCCCTTCTGTCCCATTTTGAGGGCTGAAGTGATGCCTGAAAGGTTAATAGAGTTTGTGCTGTAATGGGGAATGCCGTGCTTTTCAGTGGAGTCTCAGGCAGTTGATAAACACACTTTGAAATGGATTATTTCAGTGCTTCAGAAAATTCCTGTGCAGTAGAAATAAGCAGGACGAGCCCAGTTCACAAAGGGGCAGAATAAAAAGTAATTATTTATGTGGTATATATTTAAACAACTGTCACTGTGTGATGAGAAAAGCAAAACAAAAACTATAGTGACTTGTGATAATCATCCTCAGCCTACTTTGATGTATTTATCCTGTAGTCAGCTTTCTGAAAGAAGAACATGACTCTTGCTTTAAAAGTAGTGTGGTGTTTGTTTAGAAAATAACTGCTACTCTAATAGCTAATCTCTGCAAGGATTATATTTCTTTGCACAGTCATGCTCTGCATTATTGTTACAATCTCTGCTGATTTAATATTTTCATCTTTTAATCTAGCAATTTCCAGTGCTTGATCATGATATGGAGTTAAATTTTGTGTGTTAGACACCTATAATTTATGTTTGATAGTCTTACTATTTAAATTTGTATTTGAGTGGAAGACCAGTGTTTCACACTCTTTGTCTTAGATGAAGAATACCTTACAGATCAAGTTACATTGGAAATTGCATCTGTGAACATCAAGACCCTTACACCAGATTCTAGCCTAATCCAACAGGTAAGAAAAATGATACTTGAATATGAAATAAGTTATTGCTCTTAGATTAAGTATTTTAACAAATAAATATATTTTCAGATTGTATCTGGAGAGCACAGAATTACTCAGTAAAAGAGACCAGAAATAGGCTCTCTTTCCAAGCGTTCAATGAAGTGAGTTTTTTGTGGAGAAAAGCAGAAGAAAGGTTATTTTATCATTAACATACACTTTTTAGTTTAAATAGGTTTTGATTAGTGTGTAGATGCTCTGAAGAAGAGACAGCAAATAGTTAAGGCTTTGTCATGCATGCTGTCCCTCTTTCCTGTTGAAAATAGAGCCAGGGCAGAGAATAAGTGAAGAAGTAAGGAATCCTAGGTTTTGCCCTTAGGGAGGCATTTGACCATTTTGCTTTGATTTTGGGACACTGCTCTTCCCATAGTTGAAACACCCTCCATTATTTGTGACATCTTACATTGCCATAGAATGGACAATACTGAGTGACTCCCATGCTCCATGGTTATCATATTTCAAGTGAATGTTATTTGCTGAATTTCAAATTGATTCTCTTTGGGTTGAGCAGAAAACTTGGAGAAGAGAAATGAATGAGCATTTTCCAGCGAGACGAAGAATTAAAAGGAGTTCCTTATGCCAGAGTCCCAGCTGAATTTCATCAGAAACAAACATGGGTTTGGTATGCATTTCACAGATGATGGAGGTAACGGTTCATTCCCATCATCAAGAAGAGAGCATTTATTGACAGCTTAGAATCACTATAAAGATAATTCAGTGTATCAGGGTGTTAATGATTCCACAGAGCTGGAAAACTTTCTGCTTACCTTCAGACTGTGCTTAGGTTTATGGTTTTGATTAGATCCATAGAGGTTGAGGATCTTCACTGTGGGCTTAAAAATGCCTTCATTTCATGGGCAGTAACACTACATTGTCTTATTGCAATTACATTACAAGAAAATTATCTTGAATAAACCCGAGTGCATCTGACTTGATAAAAGTGGATAATGACTGATTGGTAAAAATATGAATTTTGAAAACAGATGTATGGCACAGGTAAGTCTCCCTGCTTTACTTTGTACATTTTGCCATACTGCCCACTCTTGTTAATTTTTTTATCACAAGACGTGTATAATGACATAAAGGCATTTAGGCATCAGCTTTCACAATACAGTTTGAACTTTCATGAGTTCATAAAGTCCAAGAAATGTTACTGAAGGTCAGGATAGCAACTAAGTGAACAGCATCTGCTTTTTTTTTTTTTTATAATTTGCTTATTTGTGTCTTTTGAAGTAGATCTCTGGGGAGGCTGAGCTGTTCTGGGAAGTTCATCTTTCTCCCAGTGGGTTATCCTTCTGGGAGTTTGCTCCTCAGGGCTCAGTAATAATATTCTGCTTTTTTAAGGAATTTGTGGGAGTGGAGACAATGACTATAATCAGGATCTTTATATTTAGTTTTTCTTAAACTTTGAGTGCTCACGTGTTGCCATGAAGGCCAACTTTAAGTTAAAAAGCATTGTCCAGGTAAAGCTGTCATGGAGCCAGTGGAAAAGTAAACTAGTAGAAGATAATGGCAACGCTTATCCTGTTGCAATTGGCAAGTGCAGTGTTAGATCTCTCTTCAGCAGAGAGCAGACATTTTGATGTTGCATGTGTGATCTTGACGTTTTCAAGGAATAAAGAAATGCTGAAAATAGTATGCAAATTTTTCCTTTGTGAACATATGCAAGTTCACCAAAACAAATGGAAGTGCCTATATTCTATTTTTAATGGATTTCTTAGTAAAGAGGGTGTAGCAGGTAGGAATAGAGTATCTTATTACACCATATTTTTACCCATATAATGACTTGTGTTTGCATGCACAACTTGCAAAATGTTAAGAAGCCTGCTGTGATAGTTTTGGAAGAATGACGCAATACAAAAAAATCAACAATACTTTGCTGCAGCTATCTAAGGGGAAAATCCCCTTCTGCTTTCATCTTTAAATCCTCAACAGAGGAAAGCTATTTCACCTGGCTCCACACCCACATAGTTAAAATAAGGGGAGTTGCAGTTTCCCACAGTTCTAGGATCAAGGGCTGTCTTCCAGTTTTTAGTTGTTGCTAAGTAGTTGAATTTTAAGGTTGCAACGTGTGTTACAGTCTTAAGTTGCTAAGAAATTTCATTATGTTTAATTAGCAAGCGAAAAACCACTGGGGGAATGTTTACTTCTAACAGGAGGAGGGTTAGATCTGAGCCAGCAGAAATGTTCAAATCAACATGTTGCCTAAAAAAGCTTCCTATGTGTGTAAAGAAGTTTGTAAAAAAAGCTCCCCCACTTTTCCTGGATCAGTGAAACAATCCCTCACTACTGCATTCAACAGGCAAAATCCTTGTTTTTTTCTCATTACAAAACATTTAAAAATATTTAGTCAAACCATATAAATTGTTCCACAGCTGTTGAGGATTAAGAACAAATTATTCAAAAGATATAATGCTATAGCATATCGTGACATTGTTCAGTGAATACAATCAACAGGGTAGTTCTGTGAGCCAAAGCATGGAAATCCTGTCTGAGAAGACTGCAGATTGTCAGGAATTCCTCAGAACATTATATATTCCCTGTCTGACTTTAAAAGAATCCCAAGCTACTTGTAAGTAATCTCTTGCCAGTTGCAAATTAGCCAAATAGCTATTCTGGTATCAAGTACATTGTTTTATTTTGATTTATATTTGTTTTCTGCTTTGTAGCCAGAAGACAAAGACACGCAAAACCATACTGACGAATCACTTTCAGGTAACGTGTCAGCTTTCTTGTTCTACATATTTTATTCATAGATTTCCTTTGAAAGTACTTTATTAAAAATTGCTATTTGTCATAACCAAGAACTGCCTGAGTAACTAGTATTAGTGGACCTCATTTCATGACCTGTGTCATTTACAGCTTCCCCTTTGTTCTGAGAGGTTGGTGATCAATAATGCAGACCATACAAAATGTGTAACTTGGGCTTTTCAAATGTATGTAGTACATATACTTTTAGAAGTGATCTGTAAATAGCTGTTGGGAGAGAGCAAGAGCTGGCAGTAGGCTGTGGGGGCTTATCCCATAACTGTATGAGCTCTGCTGTGGGAGGGGTGTGTATGTGTATGACATACAGTTCTCTCAGTCTAACAGTGAGAAACTGAAAGTTTTCTATTAGTAAAAGAAGCTTGTCCTATCATGTAGCATCAGGATCATGCAATTAGTTGGGTAGGTCAGTCATTTGCTTGTCAGTGTCTAACACGGGGCATCTTAGAAAAGCAGGATTCTTTTTGATGCTTTTGATAGTCTTGCAGATGGTATAGCACAAGAAGCAGGTTGGTTTAGTTTTGTTTACTTATAACTGTGCCCTTTTACAGGGGTGTTTTCTTTACCTCTTCTTCCCTGCTTTTATTGGAGGATAAAACTTAGTCTGGAATCCCTGCCAGAGTAAATAAGATGAAATTCAGATAGGGTGCTCTCCTGCCCTTTTTGCTCAGCTAGAACTTTGATTGGATTATACTCATTTTGCCTTGTTTGCATAAGTAAATGTTGGTATGAATGAGGCAAGAAAATTTTGTCTCACTTCAGCAAGAGCTTAGGGTGCACAAGAAGAACAGAAGAGTTAACATACATATTTCTCTAGAGAACAGCTGTAAGGCCTGTGGAATACCTGTGAGCAAACATGTCACCAGAACACGTTTACCCTTAACAGGGAATCTGAGCATTTGTATGAAGTTATGTGTCTGCAGCACTGTTGTTGCTGCGTGTCCTAACTTGTTGAAAACTCCAGAAGTTGTTTTTGGCCTGCTAAAAAAGCAGCCTGATGAGCAGTTTTACAAAAATAACAATAGCCCGTTCTTTCCTTAAAAACAAAATACAAAGTGCATGCAGACACTGCATTCAGCTCACTATTTGATGGTCTTTCTGGACTTTTCACACCATCTGACAAAAATTACTGCAAATAAATTAATAATAATTAAAAAAAAAAACAAACACAAAACCCCACAAACAAACCACCTTAACAGATGCTGTTGTCTGTATGAGTAGATGACACTAAGTACCAGATTTGTCCTTTGCCAGAGATACAGCTCAGGCTTCTGATCCAGCACTTGTAAATTGTGTGTCACTGTTTTCTGTTGTTCTTAATCAATGTTTTGATTAATAGCAGCCCCTTTTTGAAAAAGTCTCATCCCAAGTAGGACTAGTTACTTCCCTATTTAAAGCTGTACAGTGAGGCTGGAGTACAGAAGCTTTAGAAAATGCTTCTAGAATGTGTCCATTTGGAGAGATCAAATTCTCCCTGCTTTCAAAAAGGAGCAGGGAGAGTTAACGTCATATCTGCAGCCAAAATGCTGATTCCATGTCCTACATCACTGCAGTGTTAAAGGTTTTGGTATTAGTGTTTAACTAGAAGTATGACTAGCACTGGATTCCACATGCTTTTATGGGCTATAAATATATATATTTGGTCTGACAACACCACATTGTTCACAGCGCTGCAGAGATACTGAATGTTGTGCGTAGGAGACCTCTAAATGATGATTTTTGGTATTTGATGCAGATTTTAGAACATATCACCACCTCCTTCCAGCAACTTGATATTTTTATTTTTCTCACGCATTGAAGAGTATGCACTTTATTCCTTTCCATAATGCACATTTCAAATGGGCTTCCTTGGTAGAATAGGGACAGCTTTTATTGTAGGAGCCCTTACAAAGCAAAGGAATGTTTAGCACTTTTTCATTGTGCTAAAGTACTAGGTGTTTGGAACTGTCAGAAGAGATTCTTGTGGGGCACGTATTTCATGTTGCTATGAAGGGAGCAGATCAGAAATGCAAAACCTTTTCCTTTATCCTACAACATGTATGCAAGATGCACGAAATGCATGCATAATCCTGTTGGTGATGTAGGCAGGAATTATGGCAAATTCGAGGAAGCAACATAGTTCCAAAAACACAAAAATGGAATATCCTAGCCCACACACTGCATTGAATCCCATGTCTTTTCTATAAAAGTATAAATATGGTGCTTTCAAAATTACTGTCCTTTTGATTAAAGCCACTGAGCATAGTGAAGAGAGAAGTTTTAGAAAGTTAATGTCATGAGTTCTTCATAAGGAAAGGCATTGCATGTCACTGTTCTGACTTCTTCAGAAGTGATTCACAGGAACATAATATTCTTCAACCATTTATGCTTTTAACTTTTAGTTCCCGGTGAAACCACAGCAATAGATCTTAACTTCTCCTCATGTAATGGTTTTCACTGCAGATCTCAAGAAAACCTGCAAGGAAAATGTCACCTGCTCCCTGTGCTTATTCCGTGCACCAACCATCAGTGACATGCTCAATGATGAGGACTTGTTGTACACAGTGAGGCTAAAGCTGGATCCCTGCCACCCAACAGTGAAAAACTGGAGAAATTTAGCAAGCAAATGGGGGATGACTTATGATGAATTGTGTTTCCTTGAACAAAAGCCCCAGAGTCCCACCTTGGAGTTCTTGCTACGGAATAGTGACCGGACTGTGGAACAGCTGATTGATCTCTGTAAATTTTATAAGAGAATTGATGTTGTGAAAGTGCTGCTGAAATGGGTGGAGGAGGAATGGCCCAAGAGAGGGAACAGAACTTACCAGAATGACTTCTAGGTCAAAGAAAGTTGTCAGTCTGTACATGTTAAATGCTGGGACTAGCTGCCACTAATACATTGGAAGTTTCCCTTGCAAGAGAGAGAAAGCCTGTACTGACAGTTTGTATACTGTGTAAGCCTTATCTACTGTATACACATATGTATGCTCTGTACCCTCAGGGTTGCAAAGATAGTATTCCAAAAGGAGAGGGAATCATCCAGGTTGTGTTCTTGAACCTACAAATTCCTTCAGCTTCTTTGCTGCTGTTGGTAGGCTTCCTAAGCAGAAGAGGATTGAAAAAGCCAGACTGCTGGTTTTACTGCAGCAGTTGTGAACCATGTCAGCTGTGTTCTGTTGCTATTGGGAAAGCCACAATTAGAAGGCAAGTCTCTTGGCCTTTCTGGTAACCCTTTCACAGTTTTGTCTCTTCTACCTAGTAGAAGATGAGGTGTATTTTTTTTCATTTTTTGGGTTTTTTTTAAGCTTTGTGATGCTGTTTTTGGCACAGGAACACCTCAGCGTTCCAAGCAGCAATTTGGATTTGCATGTTACAATTAATTCAATGTTTCAACATCACATTTGAGCAAGTTAAGCTTTAAGTCTCTTTTATAAACAAGAATATATTTGCCCTATGAAGAAATCATGCAATTCAGAGAGACTTTCCAACCCATAATCTCTAGGGGTAAAAAAAAACTAATTAAAATGCTCTATACTTAAAATTATTTTCCAAAGTTTTGAAGACAGTGTATACTCTGAGTGCAGGTATCAAATGCCTCTCACTTTCCAGTGTGAGAGGCTGTGTAAGCCTTATCACTCACAGGGTATCGTTAGTATTGACTATAACTTCCCTTTTCACAGGCTGTGGTTTTCTTCACAGTCCTGTGGGTTGACCTACTTTCTGCCCCACACCAAGGTAGTTGCACACCTGTGTGAAACTAGCACTGTGTATTGATTAGAGCCACTCTAATGGGAAATTACCAGGTGAATTCACCTACAGTCCAGGTGGATGGTTATTAAAGCACTTACAAGTGGTTTAGACTGATGTTTTTCAAAGGATTTTGATACTCTGAATTACACTGTTTACAATTTAAGTATTTCAGAAATTGGTCTTTTTCCTACCATTCTTCTGACATCTCAGACAATACTAGTATGTACATAGGTGTATATACCAAAGCACTGGTGAATGGTATGTCAAGACATGGGGTAAAACTAGAATGGGTTGCAGGTTGATACGCTGATTACTTTTCTCTAGTAGAAATAATAAGAATTAGTAGCAAAGCTGAGGGAAGTCTAATGCTGTATACTGACTTTCTTATTGTAAGAGAATGAAAAAGAACCTCTAGTAATACTTTACTGTAAATGCTGAGTGATATGGTTAACAGAGGGGCTGGAAGTAAAGATGAACATTTTCAGTGTCAGGCATTAGTTCTGGGGTGGCATAAATTAAGTTTATGTTAGTGACTTCCAGAAGCTGAAAATCTTGTTTCAAGGTGAAAAGAGTGACCTAAATTTGAGGTTTGAATTTTTTAGAAAAGTCTGGAATTTTTAATAACTTTTTTTTAATGATTCCTCAAAAAAGCTGCACCTGTTTAGAACTCTTTAGTTTTCTATCTGTATTTTAAGGAGGAAGTCGTACTGCTGTATCTTGTTGGGGCTGCAATTCATATGTTTTGCATTCCTCTTCCAGGTACTGGGGTTTCCTGATAGATGTCTGTTAACTCTAACTTTTGCAAATAATCTTCTGTCCTAAGTTAATGCTCCAGATTCAGCTTCGAGGACTATTGTTGTGGCTGGGCTCTTTGCTATTTTCAGTTCCTACAGAGGTATCCACTGCCTACATGCAAACAGCTCATAATGCAGCTTGTCCAACAAAATCCCCATACCCTGGGCCAACTGCATGCATGATTCAGGATTGTATGTCTGTGTGTTAAGTTTTTCCTCTGAGTGATGAGTGCTGGCATGTATGCCAAAGGCTCTTCCCTCCCATAACTTACCACAGCTATATGTGCGTGGTATTATAATATGCTTTGCTTTGGTAGATCCAGTCCAGCAAGGAGCTGGAACCCTCACCTAAGACTCAGAATGGGAATACAAAATGATGCAGCAGCATTCCTGAATCAATGTGTTCAACTGAAATCTACCCCTCTTCCCATTTCCTGGCTAAAACTTGTAAAATTTTTAAGAAATGATGATGTCTTCTGGAGATGAGCTGTGATCCCTCAAAGCTCTTGAAAACTCAATGTCAGCTGCAAGGATTCATGTTTAATGGAAATAAAGCTGCTTCTGAGAGTACATATGTGGATTCTGCATAAATTCAGCTCTGAAGGTTGAAAATATTAGCCTTAAACTGCACCACACACTGGATTTGTTAGTATACTTGAAATACTTTTCTTCCTCTTTGTATGTCGTAAATGGAGATGTACACACTTCTTTTTTTCTTAGTTTTATATCTTTTTACAAGATATTGGGTCTGAGTGTTCAGTTTATTCTTATATCTTCTGTTATAATGTATACTATTTTTAAAGAAATATAGATTGTCAATGTTTTACTTTATTGTTTTTGTTTTTATTACAGCTAGGAACACAGCTGTTTTCTTTCTCACCAGTCACCTTGGAACCACTGAAGTATCAACTAGTTGTGGGGTGTAAAAAACGTCTTATATATGAAATTCATGACTCCTTAAAGCACTTATGTTTGCAAGAGGTACTGCTGTTCAAGAAAGGAAGATGCATTTTTTAATCTATTCCATATGAAAAATAAGTTAATTTTGGTAAGATGATAAAAAGAGAGGTTTATCTAGACACTTGCAGTGGAGTTACTAACTATAGAGAGGTATGAAACCTATAGTGGATGAACTTTCCCTAAATTAATAACCAGTAATGGACACTAAAAAGGCTCTAATAGGCTATCAGTTTTATTCTTTTATATCTTTCTCCTATTCCCATATGAGACCTGCTCTCCCTTCAGGGATTTCCAGTTTTTTGGCTGCTATTTCTGTGCCTGGAGGATTACTAATGGCCTCTCCCACCCACTTTAGCTTCTATGAAACTGCCCAAGCCCCTGTATTCTCTCATTCCTGCAGCTTTGTCTAAGACCTAATGAGCTTAATAACTGTTCTTCCAGGGCAAACTTCCAGTGCTGTGCTCCAGGAGCACCAAGTTTTGCTGTGGGGCATTCCCAGCAAAACAGTGACAGTGTTCAGTTGCCTCACTCACTGCATGCACTTCCTTTTTATCTGTGAGGAGGAATGCAGGGTGGATTTGGGACTGTCCTTTGGAAGCCTACTGTAAAGGATAGGGTAGTCAGCATGGCCCAAGATGCTTGCTTCAAAATAAGTTGTACAGCAACTGTAAACCAGACTTCTTCCCAAACCACTACTGAATGACGGAGATCTACAACTCTGCCTGGGCAGCACTTTGTGCAAGAGACTGCATGTTTTTCACTGTCTCAAACTGCCTCCCACAATTCCAAGTGAAGCTGTTAGCAAGAGGAAAAAAAAAAGTAAATTCTGATATATGGTTGTTTAAGTTAGGCTGACTTATGGCCAGCCATGGTTGGAAATTATTTGTCAGACAGCAGAATTGTTTAAACAAGGTCAAAGAAAGTGCATGGCATTTATAATAACTTACAGAACAGCCTGCTTGTGTAATTTTTGCAGCATATCATGTTCTTCTGTCCATGAAGGCAAAGCAATTCGTTATTCATAACTAATTTCAATATATTTTGTAAACTTTAAGTTTTGGGTCAGTTTTGGACAGAAGGACAGAGCACCATTAAATGATGACTTGGGCTTGTTACCTGTTTTGACAGCAAAGTGCTTTGTCTAGCCCCTGAGTTCAGCTAGTCTTGATTGCATGGCTATAGTCAGTTGGCCTTAAGTAGATAGGGAATGTATGGATCTACTGGTCAGACAGGCTGAATATAAGCAGCACTAAGAAGAACTTATTTGGAAAGGTGGAGTCTGTAGTATTTGGTTGCCTCTATTTTTGTCAAGGACTGGGACTGATTCCATCTTAAAAGAAACTGATCACAAAGAGAAGTTTGCAGCTTTGGGAAAGGTTTGCTGTACTTTTTACTAGGGGCAGAGGGGCAGTTAAACTACTGGACAGACTTACTAGCTTGTTCGATCTCTGCATTTTATGTTTGTAAAATGGTGATTCTTGATTTCAAAGGCAAGTCTTTTGGATAAATATGTATTTGTTATTGTGGTAATGAGAGTCGTGGGATTCTTAAATGTCAGAGAGAGCTGTGCAAGTCTTGTTATGACGGAATCAGCAAGGTTGGCTTTAGCCTTTTGGAACATGAAAGAATTGCTGTGTTGAATTTTTTTCAGGCTTTGTTTACTGGCCTTCACAGTGCGATGAAGATGAAGATTGAAATTGTAGAAGAGATGAGAAAGAAGTAGCTTCTATTATAAATGATTGGTGAGAAATAACATCTATGGTGTTAATGTACTCTTTCTTCTGATGTATATACAGAAATAGGTCCCATGACTGAAAATCTTAGTTAATTATCTCTTTCAACTTTTATTGAGGAATTCCAGAAACAAGGCCAAATGTTTTAGTAACTTGGATAATAAATGTGTTTCTGTGTATCTGTGTACAGCATGAGATAGATACACAATTTTACATAGCCACATTAATGGGCTTTTTTTTTTCCATTATGAGTTTGCTTCAAAATTACCCAGTGTTTAGTTTGGGAATGGTTTTTTGTCTTCAAAAATAACCAGAGTTTGATGTTGTTGGTAAAAGACATTTACCCAATTATAAAAATCCTTAACAGAAAGAGCCAGGATGAGAAAGGGGCACCCAAATCTTTACAGTAGTAATAATATCTTGAATCTAAGCCGAGGATTTATTTTTGTCTTTGCACCCAATATATGTCAGCTTCCCCTACTTCAGTTCATTCACAATAAACACATTTTTTTGTCCTAATTTACTTTTGCCTCTGCTTTCTCTGAAGCGGAGGAGTTCACCAACTCAAAGGTCTATTGAAAGCCTGTTCTTCTCTAACGATCAGAAAACACCTACCATCTTGTGGTGAGAAGTGATACTACAGCCTTCTCACTTTTTCTTTGAAAATGCAGGAGTGTTAAGTGCAGGTGAGCTCATCTGTAACTGCAGAGACCCACCAGGGGGATGTAAGGGCAACTGCAATGCTGATGATGAAGGTGTGAAGGTCAAGTCCTAGGGATCTTGCCTTTGGTCACAGTCTCATCAGACAGTTTTCCCTTTTGCACAAATACATGATGTTGCTTCTTTCTTATCTCCCTAGGTAGGTAGGGACTGAAGCACTATGTGCAGATCGTGGCACAACCACCTGGGGGGGGTGTAGGGGGTTGCGATGCAGACAGGGACAGCTTTGCTCTAGTATCTGTTGGAAGAAGTGATCCTGACTACTTGAAAAATCCTAGAGTGTTGTGTGACTGATTTAAAAAAGAAGGGGTGAATATGTTTTAAGGGTTATATGGCTTAGAATGGGTTTTAAAAAGGACTGTTTACTTCTCTGTAACTTGTTTGTCCTTTGGCCCTTGTATCTCTTCTATATCTTGTTTGCTCTTATGATTCTCTTCAACATTTTGCCTTAAAAAGTAGGCATTGCAACAAAAAAATAGATTACTTATTAGTTTCTGAAGTGGCAGTAGCATTTTAAGCTTTTGAATGTGTAAGCCCATTAAAAAACCCACAACTTTTTATTTTGTTCCTTGTGATTTGTAAGCTTTAAACTGAAAACTGGAAGCTCTGAATGAACATTGGAGCTAAGTATTGACTTATCAAGGAATAGTTATAGAAGGCCACCAATTAACTTATAGCTAAATAAAAGCTGAGCCAGCTGGACTGTCAACTGAAATTTTAATGTTGGTGTACCAAGAAGTGGTGACTCATGTCCTGCTGGAATCTAAAGCCTTTCAAAGAAGCTAGGGGAATAATTTCCTTCAGAAAATGCTGTAATGTACAAACAGCTCCACTAAAACTGTGAAAGACACAACAGTGTCAGTCTTTTGAGATCATATGAAGTCCTTACACATAAAGTTTCTGCTGAACAGTACATTGTGTTGGATGCTTTATCCCTGTGGCCTGTAGTACTGTATTAACTAGGGGAAGAAATTACAGTTATTCTGGTACCACACAACAATATAAAAGAGATTAGCTGAGAGTAACTTTCGGTGGGGAGGTTCCTTAATGGAAATTAGTAGCCTACTTCAGTTGCCCCACTGCAAAGCTAGATAATGTGTGTATCCATCAGCTTTGGGCCAAGGATAAACAAACTTGTCATAATGCATATTTTAGATCTGTTACTAGCCTGTTAAGAACTCTTGATGGGACCTGCAGAGAGCCATTGAAGTTATTAGTATTGAATAGTCATAGTGGCAGATTACCATGTAAGTGATATTTGTACAGTTCTGGTTCAGGACAGTATTTATCTTGCAGGCTATTCAGACAATGAGTCATTAAAACATATTATATGCTGCTGTGGAGAGTGTTGTGGAGGCCCAAAAGTGGTATCCTTGACTTTAAAATGAATTGGGCAAATTCATGGTCTGCTTATACAGTAAGATGGTGCAATTGTAACCTCTGGATCAGAAAGTCCTAAACGGCTGATGGTCAGAAGCTGTGTGTGTGCTGTGTGTTTCCTTTGGCTTTCTCTCTGCTCCTCCAGGCAGCCACTCTCTGTAATGGTCTGAGTTCGTGACCTTTTGACTTGATGTGGTACAGCCAGTTTCATCTCTACTGGACCACAGATGTCTTGTACTAACCTCAACAGCTGAACGTAGGAAGCTGTAATGGTACTGTATGCATCTTGTGTCAAGTGTAGGGAATTCCATTACTGGTGGAAATTTTGTAATTGGAACTGGGCATAAAATATTGGGCCAGGTAAGTGCGACTACATATGCTGTTACCCTGACTTTGGACAATGGCTTGCTGCCCTGAGAGATACAGGCTTGGCTGCAAGGACAGGAGGTCTGCTTGAGAAGTCTCCTTTGAGGAAGTAGGATAGCATGTAATGATGTACTTTATGACACTGTGCTGAAAAGTAAGAGGGACTGGAGAGCAGGAGCAGGTAGCTGATTGGCAGCAAATAGCTAAGGCAGCTAGCAGAGCCAAGAGCACTGCTGAGGTGAGTGACTCACAAGGACTGGGCAGCTTGTAATGCTGCTGAGTCTGCTGCAGGTTGGATGCAGCCCGGCTGCCCAGCAGGGAAGGCACCAGCCTCTGCTTTGGAGAAGTGCAGATGTAAGATGTGTTTATGGCAGGAAGAATGGAGCAAATATAGGGGCTCCTTAACCGCTAAATTACAGGAGGGCTCAAAAGGGTCTATGATTGTACTCTTTTCTATCCAACAAAGTGATGTTTGTTAAGCCAGCTGACTATGTGAAAAGTAGTTAAAAAAAGAGTCTGGACATCAGCTTAGTTTAATTTTCCCAGCTTTCTGAGTAAGCATGTTATTAGCATGGCCTATGTTGCTGTTGGAAGCTTACGCTGAAGCATGGTACAGTTATACAGGTGATATAACAAACTGTATCAAATCCAGTTTGCTGACAACAGATTCAGTGAGCACTATATTTATCTAAACTAAATTCATTGTCACTATTAGACTCAGTAACATAGATCCAGCAGCTCTGTGTAAAATTGTGCTAGACACCTTCAGTCTGTTCTAATTAGTGGATTGTGGTCTGATACTGATGCTCAAGTGATAAGTCTATCTTTTCTCCAAAATGGAAAAGGAAAACAGAATGAAAAGCTGAATCTGTAAAAGATCACATTTCAGTTTTCAGTGAGATGAATCAAAACAGTTCTTGGCATCCAAAAGGGAATATGCAAGATATGCCAGTGTTTTGTGATTAAATTCCTCTGCCAGTACTTGTAGTTGGGGCAGGAAAGGCAGGTAAAATTTCCGAAGGGTAACAGCGTCCTCCTTCAAATGCTACCTTTTGGCCAAGAACAGCTGCTAAATTTGCTTCAACTGAAATTGTCTGCATTGCTCCTGACAGAGCATTTCTATTTCTCCAGCAAGCAAAATTCTGCTGGAACATGTGAAGTCAGACTATGCTGACAGGATAATACACAGTCCCAGTAATGTCAAATTGTAACTTTAAAAGCTAAAACCTGAATTTGGACTTGGGCAGTGGAAATAAGGAAAGACTTTGTTATTTGTTGCAAGAAATCAGCAGGAAAATGGCAGTCTGTGAACGAAGCAACAGGAGTGTAGTACAAGGCTGCTGAAGCTGTAATCCAACTGACTCATTGCCAATGGTGCATCAGGTTTGGGAGCTGAAATAGGGATTTTCCTGCAAATTTCATAAGCTGCCTATGACTCAGCCTAAAAATCAGCATGTTAATCAAACAGCTGTTCTGTTTAAGTAAAGAACTGGTGCATAGTTTAAATCACTGTACTTCCTTTGGATTGTTTCTTCCCAAATGTAGGAGAGCCCTGAGTAAGAAGTAGTAAAGCAGTAAAACTTTATTTTCTATGGTTCTAGAAACAGTTCCACTTATTGCTCCTCCTTTCATTATCGTATCTTTTTATTCCAGCCTTTCAGCATCTTTTCTGTCCCTGTTGTTTGACCTGAACTTTCAAACCTGCTTTGAGGTTACTTTCTAATACTGAGAACTGAATGTATTTCATGTACTTCTGTCTGTCTGGTTTTATCAAAGCTTTCTACTCTTTAAACTAGAATACCTGGATAAAATAGCTTCAAAGAGAAACTAAGTGATAGTTCAGGCTCTAGGACCTTTTATTTATTCTCTTTTTAAATAGTGCCTGGGAATGATGTAGAACAGTTGAATAGTGAGCTTTTTGTTAGCACCTGACTGGTTCTCAGTCCTCTCTCAAAGCCACGCATGATTCTAAGCTCTCTTTTCCCAAGCAATGTGCTTTGCTACTTTTTAATCTGAATAGCTCATTTCTGCAGTTCTTCTCAAAAGACGTGTTATCACACCCTTCTGTGAACGAATCCTTCAAATCTGATATAACTGAGCTGATATACCCTTTAAAGCAGCAATCTTACAACTATCAGCAGGATTCTAGCAAGTAGATATGGTTTGGGATGGAGGGGTTTTGTGCTGGTTAATTGTAGAATAGAAGACTGGATATTATCTAGCTAAGATATGGTAATGGTCTTTGAGACAACAGTGCTGAATAGTATTCTAACTTTGCTAGAGCCACATTTTTGCAAGGCAAAGAAATACCGAATGCCTGTAATTGAATAGGATAAGGTAATTTAATTTTGTGGGCCTTTTGTATTGCAACCTTTATTTTTGTGCTCATCTTTCTTCCATCCAGCATGTGAAGAGGGGGAACTTTAAGTTGTGCTTCTCTGAGCAGCTTGTTGCTACACATCATGAGCTGTAAAACTATATGGGGCTTCACTGTCCTTTCTGCTTACTAGACCAAAACTGCCAAAACTGCTCGTAGTGACGCCTGTGAGGGAAGAGGAGGATGCAAGCACAGCCTTGGGGCAGTGGGTATAAGATCGAGTGTGGGTGTAAAATTTCCAGGTTTCAGAAACACAAAGGTCCTGGGGCAGCAAATGACCCAGTATGAGCTTTGAAACTGCATTTGGATCTGGTCACAAGAGATGACCACAGTCATCACGGGTCACTGGAGAGGCTGGAGAGTTGGGCAGAGAGAAATGTAATGAGGTTCTATAAGGGCAAGTGTAGGGTCCTGCATCTGGGGAGGAAAAACCCCAAGTACCAGTTCAGGTTGGGGGCTGACCTACTAGAGAGCAGCTCTGCTGAGAAGAACCTGGGAGTATTGGTGGTAGACAAGATGACCATGAACCAGCAGTATGCCCTCATGACCAGGAGGGCCAAAGGTACCCTGGGGTGCATCGATGACCCACAATAGTGTGGTCAGTAGGTTGAGGGAGGTGATCCTTCCCTTCTACTTGGCCGTAGTGAGGCTCCATCCGGAGTACTGTGTCCAGTTCTGGGCTCCTCAGCACAAGAAAGATGAGGAGCTGCTGAAGAGGGCCCAGTGGAGGGCCACAGAGGTGATTAGGGGCTGGAGCATCTCTCTCATGAGGAGAAACTGCAGGAGCTGGGCCCGTTTAGTCTACAGAAGAGAAGCCTGAGAGGGGATCTCATTAACACATATAAATATCTCAAAGCTGGGTGCCAAGAGAGTGGTGCCAGACTCTTTTTAGTGGTGTCCAGCAACAGGATGGCCATAAACTAAACGACAAGAAGTTCCACCTCAGTATGAGGAAGAACTTCTTTACACTGAGAGTGGCAGAGCACTGAACAGGCTGCCCAGGGAGGTCGCAGAGTCTCCCTCTCTAGACACTTTCAAACCCCACTTGGATGTGTTCCTGTGTAACCTGCTCCAGGTGATCCTGCCTGGGCAGGTGGGTTGGACTGGATGATCTCCAGAGGTCCCTTCCAACCCTAACAATTCTGTGATTCTGTGTGAGATGTGTCTTGCCAGGAAACACAATACATAGAGGAAGCAAAGGGTTTGCAGGGGAAGGAGCTGAATTAACTTCACAAGGTGTAAATCCAGCCCCGCAGGGCATGTGGCTCTCGGACCCTCCCAGTCACTTCCAACACACCCTCAGTGCCAGGCAGGCACTGCACTTCCAGGTAAAGTCCGTCTGCCCTCGGCCGGGACCGGGCAGCAGACGGGCCCGTTCCACAGGAGGCGGGCAAGTTCCCGCGGGGGCGGCCCCGCGCTGACGTGGCGGCGGCCGGAAGCGGCGGGGGGCGGGGCGGAGCGGGGGGCGGTGATGGCGGCGCGGGGCGTGTCAGCCCGCGGGTGTGCCGGCACTGGTAGTCGCGGAGGGGCGTCGTGCAGGTAAGAGAGGGAACGGAGAGAGCAGTGACGTCCCCCCTTCTCGCGTGTGTGTGGGTCGGGGAGAGGGGCTGCTCTCGGCGGGCTCTGGGGGGAGCCGGGGCTGCCTCGGGTCGCCGAGAGGTTGAAGTGTCCGAGGTTGCCTGGTGAAACTGGTCCTGTGTCCTTCCAGTGTGCTGGAGTGTTGGGTTTGTAGCTGGGGGCGGGGACACCGACGGGGTTTTGTACTTCGATTGCCTGCAAGTATCCATAAAGTATCTCGGTTATTCTCTTTGCAGAAGCCTTGTTGGCACTGGTGTAAAATCCAGTTTTGATTATAAGGTCTGACTGGAGTTACCTTCATGAAGGACATTTTCTGCGTGTCACAGTGGGACAGCATAATAGCTGGTTATTGGCCTCTATGGTTTCCTGTTTTTCTGTTGAAGAGATTTTGCAGTGTGTGAGAAAAGGAAAGCAATGTATCTTTTCCAGTTTTGAAAGTCCGTTCAGGGAACCTCAACTTGCAGCGTTGCAGATATGGTGTTACATGTGCTGACAGTGGTTCCTCTGACAGGGAGGGTACAGGAGAGCCTTGCAAGTGCATGCCCGTCTCCTGGTTTTGACAAACAGAGCCTTAATTTCAGCTTTCCCTGATTACTGTGACCTTGTCAATAAAATACTAATAAACAAACAAAAAAACCCCTCATCACTTTGTCATAGTGCTGCCAGGTCTGTTACGACTGATAAGCTAGTTCTGTGCCAGGATCCTCTCCCAGCAGGATCTAGATTGCTGTTGCACACCCAGGGAAGTTCAGATAACAGCTTGTTGGGTTGTAGGTTTCATTTTTGTGTGGTCTGCTCTTGGACTTTACAACGGTAAAGGCAAAATTATTGTTTGCTTTGGTCTTGATTTTCTCATTTTAAAAATGAAAACAATGAAATTTGCCTGCACAGGCAAAAGTGAATTGATGGTAGTATCCCATGGGAAGATCAAAAGGCAGAATGTTATGCAGTGTTGGCACCTTATGTTCTCTGAATTGTATTCTATACGCTGGTCTTAAGCAGATGAATTAAAACCCTTCTGGCCCAAATCTCTAACAAGGTAAGTCAGATACTGCAAAATGGAGATGCTCTGTTGTTTAACCATTGCAGAGATTAACCCCTGTGTCCTGTGGAACAGGTCACAGACTTGGGGTTTTTTGTTTGGTTGTGGGTTTTTTAATTTGTCTTTCTAATGTTGGTTTTCAAACAGTAAGGATTCTAGAGCCCTCACCTTTGACTTTTTCCCTGTCTACCTGTCATCACCACATAGTTTGCATGCTACCTTAAGTTGTTTCTCCAGAATATGCAAGTAATAATTACTGAAGAGTCTCAGTTGGGCCCTGAATTTTGGTCACTTTGTTAGAAGATTTGCTAAAGAAGTTGCAGTGTAGCTGAATATACTCACAAGCTGTTGTTTTATTTCTTATTAATGTTGTGCATTTAATTCAAGTTTTACAAACTCCTGTAATTAATTGTGGAGTTCAGGGATTGTGTGTGTTGGAAGAAGAAATATAAAACACCCTTTGCTTCCCTGCTGTGTCTTTGCCTAGAATCTCTTAACTTTATGAAAAATAAAGATGGAAAAGACAAGGTCACCCCCTAAGACTTGTCTGCTCTGGGAAATCAGGGGTTAGTACAGAAAGAGTAAAAGAAACATATATGTTTGTCTTGGAGAAACTGCTTTTGTCCTGTGTATCTTTTCCCTGTCTGCAGGCAGGGGTCAGCTGCAAATGGAGAGCTATTGGGGCCCTGTTGAGGAGCACTGAGTTGTCAGTAGATAGGGATGATTTTTACATGTGATTCTGTCTCCATATACTGAATCTTAGGAAGCTGCCGATGACAGTGTGTACTGGTGTGTGCTGTCCCTCATTAGAATGGCACCTTCTTTCTTTAAGCAAGCCTCTTATTTTTGTATTTCAAAACTCCAGCAAATTTGCTGGATAGTTGTTTACATCATTTCTTGTGCTATTTAAAGTTATACCTTGGAGGATTTCACTTCATGTTTTGTCACTTTGTTTCTTTCTAATTAAAAGTTTTGGGTTATTTTCTCAGGGATCTCTCCTTTGATGCTGCCTGACCAGTAAGTCCTTGAAATACACTCCAGCAGTGGTCACACAAAACTGACAAACTTAAACTGGAGGAGGGAAGATGACTTCCTTGGATGTAGCACAGAAGACAATGAGAAACCTGACCTTGGATACACCAGAGAAGACAATCAGTAACCCGGTAACTCCTCTGTCATGTCAACAGTGTCTCCCTTGGGAAATGAGACTTTGCTGTTTTGTGTTGTGCTGTTTTGCGTAGTGAGGAGTGTTACTGAGAACTCTGCACCGCTCGGGTATTTTAGGGAGAATGTCACAGGTGACACCACTAGCTGGTGGTGTTTACAAATTGTGCTGTAAACAAATGGACACTTAATGCACAGGACTTCCAAAACAGGATAGACATTGAGCCTTGGAAGGTAGTCCTTTTTCATGCACAGCTTATGTAGGTGTCTGACAGTTTTTGCAGAGTGTGCTGGAGAGTGAAAATATGATAAGCAATGTTTTCACTTCTAATTCTCTGTAAATATAGGTAGTGCCTGGCATCTGTCATGAAATGTTTATTTTGTGTAGTGAAATGTTTATTTTGTGGTGCCTGTAACTTCAGTCTGAACAATTAAACTTGAATAATTTTTCATAGTTCACATCTTAATTTACGAAATTCCTGTTTATTAGGGAAGATTTGAGCTAACACGATTCAGCAGTTGCAGAGAGTAGATTTGACTGAATGTTGTTTGCCTAGCTTAGAGTCTGGAGACTGTCTCTGAAAAACTCTAGCAATCTTATGATCTGCGACAGCAGCCTGACACTGGCTCACCCTAAGGGCTGAGCTGAAGTTGTGTTTTTTTGTTGTCTTAAAAAAGGTAGTTTCTTTGAATCCACAGGAAATAGTATTTTTAACATTTTGTGCTAGAACAGTTTAAAATATTAAAGTCTATAGAGTATCTATGTGGAGTGTACAGTAACATAGATCTGCACAGGACTTCCTTATCTATTACAGCTTTGCACTGTCACACTCTTGTGCCCTCAATGATTGTTCATTCATACATGCTCACTGTATTTGGGAAGTGGATAGAGTTAGGGATGATGGGGGGAATAGGTTCAACCTCCCTCACAAGAACCCATCCGGAAGAGAAAGGAGAGGTCTAGGATTACCTAGAAGATGGAAGGACTGAACTGCAAAGGGAAAGGGAGCATGAAAGTTGGTAAATGGAAGTTTTGGTGGGAGAGGAGGTGTGAAGAGGAGGATTAGGAGGTGTTTAGGACAAATGAGCAATCTAAGAGAGAGAGTAAGACTTCCAAAAATTCGGTGATTGCAAGGGGACTGATGAGTATGATGGGTGAGAAGACTTAGCTGGTGAATCAAAGGAGTCAACTAGAGCTTAGGAGTCAAGAGCCTAAGATGAGAAAAAGATTGAGTATTTGGGATTGAAATATGGAGGCAGAACTGATGACCTCAGGACAGCCTCCAGACAAGGCCATGAACAACCTGCTCTATCTGACCTTGCTTTGATGGAGCTGGGCTGGAGACACCAGAGGTGTCTTCCAATCTCAACCCTTCTGTAGTAGGGCAGACCATGAAAATGCCTTTATTTCAGTGAATCACTCCATTAGCAGCAAAACTTAAGAGCTTTATTGCAGGTTTGAGTCTGAGATGTATTTCTTCATCACTGTACTATTCTCAGGCATCTAGAAAATTCTGCTTTCCTCTTTATCCCCTTTACCCCACCCATCTGGTAAGAATTGTTTACATGTCCAATCTGATAGGGCAGCTGTCCAGTACCCAGCAACCTGGATGAAAGCTGTGTTATCATAGTCCTTTCCTCTGTTTTATGAAAACTGGGACATTTTAGAAAGAGCCTCATCTTCAAGACCTCTCAAACTCAGTTGACATGAGCAGTTGGCTTTCGAGGTAATTTTTGGAGGTCTGAGAGATGGGATAATGGTGGGTCATGTCATGTCGTAAGCATTATTCTTAATAAACGAGGAAAAATTAGTAGAAGAGTGTCTTGGGACATAAGGAAATTACAGGCACATTCTGTGATGACAAAGTCTCATTAAAATTGCACTGTTACACCCAGAAAATGCTATATTATGGTCTTGCAGATTCCATGTCTGAGCTTCTGAATAGTTGATGGGCCATCTTATTTTCTCCTAATTAAATGCATCCTTTAAATAAAGATGTGGTTTTGCCACAATTCCTCTTTCAGGAGTAAATGACTTTGCTTCACTAGAGCAGTTAAGTCCCAGTATCCCTGGCCTTTGTCTGTGTGCTTCTCTGGTTTGTCTTTGTAGACTGAACCAGTAACTTACTACTCTGCTGCATTACTCTGAGCTACTACCCCTCAGAAGCAGTGTGCTAAAGCTAAAACAGTCAAGATAAGTTTTTTCTTTTTTTCTTATTATTGTTCTTATTTTTTGAATAAAAATGAGCTTCTTCTGTGCAGCTTGTGTATTAAGGAACCAAGCCAATGCCAGTAAGCAAAGAGATTTCAACCTATTTATTCTTTCAATTTAACACTTAATTTCACATTTTGGTCCTCCTCTACTGCACCTGCTTAAGCCTGTAAAAATGATGAGACTTAACCTGATCATTTGTGAGTTTATGCTTGAGAAACAAGTTTTGGTTTGTTTTGGTTTGGTTTTTAACCTGATGTAGAAGATGACTCCAAACTAGGTGTTATGCAATGTGTGGGAATGAGGAGGGAAGTGGAGAATGGGCAGAAAAGGATGTCTATCTACTGGCAGAAATAATCAACAGTGGATTTAGACAATTTTTTACTGTCATTCCCCCTTTCTTCCTCACAGATTAACAAGAATATGTGTCAGCAAACACATATCCTTTTCATATCTTCCTCTTCCACATGATTTTATATATATATATATAAAAAAATCTCAGCTTGTCCTTTTATGGTCCAATGTTCCATTCAAGAGTAGTATTTCCAGCGCATTCATTATTTTTGTTGTTAAATTAGTGGAACTCGTTTGCAATTATGTTTCATTCCAAAGATATCCTAAAATCTTACACACTATTCCATAGATCATGGATTTTGTGGGAAAAAAAAACCCAAAAGCAACCTTGGCAAAATTTTTTGTCTGTTTAACTGAAGCAAATGCAACATTTGCTACCATTTACTTCCTTTTTCAATCTAAAACACATGTGGTGAATGCAGAGTTACAGCTTTGCTTTCAGATCAGTCTACCAGGAACTTCCACAGTTTAATATCAAGGAGCATCCCTTCCCTTCCTGAAATGCTGGGTGCACCAGCTGATGATCACAGTGGGGCTTCTGCCAGCATATCTGAACTTTGCCAGTGAGCTGTGCTGGGATGACTGGGGCTTTCATCTTGACTGACATGTCCCTTCATATGGCTTAACAGTGTACTGTAGATACTATACAGTCCAAGACTCCTGAGCAGGGCTATTTCAGTGCACTTTGCAGTTCTTAGCTCATTAGGGTGAGGTATTTGTTGTGTTTGTTTGTATAGTTTTTACTAAGAAGACACTCTGTGACATACTGTCTTCTTTTCCATTCACTGTTTTCTGAAATGGAGCAAGAACAAGCAAAAAGGCACCTGCTCTAGTGTCTGGGGTCAGAAGTGTTGTGGAAGTTGCCTCCTCGTACCAGCAAAGAGCTGATCATAGTCAACCCTTGGGAATGACCTAATTTTAAATGAATCCTCTTTATCCGCTACGAAAAGTGAGGCAATAAAATATTACCACTCTTCATTTAAGAGCTAGGAATGGAGGATGGAAATTTTAGTTTTAATTTTATCTGGGAAGCTTGCATTTCATAGGAGAAAATATGCCAGGTTTTTCCTTCCTGTTGTGGTTTCTTTTAAATTAAAAGCTAGTTATGTTTCTTTTAACGTGCTAGAGCACCACATAATTAAGTATTAGAATATTAATTTTTAAACTCTTGTGGATTCTTTTGCCTCCATCACAAAATGTTATTGGAATATTTTCTCTTTTTCGTATTTTTTTTTCCTTCCCTCTTCTAGGTCATTCCATATGTTGGGACAATACTTGGTGGCCTTGCTCCTGGAGAGCTGATCGTGATACATGGGACTGTTCCTGATGATGCAGACAGGTAGTGGCTGTGGTGTCACTTATGATGGCACACAAAGGCTCGATCTAAATCCTTGTGATAGCATTGGATTAAATGCAAACTTCAGTAGATAATGAAAGCTTTGGGATGAGAAGTGGAGTACTGATTTTTTGCTGATCCTCTCTTCTCTCTTTTTGCCTTGCCTGCTTTGGCAGGTTTTTTTCCCAGTCATAGCAGATGTCTGCTTCTATAAAGGGATTATCTGAGACTAACCAAATTGATAACTGAATGTGTTGTGTGTAGGGATTACCTTAAACTGGGATAAGGAGGTATGGTGTAGTGCATGGGCCCAGTATGAGTGTTATGTTCCCTGACTTTACCCAAAGTTCATTTGATATATTGTGCTGAAGATGATGGGAGGGAAGGTGGTGAACACTATAAGTGAGGGGTTTACATGATATGAATGATAAGCATTAGATAGATACTTAAATACTTCAATTCCTTGCAATAAATCTTGGGAGAACCTTTCACAAATATGTAGGAGTTGGACAAATACATGTTTGGGTCTTTTTCCTTATCCAGCAACGTTCATTTTGTCTGCCTGTTCTGAAGCTCCACAGTAAAACTCAAATGTAGCTAACTTTTAGATGATTTCTTGACAGACTGAGCTGAATGTGGTTTGTCTTATTTTTATGATTAGGTTCCAGGTGGATTTACAGTGTGGCAGCAGCATAAAGCCTCGGGCTGATGTGGCGTTTCATTTCAACCCCCGCTTCAAAAGGTCTGGCTGCATTGTTTGCAACACACTGGAGAGGGAAAAATGGGGCCGGGAAGAGATCACTTATGAGATGCCCTTTGAGAAAGGGAAGTCATTTGAGATTGTCATCATGATTTTAAAGGATAAATTTCAGGTGAGTCTGGGCCGATTCTTCATCTGCAGCCGGTTGTCAGCCCAATAAAAGGGAAGTATTTTGTATAATTAAAATAAGTTTTGGAACTCTTGGTGTCTGTATTACCTAGGTATAGTCTAAATACAGAAAAGTTTAGAGTTTTTCTTTAAAGAGGTGCTAATTAAAACAGACTTTTAATTTTGTATTGCTTCCATCTAAGTTGGATGAGTAGGCAAGTAACTTCCTGCCATGGCTAATGGCTACTCCATCCTTCCCTTTCTTATGTGCCAAAGGCTAACCTTGGGATGAACCTGTTCTGTGACTAGTGTAGGGACAGTCCTCTTGGAGGGAACATGTGAGCTGTATTTATCTTGCTCTGTTAGACTGCAATAGTAGATTCTATTAGATTGGTAATACCACATTGGTAAATGATTAGATGCTAGAAACAAAGGTGTGAAATGCAAATTTTAGTGTAGACAAATAAATCTTCTTCATAGTGATGGAAAGACAGACTGAATCGTGGATGAGCTGAACTAGTTGATCTGATGTTTTCTAGGACACTTCCTGCTTCTGTACCAAACCAGTGTAAAACAGATACATGCATACAATTTGATACATTGCTGGTGTAATGTATGTTTAATACAGTTTCTCTGATTTTGTTTCCTGTCTCTTTAGGTGACTGTAAACAAGAAACACTTGCTGCTCTACAACCACAGAATTAGCCTTGAAAAAATAGATACTCTTGGCATATATGGCAAAGTGCAGATCAAAACTATAGATTTTGTTTCTAATGTAAGTTATATAGATACCTGATTTGTTCGATTCCTTTTCTTTCTCTTGCTAAACTGCATAGTAGGATTTATGGTAAAAAGGAAGTGAAGAAAAGCAGCTACACAATCTAATGTTAGTAACAAAATTTTAGTTTCCCCAGATTTCGACATGTGAGTCTTGTGAGGATTTCTGTCCTGCCATTTTAGTCTTGCAGTTAGGGGCAGAAGGGTGACAAAGCTAGTAGGACAGATGGTATAAGAATTGATTGGATACTGAATCTAGGAGTGGATTAGACTTTTCAAGTGTTGTAGGGGCTCCAGAAGGAACTCTTGAGTATTCAGTGCTTCTGAGTGACAAGTTTAACCATGACTGTCACTTGTCGCTTGGCTTTGAACACCAGGGTCAGCCACAGCTGGAACTCCTTGTGCACATAACCCTGGTTTTCCTGCTAGAACAACCAAATTGTCGAATGAAACCATAAGTAGGAGTGTACACTTATTTGTGGGGGATGAGAAGAGATATCCTTTCTAAAAGGCTTTGTAGCTTGAGTTATACTTGGACCAAACTGCAGTGAATTTGAAGTGAAGACAGTGCTGTTCTTCCTCTCAACTGCCAGCTCTGCTAGAGAAAGTACACCAACAGGGAGGAGTTGGACAATGTTTTCCCCTGTGCAGAAGGAGAGATCCTTCTGTTCTGGGAGGATGTGTCTTTTAGAGCAGAAACTGAAGGTGATAAATTCTAGGGAGATACAGAAGGTAAATGCCTTTTCCCTTTTCTGTCACTCACTAAGGCAGCCTACCTACTCCTGTGTATAATATTCTGTGTCTTTTCTGCTCCATCCTCACTACATTGTGGGCAAATCTTGGGTCTCTTGCTGCCAAATATCAGGTCTAACTCAGACTAGTAATCTAATCAGACTAATAATTGTGTTGGTAAAGGGTGAAGGACCTGAACATAATGAGGTCTATGCTTTAAACATAGGTCTTACCCACTGATAATTTGCAAAGCCTATAAACAGACTTTCATGGGCCCCATCACTTGGCCTTGGGCATGTTGCCAGAAATGTGTTCCTGCAGAGCTGTGTGAATCCTGGTCTTGGAGGACTGACTCTGAGAACTGCTTGGGGTCAAGCAGGTGCTGTAGGTTGGTGTCCCAGGCACAAAAGTGTACACTTGGTTTAGTCCGTGGTTGCTGTAACCTTTGCAGAAGAATAGAATGGAGAAAGGGTGATTGTTTCATTTTAGTCTTTGCTTCTAAGATTCTTTCCTGAGGAGGAAGGTGGTGGCTTGTGTTGAAATGAACAAGCTGAAGACAATCTGCTAGGACTGAGCAGGAGCTGTGTCTCTGCATGGCCACGTTGCTCATCTGTCTTTCCCATGGGAAGGGACAGGGATGCAGGGGATTGCTTAGAATCCCAAGGACCCCCCTGAATGGACCTGCTGTGCTGGTATTTCTACCCCAGTGAGGAAAACTGTGGGTACCCTCCGATGCCAAGGGCTTAATAGTGCTCTTACTGTTAAATAAAGATTCAAAATGTAATGAGGTAGTCTTCAGAAATCTCAATTTGGTTTCAACTATTGCACTTCATGACTTTTCTGTGGTTTGTAGAGGTTTGGCTATCTTTTTCATTACCAGAGCCCTAGATTTCCATGTTAACAGTTCACCCTTCAAAGCAGCACAGATCCTTATATGCTTCTAAACCAACTTAATGTTAAAAGTTCTGTGATGTTAGCAATGACACCTAAATATCTCTCTTTCTGCAGTCTTTACAAGGCTCTCAGCCCTCGTCTCTAGGAGTAACAAAGATAAACACAGAAAATGTACGTATGTTTGTAGAAGGTTGAATGCATCTCCCTGTTGTCTGATAAGCTAGATAATGTTCTTTTTTTCTCTTGTAGGGGGTAATGCCAAGTGGTTCACAATTGGTAAGTGTCTTGTGTAGATTTGTGGCAAATGTGAAGAGTAAAAAAAAATCAAAAATATCTCAGTTATTCAGGAAAAAAACATGCACAGAACAAGGGAATTGAGAGTCTACTGCGAGATGATCATCAGTGATCAGTGATCAGTTTTGTAGAGAGTAATCCTCTGCTACTAGTAAAAGTGAGGCTATTTGTCAAATCGTTTAGAAAACCCAAAAGATAAACACAGTTTCCACAACCATAAACAGAGAAATAAAAAGTTAGGTACCTGAAGTTTTAAAGGACCAAATCACATTCAAACCTTTTTTTTTTTCCAAATAAGCATACTTTGTTTTCTCTACCTTAGGGAATACCTGCAAAGCAAAAGTATTCTGCAGTCACACCATGTTAACATGTGTGTCCTGGAAACCTGTCTGGTACATCTTCCTCTTGCTGACAGATCCATGCCATCCCTGTGTACACTTCAGGTAGCTGGATGCAGGCATTGCACCTTAGGATTGGAACTTGCACCCAGCTAACGTGGAGTGTACGCAGAGTGGGTCCTCATCTTTTTGCAAGAAGCTGTACAGGTGGACTGTATCCAGTCTGCAGTAAGGACCATGCTCAAACTGAAAAGGGGTTGAAAGCCAGGAATATATACAAATAGAATTTGTGAAGGTGAAGTTGCAGTGAGTGCCATGATTTTAGACACTTTGCCACTTAACAGCCTGCCTTCTTCAGTCTTATTTCAAAACCAGATAACATGCAGTATTGTAGTTTGCAAGTGGTGGACTCCAGCAAAAAACATAAAGAGGAAATACTTCTCCATTTGCTCCTTTTCCCTGATAAAAATAACTTCTAACACAATGAAAAAATAAGATCAATAAAATATTTGCCCTGTCTGTCGTTATGAACTGATGCAGGAGGACAGAATACTCATTGACCCTACTTCTGGTACTTATGCAGCTGTGGGAGAACACTACACCTAGCATGAGTCTTACCCTTCAAAGCAAACCTGATATTTTCAGGGAGGAAAGGTCAGGATGTCTGTATCTGTATAATTACATGCAGGGAGTTTCATGCTTACATTTTTCTTGTTTTGTTTTTGCCATTTTCCTCTCCTTCTACTATTAGTGGTGGCAGAAGTAGTTGTAAATAATGCTAATTTTGAACCCAAGGTGGTTATCTAAAGAAAAAAGCGAACACTGAGGTATGCTTATTTCAGTGTTAAGTTTTCCATTATAGTATTAGCAGAACATGTTGATGGGAATAACTTTAGCTGTAGGTGCAGATTCGCAGTTGTAGGCCAAATTTCCTCCTGCTGTAGTAAAGCTCAGCTTGTATATTGGAAAAAGTAAGTCACAGTCAAAACGTTTACTGGTGGTATTTTTCCAGGGTGTTCCTTACGTTGGGAAACTTGACACTGCACTTCATCCAGGATGCACAATTGCCATTAAAGGAGAAGTGCATAAAAACCCAAAGAGGTATGTGTTATGGATTGTTTTTCTGCTATTTAACTAAAGTACTCTTGAGAATGAGTAAGCTTTTCCATTGCCTCTGTCCTTATTGACTTGCAACTTTGCATCTGGAATCATCTGAAACTACAGTGCAGTTTTCTCAGGAACTTGCAGGATACTGCTTTAAAGAGGACTTAGAGAGCAGCTCCATTGTGAAAAGTGAAGGTAAAACCTGAATGACTTACCTACTAAATCTGCATCATTCACATGTTTGTGTATCTGTTTAGGGCTTTCCATTGTGCAAGGCGTGTGAGCAAATGTACTGTACAGTGACAGTTTCTATTCTAAAGAGATTCAAGAGTAGGGAAATTGGCAGAAATAGGTGGAAAATGAGTGAGTTAGATGAGTTGCTGGTGTGCTCAAATGCTGCATGTTACAACATTTCTCTGAATACCTCTCTGACAACCTCCTCAATATATGCATGAAGGTACTAACTGACAAGAACTGAGTGATGAACTGAGTGATTAGAGGGATGGAACTCCTCTCCTGTGAGAAAAAGCTAAGAGAATTGGGACTGTTCAGCCTGGAAAAAAAGAATGCTTGAGGGAGACCTAATTGCAACTTTCTGGTACCTGAAGAGAGCCTACAAGAAAGATGGAGACAGACTATTTACAAGGGCATGTAGTGACAGGACAAGGGAAAAGGGCTTCCAACTGAAAGGGAGTAGGTTTAGATTAGATATTGGGAAGAAATTTGTTACTGTGAGGGTGGCGAGGCACTGGAACAGGTTGCCCAGGGAAGTTGTGAATGTTCCATCCCTGGCAGTGTTCAAGGCCATGTTGGATGGGGCTTGGAGCAACCTGGTCTAGTGGAAGGTGTCCCTTCCCACAGCAGGGTCATTGAAACTAGATGATCTTTAAGATCCCTTCCAGTCCAGGTTATTCTGTGATTTTATGAAAGCTGTTAGAGAAGTATGAGCTATAAGTTTGATAGCAAATTAGGAACAACAGGTTGCAAAGAAGACATTTTCCCAACATGAAAAAAAGGTGGGAGAGGAGGGGAACACAGCATAGTCAAAATGTAGCTGAGGAAATGTCTGTGCTTCAGCATGCTTTTTATTTAAAGAGTGGTTTGGCTCTGCAGAAACGTGTCTAAAAATGAAGCAATTAGGGCAAATGATGAAAAGCGTACTTTTCACACTGTGTGTGTGCACTGCACTCCTGCTTTCTCAGGGCATGTTTCTTCCCTACAGTTGAACAGCATTCAAAGTTCACATTCATACTGGAACCTAAGTCTAGAAATCTCATCAACAAAGTTTGGATGGACTTCAGATTGAACAGGATAAATAGTAATTGGAGGGTAGCATTTGTATTCCTTCTTTTGGCTTGAGAAGTTTATTAGCACATTTCAAGTGCTGAATGTGCTGCTTATAAGCATGAAGAGGCTTTTGACTGTTAGTTAAAGCATTGCAGGTTGTCTGCTCTTTAGGTTTGAGCTTTTAAATATATCTATTTACATGGAGTTTATTAGTTATTTCATGACTTCCACTCATTTCACACAGTTCTTGATGTTCCTTTTTCGTGGTGAAAAAGAGAACTTCACAGCTTGGAAGTACTGCAGTATTTCCTATCTGGACTGAGCAATTCTCAAAAGAGGGTAATAATCTGACAGCTGGAGCAAATCTGGGGGGACAGGGTAATATTTGTTCTTCAAATGCAGTAAGGTCTTTGCCACAGATTGAAGCATTTGTTTGAATTTGGATGACTCTTCCCTCTGATCACTGTTCTCCAGAGCTCTGCTTTAGGAACCCTGTTTTGAGGACATGTCTGTGACTGTGGAGTGTTCATTTAGCCTGGGCAGAGCTGTGCTGCCTACAGAATAATGTTTTGTATGCATGGTGTCCCACTAGTCTTGAGTGTATGGAGAGAACCCTCAAAACTTTTCCTCAGAGTCTAACCAGTTTGTTGGCAGAAAGAATAGTGTCTTTAGGTAAAACAAAGCCTCCCCCTCTCCATTGTCTGAGTGAAAGAGAAAGAGGAGCAGGCAGCACAGTGTGTTCCTGTGAGAATGCTGCTTCCTAGTGCAGTAGGGGGGTCAGCTCTTGGCCCTCTTGGCTCAATACCTTCCTGCTGAGACATGAGCAGAGAGCTGTGAGTGTGAAGCTGATCTAGACAGATCACGTCCTACATTTGCTACCTCCAGCAAAGGTTTCTGTGCAAGGGAGACAAATGCATGTTAGCTGCCTGCTTGGTTCTTCAGGTGAATCATGGCACTGGCTCCCAAACAGTCCTGAGTATTGGCTAAGGACTTGGTAAATGGCAGGGACTACTGCAACATGTTTATAAACCCTTTTAAAAAATATCTTCCAGCTTTGCTATAAACTTGAGACCAAGTGACTCAAAGGACATTGCGTTACATCTGAATCCTCGAGTGAAAAATAAAATTTTTGTAAGAAACTCCTACCTTCATGACAGCTGGGGAGAAGAGGAAAAGGAAGTTGCTAACTTCCCTTTCAGTCCGGGGATGTACTTTGAGGTAAGATTAACTGAAACAAAGCATCAAACAAGAAATTCTGCCAAAAGGATTAACATACAGATTTAAATAAAACTGCTATTCCTGCATTTCAGTGTTTTGAGAAGATTTAGGATAAGCAGAGCTTTGACTTGGTTTTAAATAGAAGCAAGAATTTGGCCTGTGCTTAGAATGAATTTTAATCGAATTGAGTTGGACTTGGTAATCCTTATGGGTCCCTTGCAATTTAAGTTATTCTATGATTCTGTGAATTTTATTGATGTTCCACTTTTATTTTTAAAAGTTGCTTATGCATGAAACATTCTCTGTAACAGAAGCAGGTCTTGCCCAAGTCTGGGCAAGCTCATCAGGTTGTTTTTCATGTCTTACCTCAGCTTAAAACTTTACTGTTTCTCTTCTTGCTTTTCAGCTGATTATTTTCTGTGATGCCTACCAGTTCAAAGTTGCTATTAATGGTGTTCACACTCTGGAGTACAAGCATCGTTTTAAACAACTTGAAAAGATCAACGTAGTGGAAGTCACAGGAGATGTTCACTTGTTAGATGTGAGAAGCTGGTAGTTCTTTTCAGTCAGTACTAGAAGAATTAAGCCTCTTCTAATGACAGTGCCTCCTTGTCAAGTACAAACAGGTGCTGACTCATGCTGAGCCTGCCTTTAATCTGTCTAGGCTTCTGCATCTGCCTGAGTTAGGCAAGTACCAGAATTGCTAACTGCAAGATTAAATCCTCCTCCAGTTTACAGTTTCCTGGCAAGCTAAGTGTTTGCTCAGATAAATCTCCTGTATTACTGAACCTAGCAATATCAAAATGCTGCAACCTACTGTGTCTAACGATTGCACTTGTTATGTTTAAGTTAAACTACTATTCATCATTTCTCGATAGCATACATTCCTATTGTGATGTAGAAATGAGACTGGAATAGAATCCAAAGATACAGTTATCCACCTCAGAAGGGATGTTCATAATTTATTTAAAATAGAACTATGAAATATACTTTCCTACTTCTTAGTTTATATTAGCAATTATAACCTTTTTACTGAGGCTAGATTAAGCAAACAGTTGACCCATTAGTTCTAGCAAAAGGCAAGGAGGAGTTTGATCTTAATTCTTAGATTAAGCCTGCTGCTGCAGCAGTACCTTCTCTGACGCTCATGTTATATCACTTCCTGCTTCTAAGGGGCCTAACATTTCTACCTTTCAGTTTTCCAAAGTGAAACAAAGGAAAATGATTTAGCTGGTTCTAATTTCATGAACTTTTGAAAGCTTATTTGATCTGAAGTGGCTCCTAACTGAGTTAAGATTGCTTAGAGCCTGAAGATGATGTTTGCGGGTTTTGTTTTTGAAAAATGTGTGAACCCAGGTACTTCAGGTAGGGTTTCAGCTGAGAGGGCACTTGAGTGACTACTCAAGTAGTCACTAGAGAATGAATCCTTTTTCAGTCTTGTATTAAAATACTATCCGTGTGAAACAATGTTCCTATTCAGTTTTCTGTACAAATGTCAGTCTTAATTTTTAAATTATTTTTAAAAATAAGTTGCTATTGACTGTCAATACATGCCTGAAGGATGTCCCTATTTATCTTAAGAGCTGCCAGAAGTGAAGCAATTTCAAGAATAAGATGTACACTAAAAGACTGTTAATTACCAGATTTAATGTATAAAAGCATAAATAAAAACATCTGTGAACTCTGCTTTTCTCCAAGTGTGGCTAAGTAGCTATGATCCCTTTTTGGTTATATCTTGTCTTGTTTTGCTTACTGTACTACCAGTATCTCCAAGTTGGCAGTGACCCTGACTGGAAAACCATTTCCACTTAGTGGAATTAGTGATCCACAGACCAGTTAACCTGAGCAGGTGTAGGGCTGGGCCTTGGCTGTGCTGGTGTGGCCTTCAGGACAGTGGTGTGCTGTATGTCCCCCTGGGCTGCAGGATAAACTTAGCTGGCTGATTTTAACAGAGGAGCTGGTAGGCAGCTCCTAATGGCAATAACACACCTTGCCTTCCTATAAGAGTTCAGCGGGAAGTTCTTGTGTGACCGTCCTTTTTGTTTGACAGCAGACACAATTAACAGTTGTTTTAAGAAAATCCTTTAAGAACTTGAATGGGGTAACCTTTCCATGTATGGGAGCTGCACCCTGGAGAGAGACCCATTCCCAGCACCCAATTGGATGTAAGATCATCTCTTTATAGAGTAGGTTCTAACCAGTTGCATTTTCAACCATACTTTACAGAGTCTGAGTGCCTTTCTTACTACCAGTGTAATGAACCAGAACCTCCTGGTGCAAAACAGGTGGTGAGTTTTTTGGTAAATTCATTATCATAGCAAGCAATTTATTCTTGAACTTTAACTAAGCAGTAGCAGTCTTCAAAGACTGAAAAACAGATTTAGTTTCTGTATGAATCAGTTTCTTGGAAACTTCCTTTTCAGTATCTTCAGTGGGGCTAGTTTTTATTTCCCTGTAAATGACAGAAAGAGCAGATTTTCAGGGTTATAGTGCATGGGTCCAGTGAGTACTGTGCTTGGAAAACGACATCTCCTCCACTGGGACAGTAAATGTATGCCCCCAGCACAGTGGAGTTCAGCGAGTCTCACGTTTTCACTCCATGCCCAGTTATCAGAATTTGCTTAGAGCCTGCTCCAGTTTTCCACTTTTAATAAAAGAGCAGTTGAGGAAAAGTCATAAGTCCCCAGTCCATCAAGAAATGACAAAACCTCATTCTTAAAATATTTTATTAAAAAGTTAAAATCTTGGCTCTGATAAAAATTATTATGACAGTTTGCCTGTAACACTTGAATGTGTAAAGCTAACACAATTCAGACAAAATCTGAAAACAAAGGGCATAAACTCAGAAGTAGCTTTGGAGTGGTTCTCCCAAAATTACTTCCAGTTGTTGAATTGTCTTCTGACATTGCTGTTCAACTTCTTCACATTCATCTAGAAAAAAAAATAGAGCAGGAATTAAGCAGAACAATGATTACACAGCTACCCTAGGAAGGCTTCATCACTCATCAAAGCTAGAACCATCTTCAAACACCAGGTATGAAATAATTTTTCAGAAATATTTTGTGACTGAATTAAGCAAATTATTTCTACTGTAACACTGATCTAAAACATACAACTGGGGAGATGTGCACAGGCAACAACACTGAAGAAACTGCTGTAATTTAACTGAACTTTATGAGTGTATTGGATATAATCCATTTAAGTTTGCATCTTGCTGAGTTTAAGCCACTGTATACCAATTAGAAAGATTTATAGCAGTTATAGCAATCAGCCTGTCTGAATCTTTGAAATAGGTCACCCTTCACTAATGCCAGTTTAGAACATTACCTTCCATAAGCTCAGCTAAGAATGGAATAGATTCTGGTAGCAGGACGAGGTAGTTCTCCTTCAGTTTTTGTGCAACTTCTATCAAAGCAAGCAGGGAAGCAAATCGGACCTAAACCAAAACAATAATCTAAGTAAGGAAACAAACATTACACTACAGTAACTCTCCCTGAATATGTATAACCTATCAAATAGGGGACAAAACTCTCTTATATAATAAACAGGTCTGAAAGCTGATAAATAACTGTCTTCCAGTTCTCCCTCTAAAGTGCCCCTGTCTTTATACACAAATAGATTAGTGCTTATTCCAGCAGCTACCAAATCTTTAAAAAACTCAAACCACACAGTATGAAAGATGTGGAATATTGATGGCTTACAGTAAGAGGAGAAGAGCATGTTGTATACATCTCTACAACTTGGGAGCACCATATTACAACACCAGTATTTGCATTTAGGTTGGTATTTTAGTAATGACTTAATTCACTTCTGGTTTTGGGGGCCCTGTTCCCATTTTCTAACACAACAAAGAAGACCAGTTCAAATTCTGATAGGTCCCAACCTTAGGAGAATTGTGCCTCGTTTTCAGCAGGATGTGGTAGTTCAGTGGTTTCCAAAGAGAATCATCTGCCATTGCCACTGAAAACTGAGCTATGCAGGGTATCAGGTGTTCTGTCACTCTTTCCTGGAACTTCTCATCTCCTCCAAGCACATTTTCTAGCTGTGGAAGTAAAACAGGTCCAGGCTCAGATAAACCCAGGCAAAAGCACTTCTAGCTTTGGCTTTCAGGTACTCAAGAGTAAGGTCAAGGAGCATCAGTGTGAGCAAACTGGTCTGCAAGAGCTCAACAACATGCATGAACCTTACAGGTTGAAGACATTTAGAAAGAGGGTAAAAAAATAATCAGTAATTTAGAGCCTTAGGCAAAGCAGTTAATACTGTCTGTAGCCCAAAGACAGTGAACTAATTCCCCCCTTTTTGTTAAGAGGACACCTGATATTTTTAACTATCAGGTTGAGGGAAAAAACACCCCCACCTATGAATTGTTTTAAGAGTTTGTCAATACCTGATCAACCAGAGGCTGCATCAAGGTTTCTGCTCTTTCCTTACTCAGGAACTTCTGGGTGTCAAACAGGAAGAGCTTGTGCAGACAGTCCAAGGTGAACTGCAACAGTAGACAGCTCTTTTCTATGTTATTGTCAGAGTCAAAGAAAGCTTCATCTACACATCAATCAAGGAGAAGAAAAAAAAACCATCAACAAAATGAAAACACAAAACTTGCCCACAATATAGAAACATTGCTAGCTTGTGAATGTAGCTAAAAGATGTACTACATAGCAGTTGTGTACTCCTCACTCAGAACAGTAAAGTGGATGCAATATGTTATCTGTCTTTTAGCTGCTGCTCCAGCAGGTCTGCCACTGCCCTTCACAGACTGATGGGGATAAGAGAATAACCACGGCTACAGAAAAAGCGCTTGACCATACCTGTGGATATGAAGAACTTCTTGAGATCACTACAACTGGAATGGGCAAATAATTTCCCATACAAAATAGTAAGACTTATTTTTGCCCAGAAAGCAGAGTTGTCTGAGTACACTAGGTAGCATATAAGAGAAGTCAATGAATGAAAAATTAAAAACCCAAACAGAAACAAGTCTCCCTCTTTCCACACAATTTCACACTCAGGGAACTCACTGGGACTGACACTGAAATTTTTCATGTGGTCTCAACTTTGTAATGGCAGCCCAGAACCCATGGCTGAAAAATGTCCTTTGGTTCCACCAGAGAAAGATGTTCTCATTTACCAGAAAAGGCAGAAGAGAGAAATGAGAGGTATGTACTGTGAAGTAAATCCTGTAAGACTAAACTTTCAGCAATTATAATTAATTTCTCAGCAATTCAGACTGAGCCTGTCAATGTCTCTCTGTAGCCAGTAATGGACAACTTACCAGTTTTAGAAATGTTGACCTGGTTCAGTGTCTCAGCAAATGGCTTCACTAAATGACCAGCAAAGAGGGTGAAGAGACCCTTGAGCTTGTCTGCAATGCAATCTGCTATTCGGTGGAATGTCAGCAGCCTGTCTTTTCGGGTAGATTCTGTTTTGGACCAATCAAAGAGCTGCAAGGGAAAGGCAGATTAGCTCTTTCCTGTGTCTGTGCACTGGAAAATACAAATATGCTAATGCAGGTGAATTACATTAAGACTTCTTACCTTGAAAAAGAGGGGCCTGAAAGAAGCCTCGGAAAGTTTCATAACCATACTTATTAGACAATCAATAATGTAAGCCTCTGTCTTACCAACTTCCTCTAAATCATCCTAGAAAAATCAGAAAACAATTCTAAGTTTGAAATGCAAGAATTTCAGCTTTCAAAGCACGTTTTAATTTTGTCTGTTTCAGACTGAATACCTAACTAACATGTTTTCTACCGCAAGAACAATTCTGGAACAGAATATTTGATACCTAGAATTTCAGAGCACATTTGCAATGGAATCTACTAATATTTTTTAAACAACAGATAGAATTAGCATGTAGAGGTGTAGCTGCTGCTGCTGCTTATCCCCACAACCAAGCTACCTGGGCATGGTCTGTTCGGAAGTCCAGGACTTTCATGAAAAATGCTGTAAGTTCAGGCTGATGGGAGATCAGGTGCTCCTTCTCCATACCAACAATGTGCTCCCTCAAAATGTTCATAAGGGGACCCAGGCAGTTCTGCCAAAACAAAAGCAAAGCAATGCAAAGGCAACTGTGATATTGACAGTAACTGAGAACCATAACTAGGGAATTGGATTTTTGCACTTAGCACATTTACTCATTAAAATACTGTCAATAAAATACATAAACCTTCTCCTGTATTTTGGGGGGCTTAAGTTAGTAGGATTCCTGAAGAGTTTGATCTCCCCTCTCCAATAATGGAAATAATTCTGAGTCAACTCATGTTCTCAGAATATAAATCAAGGCCTTTATGAGTGGGATGATCTCATCTAACATGCGAAGGACATTAAACGGGTGGATTTCTCACAGGTCTACCTTTCCCAAATCAGCATTGCAGTACAAAACAAAAGAGAGACAATATAAAGACTGTGCTAGGTTTGGCTGGGATGGAGTCAATTTTCTTCACAGCAGCTGTGCTATGAAGAATAGTGCTGCATTTTAGATCTGTGACCAAAACAACGCTGATTACACAGCGGTGTTTTAGCTATTGCTGAACAGTGCTTGCACAGTATTAAGACTCCCTTTGTTTCTCACTCTGCTGCCCCAGTGAGCAGTCTGATGGTGGGCAAGATGCTGGGAGGGGACACAGCCAAGACAGCTGAACCAAATTTTGCACTGCTTGTTTCCTTTTTTTTTTTCTTTCTTCTTTATCACAGTGCAAAAGGATGAAAAAAAGTCCTTACCTTGCGGGTATGTGCCACTTCACTGTAACACTTGGTAACTGCAGGCAAGAATATTCGGGGAGCAAGCCTTGTAGCTAGGATAGTTTTCAGTGATGCTACACGTAAGCTTATCTGGGAAGAAGGACCAAACTCGGCCACAATCTTTTCCAAGCGGACAACCTATCAGGAATTTCAACAAAAGTTAGGTCCACTTAAAGCAACTAAAGAACTTATTTTACAGTAGTTGTCTTTTGCAAATGTCAGATGGGAATTTTGCTGTTTGCATCACTTGGAGCACCTTACATTAAGTTGTCTGTGTACAGAGCTTTGCTGTCTTCAGAAGACAAACACTGAAATAATGTGTATGTCAGCATCAGAGGGTCAGAATTACTCTAACAAGAGCTGTTAGATACACATTTGAGAAGATTGTGGTTATTACAGAATGATCTTTTGGGATTCATCTCCCTTTTCTAAGAGGCAAACTACAACCTATCAGAGGGAAGAGTAGAAGATGCTTTTATATTCTGTATCTGAGTTATCTGCATAAGAAAATCAGTAGAAGACTAGTATGTTATGACCTTTCACATAATTGAAACACACTCCTACTACAGTTTCAGAGAGATAAAAAGTAATCTCTATAGCTTCTTCTGGGATCTGGGCAGATCCCTTTACATATCTGTAGGAGTTGCATAGCTTACCTGCAACAAGCAATCCAGAAGGTAAGGACTAAGGAAATGTGGTAGTGTTTCTGCAACCTTAAGCAGAGCAGTGACAGCACTCAGCAAGTAAATCTCATTGGAGACAAGCTCCTTCTTACTTTTTAAAGTCTTTAACACTGCTGGCATCAGCCTGTGAATATCCAAGCATAAACAGAGAAAAGTGAAATAACTGACCATTTGGAGGTATGTTCAATCAAATAAATCCATCTGTTAGGCGTGTAGGGACAATTTTCAGATAATTTTTACATGTATATTTCAGAAAACTCAGTATATTCTGGGCTTTTCTGCCATATTTCTTTTTCTTGAAGCTAATGAAGGATATTAGGTTTAGAAACACAGAATCATAGAATGGTTTGGGTCAGAAGGAATCTTAAGGATCATCTAGTCCAACTTCCCTGCCATAGACAGGGACACCTTTCACAAGATCAGGTTGCTCAAAGTCCTGTCTTTAGTTTAAAGATTTAATGACAATAATAAACTTATATTTGTAAAGAGATAATGCAGTCTTACAAGGAACAAGTTAGATGCTTGAATTCTTCTTGAATAGGGAGAATAAAATAATGTCATGTGCAGGGTTTCCAACTGTACTCATTTTCATGTTTTTAAATGCAATCTGTTCTCCAGTAAAAACACAGAATATGGTTCTGACTTTTCTAAAGCCATAAAAATTACCTCTCTGGTCATAGTAGCAGACTCCATAAGGAACTCTACTGTAGATTATTAAAGTCTTGCAATTTCCCCACTAGCTTCTCAGTTCTATGACCAGGAAGCAGCTCGAAGCACTATGAATACTTTTATTCTTATCTACACAAAACACACATGTGAGCAGACTGCCACCTGGCCTTCATCAGCATTCCTTCAGTCATGCATTTTAGTGTAACTAATTCCCGCTGCAATTGGTTCTGTTAAAAAGAACCCAAAAGTACCTTGGAAGCTGAGGTATTGCTTGGGCTTTCAGTGTACAGGTGACCTCAGCTATACAGAGCAAAGCACTTCCCATCACGTTTTTCTCCTCCTTCTCTGAAGAAATAAGATCAATGGCAGTTTTCAGAACAGGTACAAATGGTGCTGGATTTTCTGTGCCAAAACCTTTGCAGAGTAGTTTGAGACTGAACAAAGCAGTCTGCCTGTTGATGGCTTGCTCCTCCTCTTCCTCCTTTCTTTTACACTTCACAATAGCAATGAGCTCAGGAACTAGCTCTAAGAGCTGCAGGATCTGAGGGGACAAGAACACACACGCATTAGGCATACAATTAGAAACTCAGGACCTGCAAGGTAACTGTTGGCAGGTATCTTACTTCTTACTACTCAAGAGCTGCCTACCAGGCTTGGCACTTGACAGCTTTACACAGAGCCAAGCATTTCTAAATCAATCTCTGGGTACTTTTGCTACAGGAACTGGGTTTAATCACTTTGTCTCACCTGGCTCTTCTGCCACTTCGTGCGCTGCTGCACCTTATTGTTCAGAAGGTCCATTGCCTTGCGTCTCACAGATGGCAGCTGATTCATCATTAGTCCCCCAATCACAGGGATGAAGGTTTCTGTTGGCAATAAGGCATTGACCTACAAGAAAACACAAACAAAACAATATAATAAAAGCTTTTCCATGCACTGAGACATGGTAGCCTCCAAGCACAACAGGCAAACTCTCTTCAACTTCCTTCATGGGTTTCAGGATCAAAGAAGAGAGGACAGGCTGTATCTGAGGCAAGCAAAGCAACAAAGCAGGTTCCAGTCAGTCTGTGCTCACTGGCTGCTAATCAGTTATGATCTACTAGCTCTGAGATTTCCTCAGCAATTCCTTTTGTCTACACTGCTGAGCTATCCCTCCTTACCATAAAATAGTTCTGCTAATGCCCTCTGCATGTACAAGATGAAGACTGGAATATGCTTCACAGGTAAAAAAAAATTCAAGTTGTAAAAACATGTATGCTCCAAAGCATGCAACAAAACAGCCAGTCCAATTCTACAAATATACTTCTAATCAGAGAAATACTAAAAAGAAAAGCATAGGGATGCATATTTCTTCATGGAATTTGAAACAGTTCCATTAGCATTAGTTTATCAATTTTATGAGTTAACAGTGAGAAATGCTGCCAAAAGCCATTCTTCTCCACCAGATAGATAGTGAAATCACTGCTTACAGCCAGTAGAATACTAATGAAAGGAAATAAGCATTCCTGATTTTTTCCCCCTGTTTTTTCTAAGAAGCTGTTAGCTGTAGTTATTAAAGTTGTTAGATGAGGTTAAATTCATGATGCACCAGATTGCAGACCATCCAATGAGGTTTAGTACTAATCCAACATGAAATCCTACAAAGTTTATAATCATATTAATAAGCAAAAGCAGAAATGTGCCACTGCTAACATGAGGGCTAATGAAACATACTTTATCCAGCATATCATAGCACTTGCTAAGCAGAACCCTCCAAAATTTGGCTGTTGGCTTGTCCACATTTCCTTCCACTGAAGATGCCACAGTGTTTATATAGTGAAGAACTTCTTCTAATAGCCTAGATAGAAAAGAAGTGTATTTTAATAACAAGGAGACTAAGGAAGATCACTTCTATTACTAGAAAGCATAAAATTTCACAAGACAAAAAAATAAAAGGAAATGGAACAGCTAAGGGAGAGACTAGCAGATCATGTCTACTATGTCTTCAAAGTCATCTACCTGGTACCCCCAAAATGAACACCTACACACAACAGTAGTTCTGCTTAAGAACTCAGTTTTAAAACAAAAACAGTCTGGGAAGATACAGCCATTTAAAGATGAGCATTCTAGAAACACAGCATTTAAAATAAATCCTTTTTCTCCTAGAACAAATACAAAAGTTAGGCTTCTGCAAAAAAACCCCTCAGTTTTGTATCATTGGCTTTTACAGCACAATGGCTACAACTGTGATCTGTGATCATGGTATTTTCCTTACACCAGTATAGGGGCACCTGTGAACAATGATTTTTTTTTCCTACTAATGAAGCAATACATTTTGCTAAAAATCTGGAATTCTTTTAGCAACTCAACCATAAATAGCATGATACTTATCACCAAGTACGTAAATAAGCACTATCAAAAATGTAGAAAGAGTAGATACTGCGTACAGTAATCTTTCAGAAATAAACCTCCCCACATTCTATTAAGAGAAGAACACAAACCAAAACAAAACCCAAGTAACTTGCACATAATAAATACTGCTTGTTGCAGAGGACATTAAGAAAAGTAGTCTTGGGGAAAAAGATATTCTAATAGGACTACACTTAAAAAATATTCCCAGGTTGCAATAAAAGCTAGAAATATGAGGAGTGCAGCAGATTTAAACATACCTCTGTTCCAACTTCTGCAGCTCTTCTGTTTCTTCACATTCAACTATCTAGTTTAAAAAGCAGGAATGAAAATATTAAATGTGAAACTTACTTCCCCTCATTAAGCTAATATTCCAGAATACACAAATTTGTTTGTTTTGAATTAAATGTCCTCTAAAATAGTAATTCTGAGTCCCCACATTTGTACTTGAGCCATCATTCTATAGGAAAATCTGAGAACCTTGGGCAGTCACAGTGACAAATACATTTCATGCTGGTGGATTACGTGCAGCTGAAAAACTGGGACTACAGCCAGCTAGAGTCAGAGCCTAAAATTTGTAACATTTTGTCTTTTCAGGTAGTAGCACAAATCATGAATCTTAAAGCAATTGGAATTATAGAGGCTGTGAGAGAAATCCCAGACTCTATAGAGCCAGTGGGAATCCACTGGGACCAGAATTTCACTTGATTACCTATTCATTGATCACACAAATGGAGTCTACCTAGAAAAGCCTTATTAAAAAATAATTAACATTTCTGAGAAGCTTAAAAATTGTATCAATAAAGTTGTCAGCAAGATACACTGGACAGTGTATTCTTTCACCCCTTTGAAAATAAAGTCAGACTAAAAAGTAAATTAAACCTCATCTATTACAGTACAGCACAATTACTTAATGTGGTCAGTTTAAAAGTAATCTGCTATTTTTACCTTTTTTACAAAGCTCTGAGAGGACAAAAGTTGTGACATGAAGGAGACTGACAAGAACTTGAAATGCCGAAGTTGTTTGTCGGAGTGAGATTCCACATTAAAGAGCTGCCCATCCTGATTTTTTGGTTTTGTCTTGCATGTTCTTGACTTTTTTGACCCAGGATCATCTGATGAAAACATGTGCATCCAAGAGAAAAAGATACTTAATTTCTGATCATAGAAACGAAGTAAAATTACAGTTGCTCAAAGCACCACCCAGCCTAGCCTTGAACATTTCCAGGGATGGGGCATCCACCACCTCCTCTGGGCAACCTTGTTCCAGTGATTCTCCACTCTCATAGTAAATTTCTTCCTTATATTTAGTCTGAATCAACCCACTTTTCGTTTAAAATCATTACTTCTTGTCCCTCGTAATGGGAAGGTTTACACGCATTTGTTGGCTTTGCTTTGTGGTTACCTTCTTTGTTCTCTGGCAGCTCTGTCAAGTACTGGATTATTTTCATCATGCTCTGGAACTGCAACCGTACATTAAATTCACAACAGATGAAAATCCAAAATTCAGTGTCTGCTTCCAGAACAGCATCCTATTAATGGTTTAGAAATAAAAAAGAAACATTTGAAGAATTTAAAAAACATAATAATGATAAAAAGACTCAAAAACTCCTCAGTGAGTTTGTGAAAATGCCATGCTGAGCTGGACACTGCCAGGATTAACACCAAGGATAACAGCAAGCTCTTGGAGAGAACATAGTTTCAGAGGGTGTAGAGAGAGATTAAACTGCTGCTGCAAAGACTCTATCTTCTCAGATACATGTTCCTATAATAGTTCTTTTAGTTTTGCCCATAAACTGTGATTTCACCTAGTCTGAGGGCCTGCCTACACAAAAACATAATAGGGTTTTTATCTTGGTCTGTGCAGGACGACCAGTATCGTGTTTCACAAACAATTAAAGAAAAAAACCTCAACTTCAATAATATTGAAGCACTTCCTAATTACCTAACAGCTCTTCAGGCCAAGGATTGCTGTACAATATGACCTGATTTATTGTTCAGGCTCCAGGATGGAATAATATTATTTGTGCACTACAAATCAGAGCCAACACCACCATCAGGTTCTGCTACAGCACAAGCTCAGAGCTCACTACCTTTTTCAGCATAACCCAGTGGTTTTAAAGGCAAAGCCATGAACAGAAAGAGGGAGATCAGTCTCTCAAGGGAAAAGTCGACTCCATCAGTCTGCTAACCTTGTCTGTGCTGGATGTTGCTGTTACAGTTTTGGTCACGTACTGCTCGAACAGCAGCACCAGGAGAACCCAGAGGAACTTGTCTCCCCCCACCGTAGTGATCAGCTGGGACAGGATGGGCAGGCGCCGGTGCTCCGGCACATGGGGCAGGGCATCCACAAACACACGGATGATCTTTATCACCACCTCTTCCACACTTCCCGAGGACTCTGACAAATCACTGTCTTCAGCCTGTGTACAAACAGGTAGAGCAGCTCAAACAGGTTATTGCAGATGGGTGTAAGTTCTTCCTTACTAATTTCATAACATGGGAGAAAGCATCACGTGCCAGATAACAGCACTGCTAAATGCACAACCTCAAGGGAAATGTAAGCGCTCCACAATAAAGCTTTCGATCACACAGTTCCTTTTCAGTGTTAAAGGAAGATGCTTCAAATAAAAGGAAAAAAAAAGAAAAAGAGAGAAAAAAAGAGAAAAAAAGACAACAAGGCAAAAAAGGAATAAAAAGAAAAAAAAACAAAGCAAAGGAATAAAAGGAATAAAAGGAAGAAAAGGAAGAAGAAGAAGAAGAGGAAGAAAAGGAAAAAAAAAGGAAAAAAGGAAGAAAGGAAAAAATCAGAAAAAAGAAAGATTAAAAAGGAAAAAAAGATTAAAAAGGAAAAAGGAAAATAGAGAAAACCTGCTACTTGGCATCAGCTGAAACAAACAGGAATTTTCAAGAGAAAGTGATACCACATCCTTCTGAAAATTTTGCCTGTAAGCCTGGTATTTAGGGTCTTGGATTCAAGGGCCTAGTAAAAATAATATACATAGACTACATGTTCTCAGGCAAGTAACATTAGGCTCTTGCCACATGTAATAACTGTGTGTGCCGTGAATAATTTGTCACATAAACTTGTGTTAGCTGCTATGAAAGGTTCTAGATAAAAAAATACATAAAAAGAGAGACGACAACTTGATTTCTTCAACAGAGAACTGTAAGAGGATGAAAAACATGTATACATACTAAAAATACTCTGAGAAATTCCCAGCCCATTGTTAGAAGACAACATTTTTTCCTCCAATTCATTTTTACATAAGAAATTTATATGCATTTTTTGTTTGACCTATTAATTATGTAGAATAAAATCTGAATGAAAAAAGCCCTTTGAAAACAACAATGTATTTATGTAAGTGGTCCAGACAAAACCAAGAAAAGCCCCACAAACACCAGCAGGAAGAATAAAAGCATTTGTCAAATATTATACCTTTCCACTTTCAGACCATGTCTATTATTCACATGACTATATTATTATAGGACTAATAACCAGTTTTTACTTCCAATGGTTCTTCTACTGAACTTGCCTGTTATTTTTATGATGAAAAACTTGAATTTAAAGTATGCTTCAAGTCCTCTTCATGTACAGTTCTGACAATTTTGGCTAAACCATTTATAAAGTGCAGGAACCCAAAAGCCAGAAAAGAAGCACTAGTCTGATGAACTCAGTTGGTAAGATACAGAGAAGTCTGTTAATATAGTTACTACATAAAATTTAGTATCTATCTAAAAATACATCTAGAATAGGTGAAAACTTATTCTACTATCTATATTCTAAGTCATTTACTCTAATTAATTAATAATATTTCCATTAAGTAGACAAATTTACCTGAATAAGAGCAGGAATAACCATCTGCACTGTCTTGTTAATCACTTGGAAAGTGTAAGTATCATCCAGACGCAAGACATTTGCTCCCATGAATGTAAAAATGGGCATAATGTTATGAAGAACTTTATCCTGGAAAAGAACAGATGAAATTAGTTTATCCTGCTATGCATATTATGCCTTAAGGCATTTCTCATTCTCACAATGCCACTAGATTCCTATAATAAAAAAAAGAAGAATCATGAGTATGTTCCAAAAATCTCCCTAAACTAATTTTAAATGTATGTTGTCCCTTAATACTATTTCCTATGTGATTGGTAGAGTTCTAAATATTATTTAGAAACCAAGACACTTCTAAGCAAGTACTTAAAGGGTGGAAATTGAGAGTTTAGTCTGATGAAAAACCTTGTAGCCTTCCACTCAGAGACATGGTAATATAACAAGCAAAACCAGCTATGAGGAGATTTGCAGAAGCACAAATGTGATTGTGGCACAGATTCCAGTAATTTTCATACCTTTCCCACCCACTCTTTTTATATCTGTAAAACAGCTACAATCATACAATGTAAACCAACCATGTTCATTTAAATTTTTGTCTTTTTGGGGGCCTAAATTGTAATCAAAGTAATTAATTTTAAGAGGGCAGGATTAGAAGTGTCACCTAGCTCAAAGTTACTTTCCTAGATTTTGCCAGAAATTATGAAACTTAGAGCAAGAAAGTATGGGAACATTTTTCATTCAGTGAATGGAAGAAGTGTTTTATATATTAAGAGAGAGATGAGACTGATACAAAACGTTTCCTTGTATTCTGACCATGAAAATCTTGTAAACAAATGCTCAATTTTATAGCAGGTTATGGTATTAAGATGAAGACAAAAAAAAAATAATAAAACCACAAAGTCCCAAAGTCCTCCAAAAATTTGTCAAAAACATTACAGTTTTGCCTTTTGGGAAAAATGCTCTTTTGAAGTGTGTGAAATACTGAGGTAAATATAAAGATGCAAAATGAGTTTGATATACTGGATTAATTTTGCTGCTTCTATCGTTTCAAAGCAAAAAAACTTATTTAGAAGAGTGTACAGTCAAATTTCAACCTACAGAAGAAAAGGCCTGTTTCCCAGTCAATTAAAATCAGACCAACCTGGTTTTATCATCAACTACAACTACATTTTCAAGTGTTGTATAAGACAGAAACTGTAAGAATGCACGTGCTATCACGCCAGGTGTTTTCTCTCTTTATATAAAAAAGCAGGAGGAGGAAGAAACAAGGCATGAGAATGGTGACCACTGTGGGAAGGTGAGGCAGGGCTGTTGACAGAAAGCTTCTTCCATTTCTAATGTGCTCCACTGCAAGCCACAAATGGTGACCAAAGCATCAAGTCAGAAGTTTCTTTTCAAGTAAAATGGAATGAAAAGTCATAAAAGTGGAGGCAATCTGTACATTGCCTCTTGCTCTTTTCAGAAAGTTTCTCCCCATAGAACAGCTCTGTATGTTCATCACTCTACCCAACACTTGGAACCCAAAGAGAAGAGCTGACACATAAATTTCAGGTGCTACTTACAGGAAACATTCCAGCAACAGCACCAAGGAGCAGCAGTGCATGGTGGTGTGTCTGGGGCATTTTAGATATCCTGATGCACTGAACTATCAGTTCCACGTTGAATTTTTCTTTGTCAAGGATATCTGCAAGTAAAAAACATCAATTGATTAACACTTTAAAGGTCAACTACATAGGAATGAACTGTACACTCAAGATCTACAAAAAATGATTAGGAAGGCAAACTTGTATACTCTTATGGAGGAATCTCTCTCTCCTCAACAACACAGTGTAGACTAAAAAAAAAAAAGGTAGAGACCATTGTTTTAATGCTGTACTGGTAAAAGAAGTACTAAGAAATGAGTGATGACTTTTACCTGCTGGGACCTTGCTACCATTGGATGACAATTTCTGACAGATACTTAGCAGGCAGCTGAGGATAAGCTGCTTTGTATATTCCATATTTTCTTCTTCTGATGCCGTAGGTTCCAGACACCTACACATTCAGGAAAAAACATAGAGATAGAAAAAGGAGACAGAAAAATAAATGACCAAACTGTATACTAAGACACAAATAAGAAACTGCAATCTTAATTCTACTTAAGTTCTAAATAGAAGCTTCTAAAAAGCCTTCGTCAAAAAGTGTCTCTTCTTTTTTTTGTTTTCAATTGCATCAACTGGTCTTATAAAACACATTTATCAAAGTACTGTCAAAAGTATAAGTATAACCTGAACTGTGATTGCCAGTCTATCTAAAGGCAAGTCATAAGGAAAGAAAGACAAATACCCAATCTATATGTAAACTTTCCTAAGTGCCTGGAGATAGGGCTGGCAGGAAAAGCAATATTTTTCCTAGGTTGCACTGGACAAGGACTGTTCCACCATGTGTTAGGAGGAATTTTAAAGCTTAGAGTATTATACTAGCTCTGTCAAAGACACGACTCTTGTCAATTGTGCCAGTTTTAATCCTTCTTGGCAATCCCAACCCCTTTGCCAGACAGACAAAGTTTTCAAATAAAAAGCTATGCATCAGGTAAAAATCTTAAGAAAGTCATTCACACTGTTTAAAGGGAAAAAAAATCATAATAACTTCCCATTCCCCTTCTCTGATTCAGAGACAAAGTAGCCCATATTTTAATGCTTTAGAGTGTTTGATGCAGAAGAGAGGGCTCCTGGGTAATGGGAGCACCATTACCTGCTCAGCAGGTTAAAAAGAGCCGGTACCAATGCCTGCGGACGTCTAAGCTTCTTCTTATGCTGCAGTAATTCCAGAATAAGCATAACCCTCTGCCAGCTGAAGTGGTTTGTTTCTGGTGCCAATTCTGCATCTTGAGGCTTTCTAAAAAGATAACAAACAACGAGGATATACATTTGCAAAAGAAATAGTCCAGTGTTTCAGAGAACACACACACAAGTAATTAAAAAAAGGCAAGTTTTCTTTCACATAGTAATGTCTTTAACTGCTGCTCCTGGGAGAAGTGGCAATGTGTGGGCTTTGGATTGAAGCAGCAACACATTTTAAATAATCAACGAAAAATTCAGACCAAACTTGAAAAAACAAACAAGTACAGCATGCCTTCTGTGTATACAAAGGTTGTACAAAATGAAGACTTCTGTGGGGAAAAAAATAAAATCTATTACCAAATAAATATCCAATAGATGATCTGCTTGCCATCCAGAAAACTTGCATCTTTGGAACTACTAGTGGCTAACACACTGACTAAGTAAGCAATCGGGGTGTATGCAAGCTTGTGTGTTTATAAACTGACAGATACAATTTACAGATGGATCAATCTAACAGATGATGATTGTTAAAAAAGGTCAAGGAAAGGAAAATAAGAACGACTATTCTAAGTCAAACCAACTATTCTAGGTCAGCTATTCTAGGTCAAAGTAGGTCAATATCCTGCTTCGACAATGGCTGAAAGACAATGTTTAAAGAAGAGAATAAATAGAGCGGACAAAGCAGCTCTTTCCTTATGAGAATGAAGAGAAGAAACAAGACAAAGATCTAAAAATTACTGGCTATATTACTGTTTTAACAGAAACAAAATACTGTTTTTCAGTCAACTAACAGGAACATTTTGATGAGCATCTGTAGGTTTCAGCCATGTGTATATAATCTGTCCATGCATCGATATTACAAACCAACTTTACTATCAACAAAAATTGATCTTGTTCAACTGTGTCAAGCCAGATTCTATAAAAGCAAATGTCAAGATTAAAAATGCTATTTTTTAAAAAAATTTTAACTGTTCTTCCATCTGTTCTCAAGCAGTAACATGAGTTGGTTTTCTCCTGCCAAAAGTAGCTCAGTGATTTTACTGTGCAGGGGAAAAGAAGAAATAGATGTTTATGCTTTCAATACAGACTATGCAATGTATTAAGACAAGTGGTATTTTCAAACTGTACAGATAATATTTGTGGGTTTCTAGTTATTTTACCTCTGTTGCTGCATTTTCTGCCTTCTAGTTTGTTGAACAGTGGCCAGACTTTTTGTTTTCTCAGGAGGCTCCAGTTCTCTGACAATCTGCTCAGCACACACTGTAATCTGAAACAAAACAATAATGCAAGCGCCAATGAACTGTGTGTCACATCATATATCTGTGTTCCATCCTTTTTCTAAAAACACATCCCTTTCATGCACATATAGATATATAATCCACATATTCAAGTCATATCCCAGAAAATGAAAATCAGTGCAGCAAAAAGAAGTGAACTCTGCAGAATTCTTTCACTTAGTGTAGTAAATGACTTATACATGGCTTTTAAAGAAATAGCTTCTAAAAGCAGTCATTTAACAAATTTTCCATGCCATTAACACTATTCTAATATTTGACAAATAGTTTCTGATTCCTTTTGTGCTATAAATGATATAAACAACAAGTGTTACTGAATGTAGCAGCACCAAATCTCACTGCAACAGCTTTGAACATATTTCTGTGTTCTGGAGTTTGCCACTTACCCCTTTAAACACACTGCTAATTGTCTGGGCACAAAGAGGGTTCTTACAGTTTAGGAGTAAGTCAAACAATACTTTTAGTAGCTTCTGTTGCACCATCCCATCTGACACAGCTGCAAAGAATGGTTTAGTAATCTACAAAAGGGACAAAAGAAAGGATGCAGAGAGGTTTACTGGAAGAAGATAACAAAATCACAAGCTATAGAATTAGATACATCAGATTATATATGACACGCACAATCACACACGTTAGTATAGCAATAATTTGCATATTTACTATGTATTTGTATATATCCAGGAATTCTTAGATACCAATCATATACCTGTGAAATATCCAACTGACATATACTGATTCCTGAAATTTTGCACACAATTTGCCTAATGGGGGGAACAAACTTGCTGTTGCCAGCATTTGGGAAGTATAAGCCAACACCTGGCTAGTAGAAGGCCTGAATTTGTAGCCTCCTTCAAATGAGACTATTTATCACCCACTGTATTTTGTTAACAATTTTTCCTCAGAAGAAAAATATTAAGTAAAGCTCTTGCCTGACTGACAAAAAACTAAGAACTGTGGAACAGTAGTATCTGTAATGATACATATATTCATCTGCATGCAAATACAGTATTTTTATTTTGTGCTTGTCATAATGCAAAAAATTAGAGCAAGCAGAAATTTTTCTGGTAATTTTAAGGGAGAAAGTTTTGCAGCTGTTTAGATGTTCCAAAGACACTACAGAGACACCAAAAACTTGTACTAAAAGAAAGACAGGTCAAAAGCTATGGACTCCTTCATACAGAAAGAACACTGCTAGTTTCTTCAAGCATAAAAATAAATTAAAGATCTTTCATAAATCCATACCTGCCCAAGTGCTGTGATCTGTAATGCTGGAATTTCTTCATATATTTTCTTGGCAGCATGCAGACTTCTGATAAATAAATCCAGACTCTGCTGATTCTTGCACAAGAGGGGTGTTGAATATTCATTAAACTTTCCAAGGATTAGATGCAGGAGAATAACTTCATCTTTCAAAACTGCCTCAGGTTTCTTAAAGACCTTCTCTAGCAACTGGTCTAGTACTGGCAAGAGGTGAGAAAGAATCATCTGCAAACAGGGGAAATTTCTAATGTAAGTTTTTATCCGTTCTCAATTTAACAAACTTCAGTAGCACAGTTTCATTTTACTGCAACATCTCCATCCCCTCTTTAGTAACACACTGCATGCAGTATATTAATCAACAGCTGTTCAAGAGGAAAAATACAAGACTTAATGTGAGATTACCAGGAGTACATACTCATCTGTTACTTCGCTATTCTGCTTTGCAGAGTAGTATTTCATATTTTTAAAGTATAGAAATAAGGCAATATTCTCATGGATTTATGACTGCTGTCTTCAACAAAATCCAAATGTGAGGCAAGAACACTCACTCTCTATGCAGTTTGCAATCCTTTAAAGATACGTACAGCTGAACAGAGCATAAACATTCTGATTTAATTAATTTTTTGAACTTTGAACTCATGTATTTACCAGCACTTAGAGAATTCTGAATATGCTACGTAAGAGTAGGTTAATATATATAAATAAAATTGATAGTACTACTTAATACCTTGCAATTCTGTACAGAAAACTCTATATATTCACTGATATCTAACCAAGGTAACAAATTTCTTCTGGAAGAATCTCCTTCTGAAACAGTCTTCTTTAATAATATCAAGGGAGTTTCCTTAAAAATTCCAGTGCAAAATGCTGCAGCCATCGCATTCCTGGATGGAGCATGCAAATGTTCTGTTTCACTAAACCATATTTTGCAGCATAACCACATATTATTAGAGGTGTCAACTGAATGCCTAATTATCCAACAAATTATTAAGTTATTTAACAACATTATTACTAAAAGAAATTTGATTTCAGCTTTCCAATCAAGTGCAGAACCCATAAAACAACTCAAAAGGTGGCACTTACCTCACCATGGACTTCATGAAGAATTTTCATTAAGTTTCTTGCAATATATGATGGGAAAATAGGGCTCTGTACACAATCAAGTATGTTTTCCAAAGCTTCCAACAATTTTTTCTTCTGGGATTTCTGTTTTGATTGTGTCTCAAGTTCCTCAAATAGAGTTCCCATAGTCTAATTCATTAACAAAATGAAAATTAAGTTCTTTCCCTGCAATAAAGATGCCTTAAAACAACATTTATTCGATGCTTTCACAATAATGCAATCTAGATACAAACAGAGTTTTTAATTTGTAAATAAACCACAGTTAATGCCTCTTAGATTCTCAGCTCTCTGTATGTAATAAATCACTTGAATATTTTTATAGAACTTACAAAAAAAACTATAAATCAGTCTGCTATTAACTTTCCTGGTTAATTTGATTTCTTTTCTAAAAGATGGGAGCTCACAGCAGCAGACAAAACTTGTATTAATGTACACCTTAATAAGAAAAATACCTGTGTTATGTATGTAGGGTCAGATACAATCTCTTCTGTCTTTTGCTCCAAATGCTGAAGAACAGGATGAAATAGAGACTCCTTTATCCCTCTCAAAGAATGAAGGCAGTTCAGAGCAGCCCTTCGAACTTCACTCACAGGACTACCCAAGTTAATTAGCAAAGATATCACCACTGCCAAAAGAATCAGGGAAGGAAGGAGGAGGAGAATAAAGTGAGCAGTCAGAATTTTACTGCAGCTGTCCCTGAAAGAGGCATCGACATCACTTTGGAATTAAAAAGTCCTGTCTTTTCACTGTAAACCTTTAGAGTGCTCAAAACCAACCTGAATCTTAAAAGATCCACGTCTGAACTTCATCACAGTCCTTATATTCATGTTTAAGCTCAGAATTCATATATTGCTACTGACTGTCAGTCACACCTGGTACTGCACAGAAAGCAAGGTGCTGTAACTGACTTCTTCAGGACAGCTCTGTATTCCTTTAACATTTTTATAATTAAAAAAAAAAAGTGGCTTCACTTCCAAGCTCAGACTGGTAACTGCAGCAGAAAGAGCTGTCTCAGCCTAGTGCAGCTAAACATAACTACAGATACCCTTCATGGTATAAAACATAGTAAAACTGGAAAAACTAAAAAAATATTGTGATTAAGTCTTAACATGAGAGATAAATACTGTTTTACTTTACCTGGAGATGATGGCAAGAGCAGCTGTTTTTTTTTCTGGTTTGTTTGTGATTCAAGCAGTGCATAGCCGATATATAGAGCTTGAGTCTGCAGCATTGCACTGACCTCATAGTTCAGCTGATTTGAAAGGTTATAACTGTAAGTCCATAAAATGGAAAGGAACTTGAAGAGAACCTCTGAATCTTTTAGATGTACCTTAAATTTAATAAAATTTAAAAAAAGAGGAAAGAAACTTTTAAAATTTATTTGGTAAACTACTACTCAAAACCTCTGATAAACCACTCACATCAAAGGAGTACACTAAAAGGGAACTAAAGAGTTAGAAATAGTGTCTTTAGGGTTGAAAAAATTATTGAGTAGATGCTTGTGTGTATATTCAAGTCTAGATGGTTTTTAACAGCTGGTGTATTTAAGAGATAACTTGTAGTCTATAGGTATTAGAAGGGATTTTTTTAATCCTAACAGACCAAAAACACATCCATATGAACATTTGTATAGTATGTCAACTGTGCAAGAACACTGTTACGTGCAAAATAAAGATCTTCTATTTCCTGACACGTATCAGAGTGCTTTCTCCACCTACCAAGCGTAAGAGCTGCTCCAAAAAGATTCAATTCAGTTTGCCACACATTTATCCAATTACTTCAACTTTGCTTTAGAACCTCTCTGTCAAATTTAATGAGTTTAATTGAAGCAGTTACATTGTTGCCTAACAGTATCCCAAATCAATTTAAAGTTCTCACTTAGTACATAGTCTGGCAACAGCTAGCATGCTTTCTGTCTGTAAATTGCTCTCTGGAATCCTAACAGCTCTTCATTCATCGAGCAGAGTACCCACTCAACATCCCACAAACTGAACACAGCTTGACAGAACCACTGATACAGCTCCTAACATACTCTTGCCTATTCTCTTTTCCACAAGTCCACTAAGATCAAAGTTCCAGTTACATTAACTGTTCTAGAGCTGGCAAAAATAACTGTCTCGTCCCTTTCAAATTAAAAACCCTCAAAACTGGAGACCAACAGTACTGCAGAAGTGAAAGAAGCAAATTATTATTGCAGCTGTTGTCTTCACAAGGTCCTGGGGCATTATTAACCCCATTCCACAAACTTTCTCCTCCAAATTTCTTCTCTTCTTCTGTGCAATATGATCCAGCTTCCTCAGTCAAAACCTCTCACCAAAATAACATCCTTCCTTTCCTGCTGACAGCCTTTAACTAGCCAGGCACTGAATCAAATCTCTTCATCAGCCCAATGTCAGTACAATTTCACTAGATCTTGGAGTGACTGCAAATGAGACAAAGTTATATACATGAATTAACATCAGAAGCAAGTTTTGTTATGAAATCATTGTTATTCTTTCCTTCTTTTGTTTGTGTTTGTTACGTGCTGTTCTTGCTGAAACAGCATCGAATTCCAGTAACAGCAGCTTTGTGGCAATTACTTGATTTCATTTTCCTCAGAATCAACACTTATTACTCCCTGCCATCTAAAATCAAAACTGACAAAATTCCTTATTCTCTTCCAAAAAATGTATCACTTGATGCATGTGAAAACCATGAGATGATACAATAAGGAAACATACAATTTCTTCTAAAAGTTGTCCTTTCAATTTCCATATTTAAACACTACCAAATTTTATAGAGCAACCCCTCCTTTTGCTACCAGATAGAGCCAAAACTTTCAGCTCAAACTTTAAGCTCTTGATCTTGTCCTAGAAACCAGCTTTATGTTTTCACCTTTCCTTCAACTGATCCATTTGTGGTTTGTTTGGGTTTTTTTAACTTTTGTTTTCCATTATTACATTTAATTAAAGTAACCAGCTGAACCTTAGACTTTCATCTTCTCACAATACTTGTATGCCACAAGCAGTGTTGCATGATCTGTTTACCATTTTTCTCAGTTTTCTTAAAATTAATGTAATTGCATAATAGTTGATGACTAATAATTCAGAGCAACAAATACAAAAATAGTACCTTGAGTAAGAAATTCATCAATGCTCTGTACTGAATAACATTGCTGCCTTCAGTAGCTCCACTGACAAGCAGATCAAACAGCCCCAAAAGGAGGTGCAGGAAGTCTTGGCTATCTTGATTCAGAGATTCAGGATTCCACCAAGTTTCCTCTAAAAAATACAGGTTATAAATAAGTAGATGCATACAAACACCTTCAGGAACCAAGAGAAAACAGACATCTCTAGTTAAAAGGAGACAATACCTTTAGTTGATTTCATGTTTACAAGTAAGTAATTTTTTCAGATCTCAATCACAACAAAGGCAGAAGGTTAGGGAAGCAAAATTTCCTTGTTTCCAACAACTTCCAAAAAAAAAATAAAAAATTAACTTTCCTTCTTCACTGATGTAAGCGACAGTCAAAATCTTAATACATACCTTTTGGAAAGGACAGAGGAGGTTTTAGGCCATTTATGAAGTTTTTCAATAAGAACAGGAACATAGCTGACTCTTCTGCATGAGCAGCCTCATCACTATTGAGCTTTTCTATATATGCACTTAATAAGTCCTTAGGCACCACAGTTTCCTCTACTGTTTCAACAGACCAATTTAGGAGAGTTTCCTGTGAATGAAAATTGATTTTAATGTATTCTGTCACAACTTCACGCAACAGAAAACAGAAATTTAGCATTGAAATTCAGCAACATTTAATTTCCAACCTCCAAAGAGGTATCCTTATGAAGTGATTTATGTTTCTGATTTTACAATGAAACATGCATCTGTAGTTTTGAAACCTACACCAGCTTTTTCTATCATAGTTAACAGTGTATGTGAGGTAACAGAAGAGTAAAATATCAATCTCTCTAGAATGTCTCTTCAAAGGGAATAGGAGTTACAGCATTTTGTGGACATTCAGCTTAATACTTTCATTTAGCTGTTCCAGTGACATAATCCATATCTTTCAAATACTTGCATATACAAAAACTCATTAATGGAATAATCTGAGGTCAGACTAACTAATTACCATTTACTGCTATGTGTGAGAGGGGATGCACACATAGAAACACAGCTCTGCTCACATGGGTTTCTTACACACAAAAGTAAATCCCAAAACTGTTTCACAACAAAATAAATCAAGAAAGCCCCAAGAGGAAAAATGCATAAAAATTAAGTAAAAAAGGAGGGCAGCAAGATACAGAAATACTCTTTCTGAACATTGTTCCTACAGATTTCTCCAATATAAAGAAAATGCCCTCTCCACAGTGTTTGCATCTTACCTCTGCAGGATCACAGGCTCTGAGATTTTTTAATTTTTTATCCAGGAAGCAGAAGACTCTGATAGCCACCGAAAAATAATTTTCCTTCATCTGTGTATTGCAGCAGCACTGAACAAGCAATGAACCAATTATATGAGTAATTACTTTCTGTCTCACACTGTCAGATTCGGTTTCAGCAACGAGTATCAGGTCATCAACCTTAGAAAAAGGAGTGGAGAAAAAACAACAACAAAAAGTCTGTAAGACAGTGGGACTTCAGTATGACTTTACACCACTTTTCTTTTGCATGTTCAGTTAAATTCTTTTTACCTTCTATCAGAGGTAACAAGTTACTATCTGCTGTCATGGTACTCTTTGGAACCTGGGAATGTACAAACATCTGTTTCCATAGTATACTTGTTTATTCTCATTTTTTTTCAGGAAACTAAAAATTCCTTGAATTTAGTTACATCAGTCATTTTTCCAAATAGGTAATAGCTTCACTGCTTCTTTTCTTTGTGTTAAGGAAGAAATCTGTTTTATCTAGATCGTACTGTGGTTTGTTAATATATCTATTTATATTTGCTTAGCAGCTTGATGATAGCACACTAGTGCTAAGAAGAGCACACAAAGTTCTTCCATATCACATTTGTTCTACTACAGTGACCACCTGAAAAGTAAAATTTCTTAAGGTCAGGGTAACATGGCACACATACCATTTGCAATAGTAAGGAAGGGTCCCCTGAGGTCAAATTTTTAGAAAGCAGTAGAATCATTTTCTCGTTGGCCACTCCAATCAACTCTGCAGACTTGGTAGATTTAATTGCCTCTTCAAGAGCTACTCCAGGAGATAAAAAAAAATCATATAATCTAGGTACACAAATCCCATATTAACACACTGGTGGCTCAATAATATTTAGAATCAGTCAGAAACATACTAGACAATTTCTACATCTTTTCAAAAAGTTTTTTGAAGAAGTCTATTCACAGTCACAATATGATAGTCTGCTAATGACAGCCAGCCTCCTTCAATACATGTTTAGGTTCATTAAGGATGCTGTCCTAACTCGTCACAATTTTTCTCTTACAAAATTAGTTACAATTAATGCTTTACCTTCTGGCCAGCCTTTCAGTAAAGGGTGTAAGGAGCAGAGCTCAGACTCTGACAGACAAACAGCCATTTTCCAATCTGAAGATTTTGAATTGGCATTAGTGATTACCATAAAAGGTAACAACTGCATTACTGCTTCATCCAGTAGTTCCTTCTTCTCTTTCAAAATCTCCTCTTTGACTAAAATTTTTATTGCTCGCTCCAAAACCTTGCACCTAAAAGAGAATAAATCATGTTGAAAATACACTGTTAAATCATACCAGCAACACTTCTTTGATTTGTTCTCTATTTTCCATGGTGATTTTCTGAATCCAAATAGCACGAAAACAAATAAGGAGTTAATGGGAAATGGTATGCAAATAATTGAACACTTCTCCTGTAATTCAGCATAGAGATAGCATAACAAAAAGCATTTGCAGAGAAAAACATTTTTAAAGTATTCTTTAGAGTTACATTTAAAAAAAATTATTTATACTGAAAGAATGTAGTCTGAAAAAAGGCACAAACATACCACTTTCCCTCCTTTGAAAGATCTGCTCTCTGGAAGATGTTCAAAAGACTTGATACCACGACTTCTGGATTGACTTGTTCCCTGAAAATCTGAAAAGTAATCAAGAAAAATGAATGAAAGTACAATAATATTCAAAATAATTTACCACATCATAATGGAAAATGCATCTGCTATACCAAGTGGAAACAGAGATCAAACATCACTAACTGTATTCCTACTGATGTTCATGTAATTAAATTGTTATCAGGGTAAGCAGAAGTTATAAGGCTGACCAGTATGCCCTCTAGATATGCTGAAGTATGGAGAATTTATCAAATGCGGAAATGTTTGGTAAAATTGATAATAAACAATATGCAAAACACTTAATTAAATAAGAATTGCTTTTACTTTACATTGCACATGGATGACTAAAACATAAGGCACATTAACAAAGGATACTTAAGTTTAAAGGAGCACTCACGTGCTTCTATTCCTATTTTTTAGTGATTGAGAATGAATGAAAACACAAGACCAATTATACTACTGTTAATAATATTGTCCACTACCACTAGCAGAAGCAATAAAGACAGACTGTTACTCTAGCTGGAAACAATCAGTACAATGCATACCAGAGGCCTATCCAGTAAACCTGAGCTGGAGTTCAGGACTTTGCCACTATCAACTGACCAAATGACTTCCATATGGAAAAACTCAACTGAGCGCTTCTCAATCGCGTAATGACTTGTGACTGCACCATTTGCTATCCAAAAGGCAAACAGCATGGCTTGTGGTTTTTTATAGAAAAATGAGCAGAATAAGCAAGAAGAACACCTCAAATAATAATCAAAGATTTAAACATGCTCTAGTAACTACACTAAAAAAACAAAAAAAAAAAAAACAAAAAAACCAATAAATTCATGTTAACTGCAAACACTTGTGGAAGGATCAGGTAGCAGACTTGCAGGGGAATTGTGAGGTGGTGAACAGCACAAGCCTCCTAAATTTATGCTGCTTCATCCTGCTAAAGGATAGAAGTCACACACTAAGGACACAAATACAAGACGGACAACTACAAAGAATACATCCCAGACACACATATGCAAGATCAGCTAAAATCTTGCAAATCGAAAGATACTTACTTACCTCCAAAGAACCGAGAGCAGACATTACAACATCTCTGTTGTCATCCTTGAGCCGACCAAAAATTGCTTCTTCTATGAAAGCCTGATCAAAGCCCTCCTGAAAAAATAAGGAAAAACAGAGTCAAAGGAAAAAAAAAAAAAAGCATTTGTCGGTAGCAAAAGTTACTGGCTTTTAATGAAATATCTGAATTTTAGTGTAAGAGAAGTGGTAATATCATCTACATTAAACCTGACAGGCAGACTAACTTTCAACAACAAAAGAAAGAAACTATAAATATTCATTAACTTAGATTTTATCTTAGAACACAAGCAGTTTAATAAACAAGAACTACATCCAGACTACGGGAAAATGGTGACAGAAACCTACTAAAAACACCATGAAAAAACCGTACAGATGACATATGCACAGTTTAACACACCACTCATCTTCAACTGTTAAGTCTGGCAAACAGCTTTTTGAAGACATTCTATGTTAAGTCAGTTCTGTGAGAGATTCAGGACACAAACCTTTGATGTTTCAATAACATCTTTCAAATGCTGAAGAGCGAGGACCCGCACAGCAGGCTGAGGATGATTCAAACTAAGTAGAAGGGAGGTATCAGAGTCTTCCAGAAACTGAAATACAGATTTCACAGTGACTCATTGCATGTTAAAAATACTTTACATATACACAAGGATAATGGGAGACATTCTTAAAGCAATTTTTTGTACCAGAAGAAAACCTGTATAATCAAGACCTAAATAGTTAAATTATAGAACAATAATGTTGTATACCTATTTCAAATTTGGTCTTCTTCACTTTTGCATACAGTTTTTGGAAGATACTTGAGAAGTATAGTAAGCTACAGATGCTATTATGTCCTAGAAAAGCATTACACTTATCTAAGGATTCTGAGAAAGCTCTAGTCACAATGTCAGTGTGACAGAGCACAGACAGAAACTGTTAAAAAGGCATCCCTGCCAATACAATTGTGTGCACTTATCTCAGGAACCTTAAAAGCTGGAAGAGTCATATGTCTATGTTCTGCATGCCTTGGTTTTCTGTTAATCCACTTGTTATTCAGCCACAGAATCTGTGCCTTTGTTAAATCAGTATAAAAATACATGAAGCACTTCTTTAGGTAGTTTCTCATATTTTCCTAAGTGCTTTCAGTCTTTCAATCACTGCAAGCAACAGCCATAATACAAATCATCTCTTAATGAATTTCTTGGACAGATCTGTTGCAGTCATGGCTATTCTGTGTCAGGCTGAGTTTCAGTTGCTCGTCAGAAATGGAAGAACTATGTAGTCACTCTATTCTTCCATGTTACTGACTCTAAACATTCATAAAATCAATGCAAGGAAAAGACCAAGCCACCTTCTCTCAACAGTGACAAAGTCGTCAGCTTTCCTAAAACAGACACCTCTAAGACTGACAACATCTTTAAGATGGGGCCTTGCTGGGCACTACTGTGTTGTCACTAATGACCATTTCAATAGATGTAGTGGCCATGTTCCTAAGGAAAAAAAATTATTGATAGCAATTGGAGCAGGTGGAAATGTATAAATTTTAACCATGAAAAAAAAGCTCATGCTCGTGACTGCTCATGATAAACACAAACTTAGCTTTTGATTTTACCACAGTTTTGACTAATTCCCTCATCCCCAAAATCACCTTTAAGCAAGTTAGTTGGTTTTGTTTTGTTTTCGGTTTTGTTTTTTTTTTTCATTTTTTTTCTTGTGGAAATGGTAGAGGTTTTGTTTATATAGAAGAATAGAGAGCAGAACATTACCAAAAATCAGCCTTCTGCCTTCTGACCGTATAACCAGATAAGAGCTAGGATCTGAGCTTCTACCTACCTTATATTTTCCACAGCTTAATGAAAGAGAAATAAATTGATGAAAAAGATTTTGTTCAGCCTCATCTGTGCAATCTTCCAGGTGCTTTTCCAACACAGAGTCTAAGGCTTTAGGATACCTGCCAAAAGACAAAACCATCAACATTTGCCATGGAGGATGACAGAAGAACATATATTTACAGCAGAAATATAGGGGAATACAAGGAAACAATGCACCCACACTCATCTAAACCAGATATTTTAAGTAGCTTCACAAAGAAAATCAACCCTTATGTTGTAACACAGATGAATTGCAGACCATTAGGACAAATAATGAGCAGAGCAGGTCATGCTACACAGCGAACAGCTTTACAAAGCCAGTAGGTCTGTGTCCATGTATTACAGTGATAACGAAATACATGGGGACAGATAAGTAAAATAAAATTTGGACAAAGATTAGGAGTCATTTATTAATTCTATATCTATTTTGTCAAGAATACTGGGCTTATGACCCCCAGTAAGCTGACATAACCACTCTACAGATTGTGGGTCTGTAATAGACAAATGGAACTTACTTTCTCTCAAGAAGTCTGATAAGAGGAAGAATCTTTTGATTGAGTGCAGCCATTTTGGTGGGATTAGATTCAACCTCTGTACCACAGGAGATAAACTCTTCAAGAAACTTTCTAAAATTACAAACAAAAGGAAAAGTCACCACATTTTGCATAGTACAGTTTTCATTACTGTTATAAAGCACAGTGCTGAACAGGTTAGGATTAATATGCAATACTTATTGCAAATACAGATTTGCTCCTGGCCTGAAGTTTCACTCTGTCCCACAAGTACTCCCACAAGTGATAAAAGCACAGTTCTTCTGGGTTACCGAATGTTTAAGTTGCAAAATTCAGGTTTGGAGCTAACTTATGAACTCAGAAAAACATGCTCATATAATGCTAACGCCACTGTCAGGAATTAGTTGTTATTAAACCAGAATTGACTGCAGTACTGTGTAAAAAAATAACTGAAGTTAACTCACGAAGCTAGCAGGCAATCTAAATCCTTTTCCAGTGGTAAACTCTCAAGAATAGCTTGGAGGTGCCTGATGTAAATGTCATTTTCTGTCTCTTCAGATTCTTCTTGCTCCTCTAAGGACAAAGCACAACCACAAAAGATGAACAACAGTTTGAGAATAACCCCTTCGTACTGCTTAAAGCTAACAGCTTGTACAGGTATCACATCTGGTGAACCAAGCACACAACCTGAAGACCACAAAGTTCATTGATTACTAGCAGTAACTCTCCATGAGCTGCTAGAAATGCTTTATATCAATGCCATTAAAATGCCAGAGGTTGGATTGCTACCAATAAATTCAAGTATACTTTGGAAGATTCCAGATCTCCTACTACAATCTGTGCCAGCAACTCTCTACAACATTCTCTTGTGTCAATCTGGATCTTTCTAACAAAATAGCTTTCCCAATTGATTCAGCAGTTACAAGGCCACAGTGCAAACAGTGCAGACTCACTAGTGCAGACACAGGCTACTACTGCATGCCAGTCAGCCTTGCTGTCCCAGACTGTTCCCAGGCACACTGAATTCATCAGATAAAAATAGATCTTGACTAATTAAACTACATATGGAGTACATGTAATCTACCTAAGAAAGATTTGGCAGTACTATAATACATCTCTCCAAGAGTCAGAAACTTCACACATCAAAATTAAGTTACTGCTGAAATACTGCAAATCAACATCTAAGTCAAAGCGATATAGGTATAATAATGCCTAAAATAGCCTCCTCTCTAGGGCCTAGATAAACAAAAAGCAAAAAACACACAAAAGCTCAATCAGGTCTTCACATGTATTGGCACAGTTTTAATGGAAGAAGCAACTAAAATTACACAGCTGCGACATTTACCACAGCTATCTGTCCTTAAGACTAAACAAAGTTTTAAAAAGAACATGTGCTAACTTACCTGTATCACTTTTCACGACAGCGTGAACAAGGTGAGGCAACAGGTAACGCAGAAGAGGAGATATATCATATCCTGCTGACAGGCCTTGCAAAAGCACTACGAGTTCTGGGATCTTGCACAGATGATTAAAGGGCCTGGACAATGGAACAAAGGGGGGAAAAAAGGTACGTATGCTCATCTGGGTTACCAACACTCTCAAAACCATGCAGACTTCCTGAGGATCTGATTTTCAGCATCAGGTAACAGCCTCATCGTAAAAAATGCTGAAAAGATTCAAAGGGTTCCACTAACTTACTGCCAAAGGTTTATTGGTATATTTAATATCCAAGAAGAAAACAGGGTACTGCCAGTCATCTTGAGCGAAGCTGCTGCGATGGTACCTATGTTTTCTGGAAAGTTGCTGGTATGAGAAAAAAATACTTGTATGGACTGCAGGAAGAGAGAGCCTCACACTGCAAGGAGCATATCTATCACCCAGCAGCAGCAAAGGGAAGGGATGAGAAGTAATAGCTCAATGACAAATCCTCAGAGTAGAAGCAATTTCCCTTCCTGCTAATACAAAGTCACCTTGTCTCCTTTTGCACCCACTTGACTGAATGCTGCATAATCTATCTAACATGCCTCTCCTTAGTTCCCCACACTTAGCTTTTAACCTGTTTTCTTCTACTATGACAGTGTTTAAGTATCTTGAAGGTAATCACATATCCCTAACAAGATTTTTTCTATTGGAATATCCACGCTAACCTATCTGCTCAAGAAAGCAAACTCCCTGCAACATGTAGGACTTCCATGACTGTGTGCAACTGCATGTTAACAGCACTAGCTAGCTGTGTCAGGGCTGTGCAGACAGATTGATGGGAATGTACCTACTACATGTATCTGACCTGTGAGACCAAAGAAGTGGTGGTGTAGAAGCACTTATGCTTCAAGGTGTTCAACTACAGGAACTCAAAGCCCTTCCATTGAAGGGATAGAGCTTTTTTCCAAGCTATTCAAATAAGCTCCAATTTGCACTACCATTATTATGCTGGCTCCTCTTCTGGGATTCTCACTTTCCAGAAAACCTCTTACTTGACAGGGTTTAGTTTTGTATGTTGACAGCAATATTTTACTAGGGGAAGTGGCAGCAGAAGGACCAAAAGATGACAGACACACCACTGAGACTCCTTAGTTGTAGAGGGCATACAAATTTTTAGAGTAAGCCAAAGGAATTTTCAAACCCTTTGAAATGTAAACTACCAAAACTTCTCACAGGGAAGTATTCCTTTAATGATGAGCATATACAAAATTCAAATCATCAAAGAGCAGTCTGGGAATTTAAAAAGTGGGAAAACTGAATTCATGCAGACTTACTTTTTCCCAAGTTTATCTCCTTTCTGAGTTTGTAGAAGTAGGTTCAAGCAAGCCAGCCCATCCCTGACTAATGAGGGTACTTTAGATAATGTCTTGCTTATCTGTAACATCAGGGAATGCACCAATGAAGTCTCCACTGTCACTTTCACTGTTATCTGGCAGATTATCATGTATGTTGCAGCTCTGTAATCCTGTATAGAGGATTTCAATCCCTATACAAAGAGATAAAGGTGAACTTTTAACACAGAATAACACAAAAGAGTACATTAGCATAAAAATAATTTTTACTCCGACATGCATGGAATTGCACTGTCTTCGTCTCCAGTCTCCATGCATTAACATCTAAAGGATTTATAAACTCAACTTTCAAGATGAAAAAGTTATCACGCAGGGTGTACGGATAAAGAAGACACATTTATTAACTGCTGCTCTATTCATTAACAAAGTTCCTGGAGGAAAGAGGATATTAAAGCTGGCTGTCCACCCTTACTCCATTTCCTCATGCTTTAGCAAGATAAATTTCAAAGAAAAAGATGTTCATCCAAACTGTGTATTCACTTCTCACAGCTCCATTCCTCATGCAGAGTGGGAAACAGAGTTCTTAAAGTGCTCATTTGAGGTGTGAAAAAACATTATTTCTCATAGACCCTCACCTGCCTGATGTTTCAAAGCAGTCTAAGAGTAGTACAATGCATACCACACAGAATGTCCCTCTTCAGTGTCATCTGCAGATGCATGTCTGCAGCTCACAGTACACTTCACCACACAGGAAGGAAAACAAAGCTTCACGTACCTTTTGGATGTAAGGGAGCAGCATAGAGACTATAGTGTCTGTTATCTTCTCTGCAGCTCCAAGAGCTGATACAATGGTGGAAGCATAAAACACAAGAAGAACTCTCAATTGAGCTGAGCTGCCAGGACACTCTGAAAAGACCTGGATCACAGAAAAAAAATGGTTGTTCAGACATCATGGAAAGTGCAAATGCACATATGGCTTCCCCCAAAACCTCAGAACTCCAGCCTGTAAGCTCTACCAGCTCGCACTGGCACAACTTAAGTCATCACCTCCTGCCAGCAGCAGCCCTCACCAGAGGTTACTGCTCCTCCTCGCAGACAAGGCAGAAGGAAATGGGTGCAATTCCTAATGCACTTAATCAGAATAAGTAACCTAAATCACTTGTGATTTTGGTGTAACACTCAAGGCTCAGGACTGGACAGCCAAGAAGCTAAATTGCATATGTTTAACACCTCCTACTATATCTGTGAACAAACCCTGTTACTGCGTGTGCTTTGCTTAGTTTGATGGCACACACATTCTCTAAATAATTGGAACTATTGTACATCTTACCCTTCTGAAACTATAGAACTAGTCCTCCATTTGACATTTACTGAAAAAAACAAATAAATTTGCTCACCTTCTAACATTCTCAATTTTAAGTTCTCATTAAATATTTGAAGACGTATGTTTAAAACACCCATGACAACCTCCATAAGAGATATGGAAATTTAAAGCACAGTTACAAACTCATAGCAGGAACGAGTTCATAAAAGACATTAAGACAATGAAGTACTTTGAGGCAATACAGTATCTTTAAGTCATAAAGTATTGCCAAATTGTTTTGTCGTGGCTCATTGGTTCTCAGCCACTTCCTTACAAGAACTTTTGATAGATTGTCATCTACACAAATAATAAGAAATCTTATATTGTTTACTAATAACTGATTCCTTTTACTATTTGATATGTAATTCAAAACATTAATAAACAACATATTACTATAAAATTATGGGGAAAAACAAGTGACGACAAACAAACAACATTCTAGAATAAATTAACAACCTTCACAGATTTTGCCACCAGCCTGCAGATGAAATCCATGAAATTCAAGTCTTTGTAGCAGTGTGTAATGAGTGTACCCCTTGCCAGTGGGACTCCAGGTTTCTTTACATGTCGAAAAAAGTAAAATTAGAACACTCAGAGTGAAGTGAAACATAAAGCGAAGCATACAAAGTAAAAATTACTATTACATTAATCCTATTGATTGGTTAACACGATTTAAATTGAAATAAGTAATGGAAATCCACACATTCCTTTGGAATTCTTTGTATCTACATTAAGACATGAAGAGCATTACATATAACCTATATCCAAATAAACATCAATTTTAGTAATTGACATATCTTCCTAGCAGTAGTAAATATCTGCACCTTAAAAGCATACTTTAACTTAGCCAAAACAGAGAATATTACAATTAAAGTTTTTTAATATGAACTTTAGCTTTAAAGAAAGATAGCAGAAAAAACACATGGGCATCAAGGCTCCATTCCTATAATTAAATCTTTTAGTACAGTTTTACAACTAACCACATAAACAGGTGGACCGTATTCACAAGCCTAGTAAAAAAGTCAAGATATTATTAATAAAGTCCCTCAGGCTTCTCTCAACTTGCATCTGTTAAATACTTTACCCTTATTGGATCCATCCAATGCCACTTATGAGTTGGGTTTTTTATATTTAAAAGTTGAATAACTTTCACAAATAGATTAGTCTCATGATATGGCAGAACACAACCAATCAAACTGTCTTCATTGTAGAGATGAATATGAAATCTGAGGAAAAAAACCATACATATACAGTTAAACAGTATCTGGAAGTCAAAAAAAAAAAAAAAAGACCCATTCACATTCTTCTTAGAACATCTTGTTTACCAGCTTTTAAGCAAGACCTGACAGGACTGTTACACTGACTCAGACCTATGGTCCACCTACAGTTCAGAATCCTAAGGTGGCCAGTGGCCTGTATGTGCTAGAGAAAAGAAACAATGCTACCTTTTTTTTTCCTCACTCTCAACAATTTTAGGTCCTTATAGGACTTAAGATTACTCTAGTTTCTTCTGCATAGATTTCAACATCAAAACAGATGTTACCATAATCAAGTATGAATTTCAGTATAATACATGTACAAAAAACCTCTGATCCAAAGGCTGTATCAACAAAATCACCCACTCTTTCATGACAAGAAGTATTATACTTTCTGCATCTGGATAGGTTAACTTATACAACATCACTTCACAAAATATGTAGTTTGTTTCTTCTTCACACCTTCCTACATAACCTTGAAATGATAATAGGGTTCATGGTTCACAGTTAATATTGACATGCAGGATATTCAGTGGATTACCTGTGAATCAGCCATTCAAGGCACTTCTGGGCTGGCTTAAGCATAAAGTAAGGGGACAGGTGAATCAGGAACAATGAAATATTCTTATTAAGCTGTTGATTTACTGCTTTAGTTTGAACACTGCGTTCAAGGCCTTTGGATGTGGGACTAAACAAACTTGACTGGAACTCTTCAAAAGAAGGATCAATCCCCATCAGCTCTTCTAAGCCAGTGCATCCTGTAGAAAAAAAATATGGAGGAATGCCTTAAAGGCAACAGTTTTATTCACCAGTCCTACCCATCTATCTCCTCACTGGCATATCCAGCTTTTTTGCTATATGGATATATGTCATTCTCATCAAGCAAACCAAAACAAACAGTAAACAGGTCTAAGACCAAAACTTTTTATGTATTTGAAAGTATTCCTTAACTGACAAAGAAAAAAAGCATTAACAACTATCAGTGGAGTGCTCTTGCAGCAGTGAAGGCCAGCAGCATCCTGGGCTGTGCTGGAGAGAGCACAGCCAGCAGGTTGAAGGTGGGGGGAACTGTCCCTTCCATTTGTGAGATTGCATCTGGAGTATTGTGTTCAATTTTGAGCTTATCAGCAGAAGAAAAACATTCCCATATGGATGTGACGAGTTCAGCAGAGGAACACTGAGTGGTCAAGGGACTGGAAAACAACATATAAGGAAAATGATGAACTGGGTTTTTTCAGCCTGGAGAAGGCAATCCAAAGGAAATCTTCCTGTTCTCTGCAACTAATTAACGGGATATAGTACAGGTTATCAGGAAGATGGAGATAGACTTTTCAGAGATACACAATGGAAGGATGGGAGGCAGCAGCTGCAAGCTGGAACATAAGAAGTTCAAAGCCAATGTAGAGATTTTTTTTTTTTAACACTGGAGTGATCAAACACTGGATTGGAGGTCCAACATTGGATCAGAGACCATAAAACCACCATCTTCCAACTCAGCCAAGCACAGAGTTGAGCAAACTGTGCTAACTAGCCCTGTGCTCAGTTGGGCTACCGAGTGACCTTCAAAGGTCCTTTCCAGACAAGACTATTCTATGATTTCATATGGGTGAAGAAAGCAAAAGTACTACTGTGATTAAACTAAAATACAATATTCCATGTACACCACTGAAGAACCAGTGGAATTATTTCTCTATTTTACACAAGCTTGTAAATATTAATGCCTTTCACAAAGCAGGCAACTTGAGCTGAAATAAAAAAAAAAAAAGGCAGCTGGTTGAAACATGGAAGAAATAAATCATTATATGCAATAGTTCTATAGTTTCTTAAGAAACTAAAAAACCCAACCTCTGTTGCATCAAAGGGCTATCTCTCTCTCTCTTTACACCTTGTTACTTAAAAGCGATACATGGTATCAATCTGCCAGGTTTCAGAAAACAGCTTTCTTATTTAAGAAGCATCACATTCTTGGGCAAAATTTTATACAAAAATGGAAAGAGACAAGCACAAAGGATTTCAGGTGTGCCAATACAGCAATGGTTTTTGACACTTTACATTATTTGTGGCCATGATGTTACCCAAGAGCAGTGCATCAGCATGTTTTCATGAAATCACAGAATGTGGGTTGGAAGGGACCTTGGGAAGATTCCTAGATCAAGGCAGTGCTCAAAACAGGGTTAGCCTTGAAAGCAGACCAGGCTGCTCCGGGCATTATCCAGTTGGGGTTTTCAAAAGCACAATCTCCCTGGACAATCTGGTAAACTGCCTGACTGCGCCAACAGTGAAAGGCTTTTCCTTCTATCCAGTTTGACCTTTTCTTTTCTTTCAAC
>NW_021940864.1:26434320-26611872 GCF_001715985.3 Manacus vitellinus | reverse complement strand
TGAAAGCGACTCGGAGGGAAAGGCTTTGTGGGTGCCGGTGGAGAGCAACTGGACATGAGCCAGCAGTGTGCCCGGGGGGGCCAGAGGGCCAATGGCATCCTGGCCTTAGCAGGAATAGTGTGCCCAGCGGGACAAGGGAAGGGATTCTTCCCCTCTGTTCTGCACTGGTGTGAGTACACACCTGCAGACCTGTGTCCAGTTCTGGACCCCTCAGTTCAAGAAAGACATTGAGGTGCTGAAGCTTGTCCAGAGAAGGACGATGGATATGGGGAAGGGTCTGGAGCACAAGTGTAAGAGGAGCAGCTGAGGGAGCTCGGGGTGTTTAGCCTGGAGAAAAGGAGGCTCAGGGGAGACCTTACCTGAAAGGAGATTGTACTGAGGTGGGTACTTCTCCCATGCAACAACCGACAGGGTGAAAGGTGATGGCCTCAAGTTATGCCCGGAGTGGTTTAGATTGGATATTAGGAAAAATTGTTTTACTGGAAGGGCGGTCAGGCATTGGAATGGGCTGCCCAGGGAAGTGGTGGAGTCACCATCCCTGGAGGTGACCACTGTTTAGTGGTAGACTTGGCAGTGCAAGTGGGTGGACACAATGATCTTAGAGGTCTTTTCCAACCTAAAGGATTCTATAGTTCCACTGAGCATGTGCCGCCTCCATGAATGGCCATGCCGGCATGTGGCTGGTCTCCATGAGGGAAGTGGCTGTTGTGGCAATTGTGGATGGTTTCACGCATCCGGGCAGATGCCTCAGAGTGCAGCGTCCCTGTGGAATCATCATGCAGGTGTGGGGCAGGGGTCAGACTGCCTGCCATTGAGGAAGCAACCAGTCCAGGCATGAGTCGAGGTGTGAGGGCACACAGCAACTATGGATTGATGGAGACACCTCAGTGATGTGTCTGTTGCAAGGCTTGTAGCTGACTTTGTGCTGAGCCCTGCAAGGCAAGAGCCCGGGCTGTGTGTGGGTAGCCACTAAACAGGATCAGCATCTATTCATAGAGAAGAGATGCAACAACTAGAACAACTAGAGTTCTGGGATTTTTCCATGTCTGGAGTGAGTGATGCTACAGGAAGTGCAGGATTCCTATGAGCGAAAGGTCTTGAAAGCTATAGTAGTGTGTATGGGCTAGATCCCAACTGCAGAACCACAGAATGGTGTAGGTTGGAAGAAGCCTCTGAAAGTCATCTGATCTAGCCCCAGAGCAGGGCCAGCTTACAGCAGGTTGCTTAGACCTTAGTCTCATTGTGTTTGGAGTATCTCCAAGGATGGAAATTCTACAGCTTCACTGCGCCTCTCATCCAAGGATTGATTACCCTCAGATTAAAAAGAAATTTCTAATATTAAAAACCTGTTATTTTTCTGATTGTTCTAATACTTGAGATACTGACCATCTAGCAAATGAGATTACTAGGGATGGTACAAACCAAAAGGCCAGGAAGACAGTAAAAAATAGTGAAAAAACAAACAAAAAAGGTAGTAAAAAAACCCATCTCTTTTTCACATTTGCTATGGTTTCTGTGCATCTTTTTCCTTCATGAAGCCTTCATGTGGCCTTATTTTTGCATAGTTTAAACCTGCCTAAATATGCAAGTTTCCATGCCTAAAAATACCAAACATTAAAATATGTAGAAAATATGCAAAGTGCAGAAATCTGTTTCTAAAAAAAAGGAAAACTAGCAACTTTTTTTTAGCAATGTGATTCATTATTTAAGTACTCTAGCCAGAATGATAAACTAGAAGTTGTAAATGCTGAAATGTGTTCAGGTTTTCCGGTACTCCTATCCCACTCTATTCTCTCCAGTGGAGCGCTGCGAAAAAGAGGTTTCATACCTTTGTGCTTTCTGTTTCATGCTTGTTTGGTTTCAGAGTAAAGCCAGGATTCCCTTTGGAGGTTAATTGGAGGAACAGAGAAACCTTCTTTAGATGGAAAAATATTTGTTCTGGATTTAATTATAAAAAAGTGTTTCCTGGGAAAAATGTAAAACCAGACATTCTATTAGGAAATATGCTTAGTTGATATTGTATTATCCAGTGTTGAAGCTGAATATCAGGGAGATGTGCTCCATGGTGGACTACAAAGAGATGCTTCTCTGAACTGAAATTCAAGCCTGTTTCAACCAGTTCCTTTAGCTTGTCATCACATAGATGATCTGTGTGGGTGGAATTCTTGTAGCCACGCTACAGCTGAGATCACCTGTGCTGATGGCTGCTACTAAACTGTGTTTGACATATATTGTCTGTTCAAAAATCTTACAGTCTTAGAATATAAATTGTCATATGCTAACTTTTATTTGGGAAAAAGTGTTCAGTTTCAAGCATTTTCTGTAAATCAATTCACTTGTAAGCATTGGTGTGCTTGAAAAGATTTAATTGAGAAAGGCAAACTATTAAACTTTTAATCTTTACATCTGAGTAAATTTGTGGTACTGCTGGTGCAAATATAATTGATGTCTTTAAATAGTTAAAGGTCTAGTCTTTATACTCCTTTTCTTCCAAGTCAACTCACCAGGTGTGTATATATAGAGCTACATCTGCCTTTGTAAGTAATGCAACCCAGTAGGAGAAGATTTGTAGAATGAAGTGGTGATGAGGAGCCCCCATCACACTGAGCATTTCAGAGATTTTATGCAGACCAGAACTTGTTCTGCCATGTAGGCCAAATTCCCATTAGCTGTGCTCCCAGAATGAATCTTTCTGGTTTGGTTTCATTTGCAGGCAACAGATGGGGAGGAATTTTATTTAAAGAGGAAAAGGAAATAACTTTTGATACCAAAAATAGAATGTTCAGTAGCATTCAATTGTAATATATCAGAGTGAAGATAAGGGGTCGAGTACTACCTGTGCAATTTACTGTTTTCATACGAAGTTAGAGAGTGCTTTACTAAGTACTCTTAAATGATTATTAATTAATTTACTAATATGATGCTTCTCTTTCCTTCTTGCACCACATTCTGTAATCTAGTTATGATTAACAGTTCTGAAGGAGACAGAAGAGAGCCGCCTTCCCTGCGCTTCACCACCACTTGGTAAGTACCCTGACATTTCTCCATGCCATTTCTAACTGGAAACGTGACAGTGCTTGGCATCCAAAATATGATCTGATTGCAGCATACCGAAGTAATATTACAACCTTTCTAGGGTATGCAAGGGAGATCATAATTTTCTTAGAGTGTATCAAGTTCTCTAACTTTTTAAGCAAAAGTAGGTGTTAACAGATATGTGTTTTTAATGTGGGTATATGTATGTGAAGTGAACTGTAAGCTAATCTGTATTCCAGAGCAGTGGCTTGAACATCTTGTTCACCCCAGGTAATCTTATTGTCAAGGAATATATTGTATTTTGCTGTTGGTTGTAGGAGGCATTCCAAAGTTCTGTAGTTGTGGGGGCTGTGCAGTTAAACCTGCTACTCTGAGCTAATCTGTGTCCTTTGTTCTTAATTCAGAACACATCTGTGGTCTCTGAATTTATAGAATTACTGTAATAATAATGAAGAACGGTGCTTTATTCTGTACTTTAAGGCTGCATTAATGTATTTTTCTCTGTTTTCAGTTCTTTCTGCACTGTGTGACAATGCAGCAGTCACCCTTCACCCGTGGGCATTGTGAAATGATGAGGCAGTACCCTTCTGTGGAGTACACATTGATAAGGCCTTGAGACCATTATTCCCTTGGCTAAGCTTTTGTTAGAAGCAAAGAGATAGGAGCCATTTTGTCATATAGCAGTGCAAATATGTAAAATGAGAGAGTTAAGGGGTTTTTTTCCCTGTATGCCCTTTCTCCCCTAAGGGCTCAATCTTTTTATGCTTGCATCAGTGAAACTCAGGAGTAATTCTATGAGGTCTGTGAAGCTGTAAGAGTGCACAGCTGATGTAACTGGAGGCGGACACAATCAAGCATAATCCATAGAATCACAGAAGTATTTGAGTTGGAAGGGACCTTAAAGATCGTCCAGTTCCAATCCTCCATTCTAATATCCCCCTGGGCTGGGACACCTCCCACTAGACCAGGCTGCCCAGAGCCCCATCCAGCATGGCCTTGAATACTGCCAAGGTTGGGACATCCACCACTTCTCTGGGGAACCTGTTCCAGTGCCTCACCACCCTTACAGTAAAGAATTTCTTCCTCAACTCTAATCTAAACCTAATCTTTTTTCAATGTGAAGCCATTCCCACTTGTCCTATCATTACAGTTCCTGATGGAAAGTCCCTCTTTTACTTTCTTGTAGACCCCCATCAGATACTGGAAGGTTGCTATGAGGTCTCCACGCAACCTTCTCTTCTCCAGGCTGAACAGCCCCAACCTTCTCAACCTGTTTTCATAGGGATGGTGCTCCAGTCCCCTTATCAACTTGGTGGCCCTCCTCTGGACTTGCTTCAACAGTTCCATGTCCTTCTTGTGTCGGGGACACCAGAACTGTATGCAGTACTCCAGGCGGTGTCTCTTAAGAGCAGTGTAGAGAGGGAGAATCACCTCCTTCAACAGTGCACATTGCCAGCTCATGTTGAATTTTCTGTCAACAATCACCATTCGGTGGTGGTTGAGGCTACAGAGAATTGTAGTTCTCGCTGCTGAAACAGAACTGAAGGGAGAATCACTCTTCAGTTGAACTGAAGGGCTGGAAGAACCTTCCTTGCTAGGCAATGTATCCAGCACATTGACTTACTGACCACTGTGGCAGGCAGTGTCGTGTTTTCCTGGCTTGTCTTGGAAAATATTTTGCAACTTCCCCCAGACATAAATTCTGGTGTGTAGCTGCATTCCAGATCTAATAATAAACAGAAACCCTCTGGATGGGCTAATGGAAAGCTATTTTGGGAAATTTACTATATTAAAGGCTTTCTGATATGGTAACATAGACTAGGGGCTTTTGAATCAAAATTGTTGTAAAGGAAGCTTTTAAATATATGTTCTAGATAAGGAGAAATAAATCCCAAATAAACAAACTAACTTCAGCTACACACATACAAAGAAAGCATCATCTTGAAAAGGGTGTGCAATAGTCATCCTTGTAAATCCATTTGTATCCACTTGAGGCAGGTCTAGTTTATCCCAGAAGCATCAGAAAGAGGAAAGAAGACAAATGGAGATGGTGAAAAACAGAAGAAAAAAAGCAATCCTTTCAGTGCTGAGCTACTTGATGAACTTGATGGGTTTTTTATTTATTGTGTAAAAACTCAGCTAGGAAGTTGGATTTTAACAACTGCACAATAGTTGCAATGAAAAATAGGAAAATTTCTCTCGTGTGAATGTGATGTGAGTGTGATAGTCTTTTGTCACACTTTGGTATTTCTTAGGCTGGGGAACACGATACTGTGTGTATAAGTTAGCTGTTTGTTATTACAAAAGGGTACCTGTGCCAGGCAATCTACTGAGAGAGTAGGTGTCATAGATCTACTGTGTGGTAGTTGTGAGTCACATTGTTTAATGCATTGGGAGAGCTTGGTAATCGGAGTGTAGCAATGAGGCCATTGGGAACTGGGATGTAATGTGCAGTAAGGAGAGTGTTGTGTACCAGACATGTCTCATCATTCATAACAGGGCTGTAAACAGTAAAAGAGACAATAAACTGAAGGGTGGGAAGAAGGGAGAAGTGATCAATAGGGAACATGCTTAACACAGCATACTTTCCTTACTGCAGCATACTCTGTCTTGCTGTCACTTCCCTCAATTGCCTGTTACTCAAACCACTGACAGGCATTGGAGAAGCAGCAGATCTCACATGGTACAGCTACCCATTCCTGACCTGCAGCTGTTCAAACCTCTATTTGCTTGTCAGCCAGCCATTTGCTGAGTCTTTTTTGAAATGCTAAGATGAATCACAGCTCTTTCCCTGAAGAAGAAATAGTGTCATTCCTATCCAGATGCACTGAATACAAATTTCAGTCTTTCCCCAGGCTGGCCCTTGAAGCCTGTGCTGCTGTCATTTCTTCATTTGCCCCAGTCACTACCAGTCCATGGGCCTTTTCTGCAGCTGCTGAATATGTGGTTTGAACTGGAATAGGCTCACAACTTTATATGATAATGCCTGAAAACTGTATGATCACATACAGTAGCAGAGAGAAAATATTTATCTCCCACTTTTGCTGTTCAATTATATTCAGTTACGTATTTTTATTTATTCAGTTTATAAAGTTTATTTATTTTCCATATTTTTTTGTGTAGTGATGAGTTAAACATTCATGTAATGCCTAGCACAGTGCCACTGTGAACACTGTGAACAACAGAACATTTTTTTAATGTATGTGTATATATATATGAATATATATGAGATATTAATATTATAATATTTTAAAAGTATTAAAGAGTCAGAGAGTGCTTTTCTGTGATACTGAATCATACAGAGTATCTGCAGTCACAAAAATCCCCTAATTTTTTCCCTGCATTTCAGTGGTATTTTAAAAAGTGTTTTGCTTTTGTATTTGCTTTCATTGTGGATTGGAAACTCTTTGTGCAGTTATGTGTTGTGAGAATTCTTGGGGGGAAAACCCCTGGTATTAGAAGAGGTAGTGTGTTTGATTTCAATGGTGAGGGCATGCCTCTGAGTTTTACTAAAAAACCTAGATCTCCAGATTTTCTGATTTACTAGAGGCGTCATGTTTTTAGACTTAAAATAGTGGCCCTGCTGTCTCTGTGCCTTGCACCCTTGCATAAAATAGCCTTGACAACTGGCAATGTTCTAGATAACAACTAATAACTCTTACATCGTGCATGCTAGTGACTTAAGGGAGTTCTCTGTAGAGAAAGAACTTGAGCGAGACTTAGAGATCCAGTGACACCAGAGGCAATTCCTCGGACACACAGAAAGGAGGGTGCTATTTCTATATTTCCACAGAATGCTCAACAAGCACTTGGTATAGTGGGTAGGAAGGCAACCTGGACTTGAGCATGTAGTAGAGGGGAGTGTGTAGCACTAAGAATCAGGTGCTTCTGCCACTGATGCTGATACATTTCTTTTCAATAATCCTGGTGACCAGAGACAAAACACTTGCTGCTGCAGTGCTCTCAAGTACTGCACAGGAGAGGTTACACTTCAAAATCTTTCTCACTTTACTTATGGTAGAATCCCTTGGGTTTGTATTTCCTGCCAGTTCTCACCAGTATGGTGACATATGTGCCTGGTTTTATTCTGTAGAGGGGCAACAAAACATTTTAAACAATTTATGACTAATCTAAAAAATGTGTCTAGTCTGTCTGTGTCACTGTAACACGTTTAAAGAATCGTGTGTGTGAACTGCAACAGACAGATCTGAGATGCAAAACATGATATTCTTTCTTGAGCAGAAGCTGTAGTGGTTTGGGAACTGCTAGGCTGCTCTGGAAACCTTTAGTGCTTTCCTTAACATTGCATATGAACTGTCTTCCAATTCAGACCCCATTTATAATTACTTAATTTATACTTTATTTATTATTAGTTGTAGTGCAGTTATCTTAAAAGAACATCACAATCACAAGTTAATTAATGGTGGACTATGGTAGAGTTAAGTTTTCCCAGCTCTTTTGCATGTATCACAATGCAGAATTTAATTGTATAGTCACAAACTACTTTTTTTCCAGAAATTGTGCTTTGTTCAGTGTACTGCACAAGCAGTGCACAACAGCATTATGCTTTCTCTTCTTTATTCAGTGAAGGTCTGCTGCACTCAGTTTAAGCATGTTCCCAGCTACATAATTTAAGATTTTTCAGCTCTGGTCATCACAGTGTTTGTACTTGTCTTCAAGTATTCCAAATCTATCTGGTATTTGATTTTCACACTCTTCCTTATACTGCACAGTATTAGCATTATTTCTGATCTATAGAAAGAAAACTGAGGCACATTCTCCAAACTGTACATAGTTCTGTTTCCCCATCCAGTGGATAGTTTTAGGATAATAAATGCTGGTACTAAGGCAGTGTCTTTTCCCTTAAGTGCTTTACAGAGTACAATTACATACTGCATTTTTCCCCACTGAGTAAAGCTGATGTTTTGAACCTTTAGACCCAGCAGAATCCTATTTTTGTCTGGTATTTCCATCATGCATTGTTTTAAACACTCTCTCCTGCAATTGAAAGTGCATTCTATGACCCTCCTGACCCCCACCACTGGTACTTTAACATTAAAAACATCAAGCCCTACAAATTTAGGGCCTGATCTTCCATATATCATCTGTGTGCCAGGTTTACCTATGGAAGTGGTATAAGGGGAATTGCTGAGCTATAGGGAGCAAATGAAAAAGTGCCATGGTATTCTAGAAGCACACTCATAACAACCCGATCTGCCGTAGAGAAGTCGAAGATATATTTGAATCCATCCATGTGAACTGCCAAATAAACTTTCTGCTGAATGCTTTTATCAGGGGAAGATGTGTTCAGATTGTATCTACTGAAAAATGAATTTAGGAGTTTATATAAATACATGTGGAGCCTTACAGCCTATAGAGGAGTTTATATAAATACATGTGGAGCCTTACAGCCTATAGAGGTAGGTTCACCTTTGTTGCTGTCTCCACCTCCAGCAACTGTTGTCCATATGAACTGGAAAATTACCTAGATCAGCTTCTGGCTTAAAAAAAACTTGTAACCTCTTGATTTTGGTTCAGTTATGAAAATCTGGAAGATTACCACTATTCCAGATTTAACTATGGAACACAACAGAGGTCTGGACGGCCCATTTGCATAGGTCTACTGCATTTATCCTATGGAATAATTAGTTTCAAAGTGAAGAAATGTTTAAATGCCCTTCTATCCTATTTTGCTTATGCTAAGCTGAACTTAGGCAGGAAGAGAGGTGAGCCAGTTAAGAAACAAAGGACTTGTCCACATTCAGAGGGATTGAAAATAAACAGGAGCCTTCACCATGAGTAGGTTATTGATGGTAGATCTCAAGAGCAACTAGTCTCATACTGGAAAATGTGTTGTGTAAAACTGATGCTCATTTCTCCTGATATAAGAATATGTCTGATGTTAGTGAGAAGGATCACAGTTGAAGGGAACATTGTCTTCAGAACAGGAATTGGAAAATACAGGCCTTGTTGCTTTCATGTTAGGCATGGCAGGAACATTGCTCATTTTCTCAGTGCTGGTTCTTAATACAGCCAAGTGTCAGAGTAAAGCTTTGTTGGACAGGATGTAAAGACAAGAGTTCTGGAGAAGAAAAACTTGTGCAATACATGTATAAAGAACATGTTATCCCTGTTTAGCAGTAATTCAGGTTGTGCCTAATGCTGCTGTATACAGGGATGAATTTGCTGCTTTTACTAATCTTTGTATCACTCCTGTGAAATGAATATTAAGTAGCTGGTGTTCATTTTTACACACTGGCAATTTGTTCAACCAGGTTGCCTTCCTGAGTAACTTTAATCTTATAGATATTAGTGGTATTACACTGGTGTATCTGGAAAGAGAAATGAGGGCATCGAGACTGCAACTGTCAAAGGTCATTCAGTCAACCTGTACAAATGCTGAGTTTAGAACACAGCAGTGTTGGATATCCAGTGCCCATATCCTGTGCCCATAATCTCAGCCTCATACCTCAGTGATTTCAAACCTGCCATGTCTCGTCTGTGCCTCTTGGATAATTATTGTCTGGAAAGTCTGACTTAGTTGACGATATTTGTTTCTAGATAAATAAAGGCATGTTGTCTTTGCATTCCTTATCTCACCCCTCCCCCCAACCCCCCTTTTCTCATTGTGACCAAAACTGTTACTGAATACTGTGGTGGTTTTTTAGACAAAAAAGTCACAGGCTGGCCTACTAGGGGATTTTCTTAACTGGTTGCACTCATGAAGTATAAATTGTATAATCAGTTGCAGCTTTCACATTGCCCTACTCACACAGTTTCTTCCTTGCTTAGTATCTCTGTAGGATAAATCTAAGCCAGCATAAAATAGGAACACAGCCAGGATTCTGAGAACACATGATTTGTGAATGTTTCTTCAGAAGATTTGTGATAGGCCGTGCTATACCCCTAGTCCTGCCCCTTGCATTCTCGTCACTGAACCATTTTTAAAATCCTGGATCTGTCTCACCATTTTTTCCGACCTTATGCCAGCACTATTTGTAGTTTCCCCACCTGTTACTGGATGTATTGCGTTGTAGCTCACTGCATATTGCTCTACAACTTCAGTGTGCCAACAGACTGACTAAAGTTCTGTATATAAATTACAATATACTTTTCCCAGTTTTTCTTTTGCACATTTCTAATATGTGCAAAGCATCTATCAAAACTTCTAATATTATTTAGTCCATGATCTGTTCTGTCTTTGTGAGTTGCACTTACCCAGACAAGAACCATTAAAGCAAAAAGGCACCCTCAAGAGGCTAGCTCAAGGGATAAGGCAGTTCAAGTGTAGTGGTTCCTTCTAAAAAAATGAATAGAAATACCTCAGAATGTGAGGTTTGAGAGCTCTTCTGATCCATGGAAGGTATGACCTTGTGTAGCGCTGCCTGGTAGTCACCACGGCTTGAAGGTTTGCCCTGCTTCATTACATCTTTCAGCACTCACATTGCAGTCTGATTGTTATTATGTATCACAGTACTGCCTGGTGATACTGTGGCAGAGACCAGATATTGAATGTTTCCTGCGGCTCTCTGCCTTGAACCTTCTCTGAGAGCCGGGCCCATCCACAGTGCAGGATGCAAAGCTCCAAGCCCGGCCTACAAAGAGTAGGAACACCCCTTCAAGGGTATAAGGGACCCTGAATGCCTGAGCAAGCCTGACATACTAGAATAATGCTAGATATTTTTGGGTGCAGGCTACACACAGACTGGAGAGACAAACATGGAGGTGAAGGGTGTTGGGTAGGTAAAGCACGCTATAATCATAGTTGTTGTGTAGGCTCCTCAGGGCTTTTAGTCAGACAAAGCATCTGCTCCAGAGAATTTATGTTCTAGGTGGACATTAAGGACCAAAGGAAGCATTGCTCACACTGTTTCAGAGATGGGACAGTGCAGCACAACAAGCTTGTTTCTCTCAGTGAGAGTAGTCTAACAAGCCAACACTTAGCTTTTGGGGAAAATTTTATCTGAATTGACTTGCTCAAGGTCACACAAGGGCATCTTAAACTGGCATGATCACCCCATATCTCAGCCCCGTGATTTTCCTTCCGCACAAAGGGTTGGCAAAAGCCAGTGATGTCAGTGCAGTCAGCGTTTTCTCCATACCCCTGAAGCCCAAGCTACGCTTTGGTAGTATTTGTCTGTCCCATAAATGTTTCTTGCTACACTTCATCCATGGCTGAATTTCAGGGACAGAGTAAGTTGTGTCTATATATAGCTGATGGAACACTTCGGGATCTCCTGACAATGACAGTTGCTACTATGAAGCTAGCACTGCATTTTTTCAGCTCTTTCTTAATTTTTATTTCCAAACCTGTACTTTGAAATACTATACTTTTAAAAAAGTAATTAGCTACTGTATAGTTAATATCACCATGTATGAGTAGCGTGAAGAATTTTCAGAGCCAAAGTTTGTGCCTCTTGGTGCATAAATGTGGGAGGGCTAATATGCTTAGTGCCCATAGTGCTTTTCCTTAGCTCAGACAAAGAAATTTGGTTCCTAGATCTATGCTTCTCTTCTCTGCTCTCTTTCTGTTTTCTCTGTATGTGTTCATTTCAGGAATATGAAGCAAGTTTAAAGTTTATTCATACTGCCCTTACCTAATGAATTTAATTGCTTTTTTTATTTTTATGAACTTACAATATAGTGTGTTTCTTAAATTGAAGAAGGCAGGTTATATTTAGTGTATTAAAAAAAAAAAGTGATGTCTCTTGAAATCCAATAAATGATAAATACATTTTTTAACACATCTCACCTTTCTCCTTAGCTTTGCTCAGGAAATGTATGCACAATTTTTAACAGAATCCAACATTTTGAACCAATTTAAATTATCATTATCTTATTTAAATAATTCATATTCTTGTTGGTTAAGCTTTAAACTAGTGGATATTTGCTACAAGCAGAAATACATTTTATGTACAAGTGACAGTTATGACATGCTGTGAAAGTTAAAGGGCTTTTTGATCCCTTTTTTAAGATCCTGTTAACAGTTTACACAAGAGAATAATTAGTTTGAATTTCTTTTCTATTACCTTTCATTGACTTCTTTATTGAGAAACCATTCTATTGTTCTTTTTCACAAAGAAACAGACAAACAAAAAGACTATGATTACTTAAAGACTCAATGACTGACTGAGCTCTCATGAGGTTCTTTATCTTTCTGTGGCCTTTCTGAGGTAGTTTTGGCAGATATGAACTATTGCGTTCCTATACAGAAGTGCTAAAACTGAAAACTAACGGTGATTATTTCTACATCAGTTGATTGTTTCATGGGCAATTATTTAAGTAGAGAAATCTGGCTTATTTCTTAGTCTATATCTCACTAAGTTCGAATAGAGGAATGATCTGGTGAAATGTGGTGGTCAGCATTTTTGTTTTATTAACAAGTTGTGGTTTTATTCTCATTCTAAGATTTTGTGAGAGGGAAGAATAAGAAGCGTGTTGAAGGATTGAAAGTCTGAGGAACAGTAAAAAATGCAGACTGAGTTCTTGAGAGAATGGTATGATGGCTTTTGACAAGTAAATGAATGTTAAATAAAAAATGTGTGAAACACTTTCCATTTCATTAAAACAAATGATAAAAATTGACTTTCTTTAGTTAGAAAAGCCCTTTGATTCTCAAGTAGCTTAATGCAAAGCACGCTGGGAGGTGACCTCACAGACCTGCTGCTCCTGTTAGGAAAGCCTGTTTGGTACTCCTCATACATGGGAAGTGATATCTGGTTGCCACAGGCATCGTTCTTCTGGTTAGGCCCTTGCTAACATTTATATTAGCATGAACTACAACTGCACACCTTTTACCAAATAAAAGATAAAAACAGTTGACAATTCAGCTCTGCTATCTCCATTTCTTGTCTCCCTGTGCAACCTTATTTCTTCTAATTCATTTGGCAATCATGAGTATTCTTTTTGTCTTGCCACATTGTAAACAAACTGTCATTTCTACCTCAACTGTACTTGCTGACTCTCCAGTATCTTGCCATGTTAACTTAAAACTACCTATCCATGTAGTTCATTGTGTTTCTTTCTTTTTCTCTGTTTCTGACTTATGTTCTTTCTTTCCTGCTCAGGTTGCTAATCTCTGTTTTGATTTGATTTCCTTTCTTCTTAGGCACACATAGTTTGTAGCAGTGCAACTCTGCCAGCTTTAGTGGAGATAGTTCTAACCTACCTCTGATGTGGAAATAAACTGGTTGAAGCAAACTGCTTTATTCATACTACTGTGCTAGGCACAGCTTTGCTTTTCTCTTGTTGAGCTGAAAGAGGCATCTCCCTTTCCGCTTCAAGTTTGGCGTCAGAGTTCCATTCTGGCTCTTCTTCCACTACGGACCTCCATTCATATGCTTCTCATTACCATCTGCACAGTTAGTTTATAAAATTAAATTAAAGTAGTAAACAAAATACCAGATACTACTCCTAAAGCTCCATCTATAAATATCTCTTCTGCCTACTCATGCTCTCTGATTAAGAGGCAGTAAGCAGTTATTCAGAGAAGCTAAAACATGTCAGATTCCATCAAGATAGGCAGGTGGGTTTGGTTTGGTTTTTTTTTTAATGGGGCTATTCCATTTAGTTTTCTGTTTTATAGACAAAAAGCCCAACTTTCTGAAAATGCACACTGAAAAAGTTGAAGTCCCCTATATTTTTTGATCCCAAATGGACTAATATTACCTAGCCAAAGTGGATCTTGAAATACTTACTTTTTAAAATCTCTCAGACTAGCTGAGTGGGACTGTGGTTCTAGCTTGGAACAATTTGGTTCTAGTTTGCTTGGAACAATTAAACATTTTTGTTTCATTTTCTTTGTTATCAAAGTACTATTTACATATGTACCAAGTAAACATGAAAAAATGAACAGTACCTTTGCAGCAGTGGCTAGGTATGCTTTGAGTAAATCCAGTTATTTTATGAAAAAACTTGGCAAACTTCTTTTATAATTCTGGAAAATTTGGCTAGACTTACTTTTGATATCTAGAAATCTAGACATGGGTCTGACTCTAGTCCTAATCCACAGTGTGATTGGATATTCTTTGTCACCATCCCACCTCAGTTTTTATTTCATGACAAAGGCCCCCTGGCCTGTGTTAGAGGGTGAAGGCCAACATATAAAACATGGGTTTTAGCTAATACCTTCCTGCACGAAGCCGTCAGTACCTGTAAGGCTCACCTGTACTGCACGATGGGGAAGGGTACGGTACCGTGTGACTTCATCCACATGGATCCCCAGACAAGGCAGCGCTGAGGAAAGGCACAAAGCTGGTTGCAGTGCCTCACCTCTAATGAGGGAGTGCATGAAAGGTCACAGGTTTCATTAGTGCAGGAGAGCTCTTTGCATGGGGGACAGCTGTGAGTCAGAGCATTACAGATTTATGTCTATACTTCTAGGGCTTCTCTGACTTATGCATTTCCTTTAGAAATTCTTCTGTGCTTTGTATGGTGAAAAAGAAGAAATGGTTTTACTGACTTCAAAGGCTTAAATTATCATTTAGGTGATTACAATTGGACTATTTCAAACCACAGGTGACTACCGAGCTATAAAAATAAACCACACAAATTACACCAGCATACACTTAATGTGTATCTATGTGAGCTAATTTGTTTTGTAATTGCAATTTGATATTGTCTGAGAGTATCCTAAGAGAATGCTCATCTGCACTTGAACAAAAAAGTCTAGGCAGCATTCACCAACATTAGTTCATTATATAGATGGAAGTGTAGCAACTTTGAGAGTGTTTGCACTGAGCAGGCAAAAAGCATGTGGTTCTGACTTTGCTGCTTAGATTTGGAATTTCATTTTTGGACTGTTTGTCTTACAGTATGTGCATCAGTCTTCAGAAGTTCAGCTTGCTTTTATTGCATGAAGTGTTTCAATCCTTTTCTGAATTCCGATTTGCAACCTTAGTACTGCAATTCCGATTTGCAACCTTAGTGCTGTATTTATGAAGTTTTTTTGAGCTAGTGAGTAGATATTTTCTGTGCATGTATGCATGTTCTTCTATATTGCATTGTTCTTCTATATTCTTATGGGCTAGAAGATGACTTGGCAGAAAGCAGAGCTTCAGTTAGCAATATGAAATAGAGGACATAAGCTGTAAATTATTGTGGTTATTCATCTACATTGGCTTAGAGACCTACTGTTGTCTTTACTAAACATTTTCCCCTTGTATATGAGTTTGTCATTTACAGCTTTTAAAAGCTCAGCTTTGGTGAGCATTTTCTTTTCCTAAGTGAGGATGGAATTGTATCCTGTGTGGCCACTGCTAGCGAGGATGACCTTGGCTGATGATAGGTGCAGGTATTAATGACAAGCTACATGAAGAACATAGTAAACTTGCCAATTCCCAGAAGAAACCCTGTTACTGGGACAACTGAAATGATATGGCACGGGAGATACGGGACAAGCTTGCCAGGGTGCTTGATCTCAGTGCTATCCTTTTGGATTTTGCTCTATGGGAAACACGGGTAAATGGTTCCTGTCACACGTATGTGAAGTTACTGGTTCTACGGGCCTTTGTATGTGCTTCTTGGTGCCTGCTTTTGGATTTACTGAGACTGTTTCCTAGACAAAAATATATGCATTGCTTTTTAAAGTTGTGCTTCCATGCTTTCTGGTTAACTCCAGACCTGATCTCCAATGGAAATTGTTTCATCTCTTGAGTGTCCTTGTCTGTGCTGGCTCGTGTGATCCTTAATCCGAAAGTGTGAAGTGGCTCAAGGACAGATACCGACTTCAGACTAATGATAAACTGTGCCAAACTACATTAGCAAATCATAGACGGGTCTTGAGAAGTAGAAATACATATCAGTAGGAGGGGAATAAAAAGACAAGTCTGTGTCAAATCGTAAGGCACGACAGACAGGCAGACGAGCTCCCGCAGCCCCCTGCCCATCCTTGCTCTCCCGCGGCCCATCCCCGGCTGCCCGTGCGGATCAGTCGCCCATCACCTCCCTCCCGCCGCCCTGCAGCGGGGCTGGGACAGGGGCCGCCGCCCGAGCGCCACGTGACAGCCCGGCGGGGATAATAAGCCGCGGCAATGAGCCGCCCTGGGCTTCTCCGAGGGGTCAGCCGCAGGGACCGACAGCAGCAGCCACAGAGGGAGAGAGAGAGAGTGAAGGAGGGCAAGGGAGAGAGGGAAGCAAGGTCACCACACGTCAGCACCTACCTGACAGTTTCAGCCTCTGCTCTCAGCAAGATTCGTCCATATTCACTCCCTGTCACCTTGGAAAAAGGAAAAAAAAAAAAAAAAGAAAGAAAAGAAAACAGACACTGCTACCTACAACCCATCAGCAAGCAAACTCAAATTGTAGTAGAAGCCTCAGCAGCTGAAGCTGATCCCCCGGTAGCATGAACAGCATGAACCAGATAGAAACAAACATGCAGTACACCTATAACTATGAAGAAGATGAGTACATGACCCAAGAAGAAGAATGGGACAGGGACCTGCTCCTGGACCCAGCATGGGAGAAACAGCAAAGGAAGGTCTGAAAACAATGTGTTTGTCTGTGTGGTTCTGTACGGAATGATGTCCTCTCTTATTTCCATGCTGTATCTGGAATTGTCAGGGCCGTACAGCAAGGGGTTCTAATAAAACATATTTTACATTGTATAAAACATGTATATAATGTATAGTTGCTATGCCATATTTTGGGGATAAAGCATTTGCTGTTTTTATTCTTAAGTGAAACCTATGTCAGATGAAAACGATTTATGAGAGTCAGGAGGTTTTTTTTATTGCACTGGAAATATCCTGTCAGTATCGCTAGATTTATGTATTAATGTTTCAGTACTTTTTAACTTCGCTTCCTAGGTCCTCCTTTCAGAAAGCAGACTCTGAATTGATGTGTGCGCCTGGTGGATTTTGAAAAAGAGTAAATTGCAATTATAAACAGGGAGATGAATGAGATGGTTCAAAATTGGTGTGCAACAGAACTTTGCAATATTTCTGAGAGCAGACTGAGAAATCACTTTTGAAGTTGCGATCTTGCAAGTCAGCTCTTAGTAGAATATACTCTTCATTCCAACTGAATGATCTGACAAGGAAAGTATTGCCTAGAAATACATCCAGGCTATATTTGGAAAACTGTATTTCACGATTAGGTTCCCACATGCCAGTTCACTGTCTGGGAAAAAAACAGGTCTGTAAATATGTTGGAATATACTGTTGTGTAGGAAACGCTTCTTGCCTTTTAGATGTAAGAAAACTATTGAGCCACCAAGTACTGCCCATGCTCTTTTTCTGAACATAGGCAGAAATTATGATCCCACATCAGTCTTGTTAGTGGTTTGATACTTTAGTAATATTTGCACTTCTAATTTCAGAACACTAAGTTTTAAACAGCACATGGAAAAGAGAGATGAAATATTGTAGAGGATTTGTTACATTCTAATTTGAAAGGTGATGCTGAAGTCACAGCTGACAGATCTGGGATTAAAAGGTTATCTGCTGGTTACAAGAATGGAAAAAAAAAGGGAGGGAGAGAAAGACAGTGCTCTGGACAATAAGGTTGAATATGTATTCTGCATAGCTGAGCAGCTCACTTCAAAACCTAAGTAGAAGGTGCCAGTTAAGATCTTATGAGAGAGTCTGGCCCACTGTTGCAGTCACAGCTTCTGTAAAAGCTATACTATAAATGTATAGCTATAAAAGTAAGGGCTGTTAGAATTGTTGGGGCCAGGGGGTTTGCTTTTCCATTAAAGTTTGTAGAGCTGGTATTTTCTGCTCAAATTTAGCTTAGAGTCTCCTTCCTCCTGTGAGTTTTAGCTGGTTTTATTAATTTTCTTAACATTCACACCTGTTCGGATCCTGCTGTATGAATATAGTGGGAGAAGTTCTCTAAGTTGAAGTTCACTTTTCTTGATCTACCAGCTGCTGCAACTCCTAACCAATAATTAAGTTGTACTCATCAACACTGACATTAGTTTTAATTTGACACTCTTCAGATGGTCAACTATGTTTTTCTGTTTTATAAGGAGAATGGAAATTATCTTAGTGCTTAAGTGCTTTAGTGATTTGAAACTGTGCAGCTGTAAGAGGTTGTGGCTACATCTGATTAGGATTCAATTGTCCTGTATTTCAAAGAATGCTGTTTTCAAAAAAAATTGGACAGATTACTAGATAGTCAGCACTCTAATGCAGTTTTCCTTCAATGCAGAGAAATAATCAAAAGTAAAGAGGACTTGGATTAGGAAGATGTTTTTATGTTTACAGTAAGTCTCTTGACTTTTACAGAAAATCAGGGAGTAGCTATACTACATTGAAAATTTTATGTTTCCATTCCCTGAACAGACAGCACTTCAGCAGAAAGTCAGATTTCAACACTGATAAATTAAAGCAGACTCTGCTTTACTCCCAACTTTATGTTGCCAGTTCCCTGGGTTTAGTTTTAATACTAACATGATAACATATTTAAATAAAATTTAGGAGTGGGGATCCTTACTCCTTGTCTTGGAAAGGAGTCTGAATTATTATTACATGAAAAGTACTTGCATGATAAAGGGTTGGTTAAACCTTGTAAAATTTTAAGGCTTCTATCTTTCCTAATTCATGCTAAGACAGTGGCAGAAAGCGCTTTCTTAATTCCTTATTTATTAGGAGAAGGTTGCAGGTACATGGGCACAGATCTTTGTTCTAACTGGTAATATAATATTGAAAAATGATCTCAGTGGAGCCCTGGCAGTTGGCAGCATATATTTTCTATTAGACAGTCTTGGATCAAACCAAAAATAAATGCCATTGTTTCTATTGTGGGCTGCCCTCTCCAGACTTGCCATTTCAGTGATATGCCTGGTATGAAATCTGTCAACAGATGCTGGTAACACATGATGACGTCCATAGGATTACAATGGATGTGACACCTAATTATAACCATGGAGTGGAGTATTATGGTCTGCTGTAATCCAGGCTCCTTGGTGGTCACAGATGCCCCAAAAATATGAAGTACACTATAGGAAAGAAAGATGAGTTGTGGTTTAGCTCTGTCTGAATGTGAGCAACAATTCAAATGCTTTCATTGAGGTAACATTTAGCCTGTGTCAACTCAGGAAATCAAGAAAATACAACAATTCAACCATTTGCTGCAATAGACACTATTGGCAAAAACTTAAACGGGATCATATGATTGGGCATTTCCAGCAATAACTTTAAAGAAAGACTAAATAACAAAAAAAAAAAAAAAAAGTATTTTGAATGGACATCCTGTAGATGTCCATTAGTAGAAATGGACAGTAGATGTCCAATAGTAGAACAGACAGAGTAGATGTCCAATAGTAGAAACTAATTAAAGAATTATGGCCTTGGTGTCTTTTGAACCTGTAGATGGGTACCATGAGATTGGAAACTTCTACAGTCTGCTCCTTGACCCAGTACACTTCCTGCCCACATGTGGCTAAGCAGTGGCTGAAAGATCTATGGGAGTGGCCCCTTGTTTCTTCAGTACTACACAGAAATAAAAAAAATATTGGAAGTACTTTTGGAAAAGTCTGTCCAGAGAGGGTGGGATTCTCTTCTTCATTCTGCCCCGTAACCCTAGACAAGGTCAAGTCACCTCGTTTTTCCCATTGGTAGAAAGAGGCTGGCCAGTGATAATTGTAAGAACTGGTAGAAGTGATTTGTTCTATGGTCTGTCAGACTAGAGTTCAGCCCCTACCCTGCTGGACTGGAGTGCGAACAAAAGTCATACTAGCTTATAGTGGAAGACTTAAAACATGGTTTCTCTTTTCTCCATAATAAATATATTTCTCCATAATAAATATATTTCTCCGTAATAAATGTATTTTTTATATTTCTTAAGCTTCCAAAAAAAGGCTCAACAAATTCCACAAAGCTTTTGGTTTTCACTACCTATATCTCAGTATAACTAAAGGGGACATAGGGAAATGCAGTGTCCCTTAGCTTAGGAAACCAAGCACAGCAGTGCTACTCAAAATGTGCACATACTGTGTTTTTGCAATGTTTGATCTGCCAACACTGCTTAGTCAGCCAGGTGTTTAATGGCACTTTCTTGTTTGTAACTTTTACTATAAATAATTATAGGAGTGAGTGTGCTTTTTTAAACTTTGACATGAAATGTGTTTTGTTAGCTTTCTAAGGAAGACTGAAAAAAATGTGATCCCTTCTTCAGGATAGTTGTATTGTAACACACTAAATTGGCTTCACATATTTAATATGTGCCTTCTGCAGTCATTCAAATGTGTCTGACACTATTGAATCAACACACATAAAGAAAGAACTGGGAACATGTTTCTTGCCTTACTGATATTATTATATGTGGATGATCTTATTCTAGCTGGCTGTGTGGCCCTGGTATCACCTTTTTGTTAATGCAGAAGGGTTTTAATGTAGGTGTCAATGTAATCTCTGACAATTTTGATGGTTTTTTACACTGGTATAGAATAAAGAAGAAGATTTAGAATATTTATTTACCTTGATATTGCCCTCTTTGTGAAAGCAAATCTTGATAACGCTGAACCTTGTGCATGAGTGAGGACTTCAGAAAAGATTCTCAAGGAAAGAAGCTGTATCTTTCCAGTCTTCAGAAGTACATATCAGATTACATTTTCAGTGTGACCTATAAGGATTTATCTGCATTACCTCCTGTGGCTGGTAATACAACTCCCGTTGTCCTTGCAAGTTAAAAAAAAATGCATTTGGAAGACACATGTATGGCAAATTATTTGGAAGAAGCTATGAGGACTGTGAATGATGGGCAACATCCTTATTGTTGTAGCGTTGCTGCAACTTCATTAAGTTCAGCAGATTTGAGAGGTTCGTTGCAGCCTGAAAGAGAAATTGACCTTGTGTTCAGTCTGACTTCAGTGTCTATAAATAGAGTTTGACTCAGTGTCCCGGATTTACTCTGAAGTTTGCCTGGTCTTCTGTGGATGGAATCTAAATTGATTTCTTATCAGAAACCTCTTCCTGTAAGAATTCTACTGGTGTGTGAGAAGGCAGATATAGTGGAAGGAAACAGCTTTGTTCTTCAATGGAAGAGAGAAATAACAGAGCCTCAATGAATGAAAAAGAAATGTAAGGCAGAAAGAGATTGGCAGGAGAGGCTGGATGCCAGCAGCAGAATTCGGTCCTGTAAACCACTTCTCACTTCTCCAGATTGAAATAATTGTTGTACATACTATAACAATATCTGCAATGTGTAGAGGGAATTCCAGCCTAGGTCTTCCTCTTTTACTGAGATTATCTGGAAATAAAATTAGCTTGATTTTTTTTTTTTTTTTTAAACCATGCAAAATTCTATCCTTTAATAATGAGCCTTGACATTAGGCTCCATTGCACACACAGAAACCATCCACCGCTAGAGGGTTTTTAATGAGGTGACACTTTTTACCCACTTGGAATACCAGTGGGATTGCTGAGAAGGCACACAGATTCTCCTGTGCGAGTGAGCAGCGTGAACGGGGTCTGGATGTGAATGTAGGAGGTGTGGGGGAAGCAAAAGTTACACTCCTTTCTAAGAGAGTATGAACCTTCAGATTACTTATTCCTAGTACTTACCTGTTAACTATTGGATATTTCTTATAAAGATGAGGGTACTAAGTTGAGTAGCTTTAGGACTAGTTTCAGAAGGGGATTTATTATGCCAGGAGAAAAATCATCCAGACTCAAAAATGGAATGATAATGGGAAAACCATGTGCTATGATAAGATATACCATATCATATGATGAGTCCTACACTGCAATTCTCTCCCTCCCTTACCTTTTATGCAGATAATCAGGATGGTGTAGGTGTCTTGGAAGTTCTGTTGGTTGAAATGCAGGAGTTTCTATTAGTACTAACAATTAAAAGAGCAAACAATTTCACCTTTTTTAGACTTTTTTCCTAGTATTCAGCAAGTACTCGGCTGTCTTCTATAGAATAACAATGTCTTGCCAAATGATAAAGGCCACTATAGATGCAGAGTGCACCTTTATGAAACATGAAGTTTCAGCACTCCAAGGCCAAATGCTCCTCCAGGGGCATCAAGAATTTTCTTTTCAAACAGTGGATGCCAAAAACTCTAGTATTAAGAACAGACATAGAACATCTCTTGTTTTCTTTTAAATCCTGAGTGCTCTTCAAGTGATGATCTCAGTGGTAAATGGCCCCCTATGAGATCCAGCTCAGAACCTAGTAGTCAATGGATGAACTTAATTTTTTTTTTCTGCAACAGCATGTCTTGATTTTTCAGGATCTGCTGTAACTGTCCCAAGTATTAGACACTGATGCAACAGAAGGCCATAGAGTTGCAGTTTCTCTTATCCTATGAAGAGTTGCCATGAGGGCAGAAGGAGTCTGTAGAAATATGGGATGTGTTTATGGCTTGTTCTGTACAATTTGCCTCTTTGAGATTAGTGCTTGTTAAAATAGTAACATGTTAAATTCCTCTTACTGATGTTACTTGCATGGAAGGGTGTTTGAGAGGAGCATGCTGAAAGGATAGTGAAACGATCATATTTTGTCAGTGTGCTTCATATTTTGTCTTGGAAGCTGTCGATTTTGTGTGCAGGCCTGAATACTGTGGTGCTGGTATATGAAAAAAAATTCAAAGAAAAGTATTACGAAATTCACTTTACTCGAAATTATTAAGTCGTAGTTTGTTTGAATGGGAAGGTTTTCTTTACCAATACTAAGTGCGAGAAATAAATATATTACTCAATATTATGTTTTCTATTTAAACTCAAATGAACCTCTCAATGTTGACCTGTTCCAGGCTCTGTATGCGTTTATTAAGTGTTGTCAAATTGATAACTCCTACAGTCTCAATTCAGCTGTTAATTAACCCCCAGATATCTGCCCAGAACAGAACTGTATGATCATGGAAATAAATTATAAGGACCATTTTGTAATGGGAAGCAAAGGCTACCTCCTACCTTCATGCACAGATACACACCACAGCCTCCCCATAAATTTGTATAGTAAAATGTTTGTATGCAGATATGCTGATCCAATTAGTAAGACAATAAGGATTGGAAGAAAGTATGGATCTGAGTGGGTTTCCATAAGCTGTGACCAAGGTGATTAAGAGCTAAAGAAAAGCTGTGTGTTAAGCAGTGGACTTTGCTATAATCTCTTGTGGGTGGGATGTCTGCATCTTGCTTGAATCTCTGGGTCACTGGAGCGCTGAAGAGAGAGGCTTGGAAGACCTCTGAGGGCTTCCAGCCCTGAGGCTGCAGTAAATAGGGAATCCATGCTCATACAATTGATTGTCCTGTGCAAGCAAAAGCAGGACCGAGGTATATTCTATAAACTAATGAACCTCAATAAGAAAATATCATGATCACACCATCAATATCCAAAGCAAAAGAAAACATCTCTGCAAGATGAATTTCGACTGCTTTTTGCCAATGTTTCATTGAAGCTCTTCTGTCCTTTTACAAGTAAGATAAAAGGAGTTTCATCACTATGATGTAAGAATTGGATATCAAAGACCTAACATAAATTTATCACTGTTGCATAACTTCTGATCTATTTAATGATTTTTAGTTTAGGTAAAATTTTCTGTATTGCACTATACAGTTCTACTGAATTAACTTCAGTGAGACTGAACATCAGGGTTTTCTTTAGTTGTGAATATCTATCTATCTAGATATTGGTTGTAATTTAGAAGTTGTACTGCAGGCCCTACAGAAAAATGCATTGCATTCATAGCTGGAATACAGGTGGACATGATGCAGGAAGAAACATGTCAGTGAAATAGAATTAGATGGGAATTTGTACTGCTTAGCTTTGTCCCAAGTAGAAAAAAGTCCCTCCTGTATGTTATTTTATATCCTTGCAAGCAAACAAATATAAAAATGCTTACACAGTTGGCAAAGTTGAGTTAGTTTGGATGGCTTTACTGCCAAGTATAATTTCTTCTGAGCTGTAATTGTTGGAAGAAACAATTTGTAACTGATGTGGTATTCCTTTACTGTGAGCAATGAAAAGTTGCTGACTCTTGAGTCAATATGACTTTTATGGCCATGTGTTCTTTACTGTCAGCTGATACCACAAGGAGAATGTATTCACATCAAGCACTCCATTTTTTCCTAAATTAAATTTCATTCCGACTTTGGGGTGATTTTCACATCTTCAGTGTTTGAAGAACATCATTTCATGAAATTCTCTGATAAGGATGTGTGGCATTTGTTCTTATATCACTGGATTTGTTGATTTTAAATATGCCTCAGGTTGAGAGACTTGATGCATAAACGTTATCATAACTAAACAGGTCCTTATACAATGCTCTATTTCTACATGAAACTGGGCATGTATTTAAAGATAGAAGTTACCTCTTTCCACATCATTTAACCAGCAAACACAATGTTATGATCACCCTCTGTGTCTGTTTCTGTATCAAGTCTGTAGTAGCTCTTCCTGCTGGCAGTACAAGGAACACTTCAGTACAGATCAAGACAGCATGGGCCTAGTAATCCTTGAACTACTGGTGTGAAAGGCTTACAGAGCAGGTGTTGCTGCTTTGCAAAGCAGAGCATCTGCAGAGACAGAGGCAAAAGACTTTGAAGTGCAATGATCTCTGTTTAGGAAAGTGTCCTGCTTGAAATGGTAGCTTGTAGAAATATACTTCATGCTTTTGAAGGCTTGTCCAGAGGGAAGCAGGTGACAGTTGTTTGGCTGATTTTTAGTTAGTTTATATATTTGGACCTAAAATTTCTGTGTGCACACAGGTGAGAAAATCAATCCTAAATTTGTCCCAAGTGAAAGAAGGAACACTACTGCTCCTATGTCTGGTCCCGGTTTTCCCTGCTTTGAATTATAATGGCACATCACTTTATATCTGTCTATCTATATCACTGTCTATCTCCAAAGCAGCGATTGTAATACCTATGTTGCTGCCTTTACAGATGGAAGTGCAAAATGTTTATTGCACTTGATATGAATAAGATATTCCGTTTATTTCAAATGCTTCCTCCCAGCTGCTCTTAACTGCCAGAATTCCTTCAACTTGAAATCTGATGTTTGTTCTTATTTCTCTTCAAAAACGTGTAAGTTAAAGAAGTCCAACCATCCATTACTTTGATAACTTGCAGAACCTAATTTAGAGCAGAGGGTTTCTAATCTTAACTGCCCCCCCGAAAGAGCTTTGCTCACCCCCACTACCATACCAGGAGTCCGTGGAAAGTGACTACCTTCGTCTAAAATTAGCATCTGTGGTTATTCCTTAAGCATCTAAGGAAACACTCATATTTTTTATAGGTGTTGAACACCCAGGCATTTCCACTGACGTCAGGAGGAACTTCTGTCTATTTTGCACCTTTGAAAATCAGCCTGCTCTTTTGGCACTCACAGAAAGGCTTAACCATCTAGCATTAAATGATTTTTTTTAACTCCGTTTCATATTTAGTCTTGACACTGGTGTAGCTTTTCACTGCTGCAAGACTTAAGACATTGCACTTTTGAATGTGAAGAGAACTAGTACCCAGCTGCATTAAAGACAAATTTTAAAAAAAAGCAAAAAACCCCAAACACCCAGCCATAAATAATTGTGTAGCTCTGGGGTATTATTTAACCTAGAGGCGTTTCTTTGGGCTATAAAACCCCTCTATAGTCCAAGCTCATCTCCAGCTGTACTCTGGAGAGTAGTTCCACCACACATTTTCTTTGGCAGACTAACTGACCACCTTTGATTCTGCTACTATCCATAGACTTCCAGTCCCCTTCATTTGCTGGTACAATGATCTTCTGCTATATACCAGATCACTGAAGAAATTTGAAGGAACTCTCCCTCTTCTTACTGCTTCTAAATCCTAAATCATTTCAATAATGTAGTTTGCAGTGCAGCCCCACAGACAGCTATATCTCCGCATGGACATATTATGTATGATGCACTTATCATCCATCTGGCATTAATATTGAAAGACAAGCAAAACACCATACATGAGGCTGAAGTTGGCTTACTTTCCATGACCAAGCACAGGTCCCAGCATGGCTCCTGTTGAGAAATACACTATAAATAAAGAACTGTGTGTTTAATTGATGAAGCAGCTTATTTATCACAGACACTGTACTGTCTAAAACACTGATGTTTATGCCTTCAGCGGTTCCAGTCATCATTGTTTATTTACCCATCTAAGTTAGGTGCTTTAGAACAGGCTACTTTGTTAAATTTCTGATTCTTATATAATCAAGCCATCCTGAGTAGTGCTTTGCTCTTTAGTCTGTTTTTGTGAAAAGCTCAGGAATTTAGGAACCTAAGCCTCACTAAAAATTATTTAGAAACGCTAACATTTTTCTGAATTTTCTGAAAGTTTGCTGGCTTACAGGATATTCTATAGCTAATGCCTCATTAAAAAATCAACCCAATATGTTTCAGTAGTATCTTTTATTGCAGAAATTAGCAAATTCTTTAAAAAACAGATTCTTAAAGCAAGCGAAATAAAAATTGAAATTTTTTTTAGTTGTCAGTTACAATAGTAAAGAAATTCACATGGGCAGATTATATGCTTTGTGTATTGAGAAATATTGCATTGAGTAAACCGGCATATATATCACAGAGGAGCTTTTGTTGCATAATAGGAATTAATGTATGAGGTTTTCCTTTCCCTGTAAGAGTCTAATCTGAAACTGCAGTTTAGATAACAAGTGAAACTAGATTTGGTTATCTTCAAAGGTACTACATAACAGAGTGCAAAGATAACATTGACTGTGTAAATATCTTGGAGTCTGACTATTGACATATTTTTCCCATCATGTATTGGTGTCAGAGACTTAAAGATGTGTGTGTTGGTGAGTGTAGAATTGAAAAAAACTTTCAGTATCTGTCAGAAGACCTGATTTTCTGATTATAGAAGTGCTTCAGAGAATGTTGCTAAGTTGGATAGGAACATAGTTTTGTCCCACTCTGATTGACTATATTGACCAATTTATAATGGATTTACTTACTCACCTGATAATGTAGTATATCATTATTGGATAAAGATAGCATGGTGAAGAAAATCAACAGAGAAAGCAAGGGAAAGACATTTGGAAATCCAGTCAACTAAATCCTGGATTAGCCTACTTTAATTAATCCTTCTATTTCCAGAGGGCATACCTTTAGTTCCTTCCATACTGTAATGTGTAAATGTTTCTTCCGTTTCACCCCAATAGTATTTGGTTATTAAAATATGTATCTCTGAAACAAAACTGTTAGCCAACACTATCTGTGATAGTTCATAAGCTTTTGGGAAACCAGGAGGAGCACTGTAGGGTACAGTTGGTAGAAGAGGGACCTGAGACTGGAAATAATAGAAGATCTTGTCTCTTTATTAAGAAAGTTTATTTGACACTGATAGGGTAGTGGCAATGCACGTTCTTTGTTTAATATACTGGAGAAAAAGCCCCAGGCAGTATAAGAGGGTGCTTTAAAGCACACCTGCAGATTTGTCCCTTGCAGATTACCACCTTTTTGGATTACTTATACTTCATTTTTAACTTTCCACACGGAGAGGCAAATGTGGAAGAGATTATTCTTTTCTTCTCTAATGGTGAAGGAGTGGTCAGTTGGAAAATATGGGTGGAGAGAGAAAACGGTAGAATGGCTGGTCTCAAATATTTTATCATTGCTGAAACGATTCCCTCCAAACCTGTTGGCGTATTTACTGCAAATCTTTTTCTGAAGAGGCTTTCTAGTTTGCTGATACTCTTGTGAAGTAGAAATGTTGAGCATGAAAGGTGGTGCTCCATAATTAATTCATTCTGAGCCATGTAGAAATGGGTGAATTTCTTTTGACCCTATCACATTTCAACTTTTGGTTGGATATTTTAGTCCCATGACATATGAAATACCTTTTTCTATCCTTGTGTTTCATGGTTTTTCAGAACTTAGATCAAAAAAGAGCTCCCTAAATATTACTCTTTGTCTAAATAGCGCTTACAGTGCGACCTCCCAAATATCACTTTGCTCAAAAGTGATCCAGAAAGCACCAGAATGCAAATAGGTCTCAGTTCTGTTATTTCAAAAGTATTGGGAGGTGTCTAATTTTGTCCACTGAAGATCTGTATCTAAAAATCTTCTGGAGAGCAAGACAGAGGGTGCATGAAAAAGAGATATTTGGGAGCATGCTTCAGTACCTTGGACTTTCTAGCAGAACCTACACACTTTATGCTCTTCAAGCTCTCTGCTCAGGTTCCTAGTGTCATACTTGATTGGTTGAGGAGAGGTATTTGGACAGCACTTTAAGATATGAATATATACCTCTGTATAAATGCAAAGATGCAGTCTTTATTACATGGGTGACAGAGTCCATTAAAACTTTTATAAGAATATGTACAACATTTCTTTGCTGCGCTCAACTTCGTGCAAATCTATTTTAGTGCAGATCTATTTAGTGGCAAATCTATTTTAATGCCCTGACAACTGGGTGTGAACTAATTTATTTGCAGATATGCACTGTAAGGTTCTGTGGTGTAAAGTGACCGGGAGTGCTGTGTAAGATATTAGTTGCTGTAGCCATACTACCTCAGGTTGTAATGTCAAGCTTACTTGTTTTTATAGGGTACATGCAAGCTCTGCAAAGTGCAGTGTATTGGAGCAGAGAATATTTGGTTAGTATGCTCTAAAGTTAGCTTACCCTATTAGAGGAAAATACTGTTGTGCCATGCAAATAGCTGGCAGTCCTCAGAGGTCCAGGCTGGATGCTGTAACGCTCCCAGTCATGCTGCGTAGGAGTACTGTGGTTCTGTCAGAAAGGCACAGGTCCTTGTGGGTGATGCTTCTCTATTTCTGCAGATTTCAGTAGGAGGCATTTTGAAGAGCAAAATTGGCAGTGTTGCATGTATAAAAAAAAAAAATTACCATGATCTGTTAATTGTTGAATTATTAAATGCTAGAAACCATATGGCCTATTGAAAGAGATCAACGTGTTCATAAACTTTTCCTTTGAGGGAAATACAAAATGAACATCTGAGAAGAAAAGAAAGCAAGAGCCATTGACCAAAACAAGATTATTCAAAACTTTACATTTGTGTTGTTCCTTTAATTCCTTTTTTGTTTTTATTTAGTTTTGTTTTCAAAGCTTTACTCCCATTTAAGAACTGTGTTCTGAATATGCTTGATTCATAGATAATTTTTTCATCAAAATTTGTTTTTTGAGGATTATGAAATAAAAGTTCTTTTGCTTGCTACAGCATTTTAACTTTGCAAAATGTATATGAGACTGTAAAATACACTCCACTGTGAAGATTAACAGAGCCCTTCTGATATTGCATTTAGAGCTCTCAGTCCTTGGGACATATTTATATTTCACCTCTACTGTGGGATAATGATTTGGAAAATACAAAGTGGTTTTATAACTTGAAAGAAGGAGTACAAATAGCTGTGGAAGAGCAAAAACTCAAATATTGAGCCATTACTCACTGTCTGTCTTTTCACTCTCATTAGAGAATGCAATTTAATATGAGGGCTATTGTAACTCAGAAATTTGTTAGTAATTTGAGAACTTTGTTTACTTCACAGATTATACCATTATTTGCCATTCTCTAGTGCTAATTTTGTACATTGAGAATGTGCATTGATAATGGTGTGTAAGCCAGAAAATCCAGAGGTATTAATTCGGTTATGACAAGGCATTAACATACCTGTTGTTTTACATAAAAGGCAAAGAGAGTAGAGTCATCAAAAGGTAGGGTATAACTGTAAATGATGCCATGCATAGTTACTGAAGTAGGAGGGAAAACAAAGAGGTAAGATCATTGCAAACTGAAAGACCCTGCTCCTCATTACTTCATCTAGCTAGAATGAATTATCCAGGGCTGCCGTAATACAGCTGGACATGCACATTTAGGCAAAGGATTCTCATAGTGTATTGCCTGAATGCTGTTTGTGACCATCTTTTTTCAAGGATTCATGCATATAATGTGAATGAACAAACTGCAAAAATAGTCATTCACATCCAAGAGAAAGTTGACTTGCAAACCCCTGACCTTTGTCACTGCTTAGCAAGGTGGTGAGATTATTAATTAAAAGTCTCAGTGTTGCAAAGCCTTCTGAGTGGAATATTCTAATAGTCCCTACACCCCAGCTCATGATGAAAGATAGCCTTGTACTGAAGATGGACTTTTAATTTATTGATTGGGAATGTGTGGCTGATGGGAACCTTTCACTTTTAGGTCAGTATTTTGAACCCAGGCCAGGTGAATAAGTGACAAGGTTGCTAACACATGCAGACTGTTTGGTAATATCTATGAGGTGAGTTGTACACTCAGTTTAGCTCTTGGGAGGACAGGTGTCCCCATCACTTAAACCACCAGAAATGGAAGCTTCATTGGTGGTGCCCAAAACTGACCTTATTAGTGAGAGGTAGGGACAGTGACTTTTCATCCTAGGGGTGAAAGCTAAAAAAATTCCTGTATGTGAAAATGCTTTCTCAGATTGCATCTGTGGGGTTACTCACAGTCATTGCTATTCTTAACAGTTCCCTGAGCCACTTCTTTCTCCATACTGGAGAGGTTGGCACATTTCAAAATTTACTAAGTATTTAAGGAGGGAAGGGTAACTATCATGTAACTATATTTACAGTAGTAGGTAACTGGTTTATACTAAATAGCTAGATTTGGTTTTCAAGACTTTGGGTGATAGAGAACAGATGCTGACGATGTTGGCAGTTTTTGTTGTTTTCCATCTGTTCACAGTAGGTTCAGGTTTTGGTTCATTTTTTTACAGTTCTTTATTTACAAGGTATTTATAGTTTTGTTAACTTTCTAATCTTTCTTGCTACTATTTCTTTATTGGGCTTTTTTTCAGGGTAGTGTTTGAGCATTCCATAAGCAACAGTTAATTTTCTACTGCAATAGTGTGGTGGAATATGGGGGCTTTATTGTTCTCATTATCCTTGAATACAGAAGTGGAACACTTAAAAGTACTCAGAGATGCCTAACATCTGCTCCCATCATTGTTAAAAGGATTATAGTCCCATATGAGGAATCATGGGTCATAATTTGCTCAGCATTTAGGACAGTAAAAACATTTTTTGAATTCCTGTTTTAAGTGCCTAAAAGGCTGTCGCAAAGTTGGGGAGAAAACACATGTGTCAGGGTCTCTTCTCAAGGATCATAATACACACCTCAAGAAATGTACATACCAATAGAACAGATCGTGGAATCCGCTTTCATTTTAATTTGGTTTATGTTTAATTTTCTGTGAACACTCTTCTGCCTATCGACTTTGAATCTCCTTTCCCTCTATCCTGTTACATTTTTTCAGCTTTGTTCCAGTATTATTCTCTGTCATCACCTACTACTCTCTTTTTTTCCAATATCCCTGACAAATCTCCAGTATTAGATTTCTTTTTGCTAAGGGAAATTAAAGGGTCATACGAAAGTAGAAGAGGGAAATGGGGATCACCACAGAAAGAACACCCTGACAGAAACAAAATTTACAGCTATCTGTTGCATGCCAAGCATTTGGATTTCTGTAAGGGAGTTGTTTTCTGCTGAGTGACTTCTTATTTTGTAGTCTTTGGATAACTTATGTACCTAAGTTTTAGGGCTTCTCAGACACAGAATCTGGAAGGAAAAACAGTCTTCTTGCTATTCCCCCTTTTCAAGGCTGCGGTGTAGATGTCAGTTAGGATGAGAATCTTCCATGAACATTATGGAAAGTATTACTGGGAGAATCAAGGAAAGCATTTAGTCCATTTCCATACTTTTAGGCAGAAGCAAGTATGCTAATGCTCTTTTTGACATTATTTATCCAACTTGTTCTTAATCATGTCCATGAAGAGGGGTTCCACATTTCCCCAGCCAGTCTCTTCCAGTGCTTCACTGCTTCTAGAATTAAAGATTAATTTAAAGCTTCCTCTTGACCGTCTGTCTAAAATTCTGCCTTCAGTGAACACAGAGATCTGATTTATTATCTTCTCTTTTCTGACTTCTTTAATGTTTAAGTATTGCTCTCTTTTCAAACTTCTAATTTATTTTTGTGTTTAATTTTCCTCTTTGATAAAGAGATGGTTGCAATAGGTAGATAACATAAGAAATCTGCTTCTGTAAAGTCCTGGTGTGGGGACCTTTAAAATACTCTACCTTAACCAGTGGAACTAGAACAAATGGCTAGAGTTTAGGTAGACAAAATCATGATCAGAGGACACGCATGTACCTAACTGCAGGCTTAGAAATGTAGTACAATGTAAGTTTTTGCTTGTTTGTCATTAGAAGTTTAATTTTGAAATATAAGATTGGATTTAGCAAAAATTGATGCTCACTTGCCTAGCAAAGTTTCCTACTGTTGTGTAAACAAAGTATGCCAGACCTTTTGTCACCTACAAGACTCTGTTTCTCCGTTTTTTATTAAAATTGACATTTGTGAATTTGCCAGGGACCACTCTGGTCTGCTTAGTGATAAGAATCTGTAAAAAAATACTTAGAATACTCAGAATTCAGAGAACACATCAGAAGTAGACAGCAGTCTTTTTTTTTTTTTTTCCTGACAGCTCCTTTGTCTTTCTAATTCCTGCCTACAAATTGGGTACATTGCAGTTATGTTGTAAAGATAAGAATGGGTGAAGGTATCCTACAGTTTTTATCATCATCATCATCATCATCATCATCATCATCATCATCACCATGGGTAGGCTTCACGAACAAAGATTTGGGAAGGGCTCTACCCACACTTGTTACAAGCATGCTGGAGGCTAAAAAGGCCAATATGAGACAGACAAGTCTGGTTGCAAAAGGCACAGCAGAAAGACTCCTTAGGTGGTGTATTCTGCAAGGCACGATTCTTTCTGCGTTGTCTTTTCTCCTCGAGAGTGATCCTGTGTGCTTTCTCAAAGGAGACAGCTGCATTATAGATGGTGTGTCTCCAGACCTCCCAACTGGAGGCCAGAGTAGACCAGTTATGTTGATCATTATGGCCAAGGCTGAGATGTTGTTTCAGGGAGTCCTTGAATCTTCTCTTCGGGGCTCCTCTCTTGCAGTAGCCAGTGGCAAGTTCACCATAGAGCAGGATCTTAGGGAGGCGGTGGTCCTTCATCCTTGAGACGTGCCCTGCCCAACACAGCTGTGTTCTCAGCAACATGGCCTCAATACTTGTGACTGCTGCTTGTTCTAGAACAGATGTATTGGTCACAAAATCTGACCAGTGGATGTTTAGGACTGTGCGGAGACAGCGTTGATGGAAGCGTTCTAAGAGCCGGAGGTAGTGGCGGTAGATGACCCATGATTTGGATCCATATAAAAGAGTAGACAGCACTACGGCTCTGTAAACACTGATCTTTGTGCTTTTCAAACCCTTTTATGTAGTTTTCCGAAAGCACTATATGCCTTTGCTAACCTGTTGTCTATCTCTCCGTCAATCTTACCATCTGAGGAGATGAGGCTACCTAGGTAATTAAACTGCTGGACTTATTTGAGCTCTGATTCGCCAGTGGTGAGCTCTGATTCGCCAATAGTTTTTATAATGCAAGATAAAACCACGCCCATGCTTTTGCTGAAGATTTTCATTGGATCCCTCCTTCTTTTATTTCTGTGTTATTTTTTTGAGCAAGGTTCTCTTATTTGCATGATTCCTGAAATTCCAAAAATGAAAAGTAGATCTAGACCAGAACTGTCCTACAGATCCTGAATACCTTTTAGTTTCAAATGGGGTTTTAAACATTGCGTGTTCTCCTACTTCTAAAATATCAATGGTTTTGTTCAAAAATACATTTAAGTAGGCAGAATTGTTTTAAACTAAAAAAATACTCAAGCAGACTACCCTATGGTACTGCATGTATTCTGAGAAGTCACATATTTGGATCTTACAGATGCTTGCAGCTGTAAAGCTTTCATAAATGAGTGTCATCAATAGTACTGAAAAAGGAAAGAGCTTCCGACAGGGAATAGAGCTGTTGGAGCATTATACTGATGATTCATCAGAACCCTGCATTACCTAAAGTTTTACCTAAATTTTCCTGCTCAAGACTGATGCTTCTCCCTCACTTGTAAGGATGGGCTTATGTGCCTGAAAACTTCTCTCTCTTTTCCAGCTATCTCAGGTGATCCAATAAAGATATCCACCTGCTCCTAATCAACCTAGCAATATTTTAACTGGTTTAGTCCCTTCAAAGACCTTGTAAAGCCTCTTAGCTTCCTTTCTTTCCTTCTTATTCTTTTCTTAAGAAAAAAAGTGAGGATAGTGCAGGCAGTGACCCATACTGAATTTCCCATGCATCTTGCTACCTCCTGAGTTTTCTTCCAGTTTAGATCAATGGAACAACATTGATCTCCTCTGAAAGAAAGAGCTAATGTCACACACTTTGTAACAAAAGGTCAATAATCTTCTTGACATTTCTTGGGTTTCATTTTTGCCAAATGATTCTTGAAGGGATATTTACATGATCTGGTTTTTTTTTGTAATAGTGAGCGCTGTAAAACAGGCGTTCAGTCATTCAGTACTGGACAGAGTTGCATGTTTTACAAGAAACCCTAGACTCACACAGGATTAGGCCACCTGCTTCGCGAGGACTGAGGTTTCCCCAGGCTCTTCCAGGCAAGCAAAATGCAGAGTGCAGTAAGACATGTGCAATGTCCTGTGTGATGAATGCATCCCTTTGGTGACTTCTCCTATGAATGATAAAACTAAGGGACAGAGGGGAAGTTCCCTTAGTTAGTAGAGCAGATCTGCTGACAGTGTGGAGTATGCTGGCGTATCATCTGACACCATCTGTTCAGCTATATGGATGGATGTGCTGCAGCAGGGAGGGCTTTCCCCAACATTGGGTTTGGGGCCCTTGTGATGGAGCTTCTACTAACTTACATTGTGAGATGGTTCTATGCTTATCACTTCTGTTGTTCCCAGGAATTTGGTTTTGACATAGTGCCTGTGATTTGAGGGTTTCCATTTAGTGACCTTTTGCAACACGCTAAACATTTTCCCTGCCTTAGCCTTCGTGGCATCCCTCACTGTGCTTTCACTCAGCTTCACTTGCATTGTTGCTGTGCTCAGGTGTGTTTTAAAATCCCACTTTGCCCACTGGTGTTTTGACATGATTGAGTTGTACTGGTGAACCACCTCCCCTGCTAGAGTTATTCTAGTATGTGCCAATGCACTTAGGCTTCCACTGCAAGGGGAAAGAAGAGCAAGAGGACAGGTAATAATAGTTCAAACTGACAACTAAGATGTAAGATGTTATTTATTTTCAATTTGTAAAAATATCCTCATGCACCTAATTATACTACAAGTATAGCTTATCTAGATATTCTAGGAACAGCAGAAGGGTGCCATGTATAGTCATTGGTTCACATCAAGCTAGCTTATAAAGGCCATGCAATTTTCTGCTGTGTTTCACCTTAATGCCTCTTGTTTTGGGAGCAGAATTAAACAGTTAAGAGAATGAGGGCCAACATGGACTGTATCCTAATCCCAGAGAAAACCCCTGATTCTGCAGTCCACTGTGTGGACACAGGAGCTAGGAGATCATGTTGCAGGTTCACAACTTATATTTTAAAACATGGATAACAGACAGATGGGAAATTCTTCAAGGGGAAACCTCAGTCTGGCCTAGTGGGAATGTTCTGGCAGAACTCCTTCTGTAACACCCTTGCCGTGCACTCAGAGCCCAGTAATGTTCTGTATAATTACAGAGTGAATCACTGCATCCCATTTAGCTTAGAGGTAATGAAGACCCTCAGCTAACACAAAGAGAGGGGAAAAACTCCTTAGAAGAAGGGCTGTAAAGCAGTTTTAAGAAACAACTTTATCAGACTGAGATAATTCAGGATAATACATATGTATATAAACAAATGTGTATTTTTGAATGTTTGTATTTGAAGTTAGTTTTAGTCAGGTGTGTTCTTCTGCTCTGGTTATTAGAATTTAAGGTCCACTTAAAATCAGTTGTGCTTCTGTTTTGCTTAACAGGCACATTTTTCATAACGCATAGGTTAAAATTGGATTTTTTCTATATTTTCATTTCTAAATGCTATAGAAAGGCTAGAAACTCAAAAACCAAATGACTCCTGTGAGCAAGTAGCCTTTCTTGGACTACTGGTAGAGGTACACTCAAGCAGACACATACTTTTAAAAATAAATATTAGTTTTCAACACTTACAAAAACTATAGCAGACAGAAATTGATTTGAGATGGAGAGAGTGAAGGTAGAGTTAACCTCTGATATGAAATATCTGTACTAATAGCATATGGGTCCCCAGTCCATCATTAGGCTGGATCCACTTCTAAATTTCAATTCTGAGTGCAAGCAAATAAATCTTTCTGAACTTGTGTAGTGTATCCCCTCTGCATCCAAGTTATGCTGCTGTTTTAGTGATGTTCGTTATGGACTCACTGTCAGTGCCAAACTAGAAATTTACTCTGCGTCTTCAGGAGGTGGAACAAGTTGTCTTGTGACCCACAGTGGGTAACAATATTGGAGAGTGTGGTAGCTGATACTTTCTCATTTCTCTTTATTCATATTATCACATGCACATGTGAAACTTTTTATTAAAGCATCTTGTTTTCTGGCTTTGAACCACTATCGAAAGTAAGTTATCATTAAACTCACATAAAAAGGACATGTGGGCTTTCCCAGAAGTGTAGGACAATTCAGACCTCAGAGGTACCACTTTTTCCAGCAGAGCACATCCTTCAGTGTGCGTGTGTAAAATATTTGCACAAAGTGGGCATACCCTATTCCTTTTTGGCATTAGCTGCACTTGACTGATAATTAATTAGAGATATTTCCCTTTTCTGTTGCTCGATTGCAATTCTACTTGTCAGAGGCTTGTAAAATTAAGTGGTGTCCCGACTAAATTACCAGGTAAGGGGGTTTTTTCCCTAGATGTACACTTTGCCATCACAGATTATGAATCTGAATTATGGAGAATATGCTATTGGCAGTCTTCACAAGGAGGCTAAGTGGGCATAGAACATAAACCACATTCCCTTTTCTGGATTTAGTGTTTCCAAAATAGACCTGTGACAGAAGTAGACAATTAATAGAGCATTAAGAGAACAAGAGAACATTTACCTGTGGGACTGCAAATTGTTTGGGTTTCTGCCCTGTATCCCCTCTTTTGGGGTCTCTCATCTAAGAATGTCAGCAAAATTTCTTTTGTAGTAACTTTGACAAGGAGGAATTTTTATTTATTTATATTTTAACTTTGTAGAGCTATGTATGGTAAATAAATTCTGAAAGAAATATCTAGCTTTTTAGACATTTATTTGTATCCTTACTGGTATTCAACTCAGTGCCTTCAGTCCTGCCTTCTATCTCTGGGCAATCTGATACTCTGAAATGTTCTGTACAGCTCAGTAGAAAAAGGAATTTGCTTTGTCTAAGTCATTTAATAGCTTTTAAATCCCAATGGATTACAAATTTGCAGCGTACTGTATGCTGGCTGTATCTTGATCTCCAGGACTTAAATGTGCTTTGAATTGTTCCTCAATAACTATGAATAGAATTGTTAGTTAAAGCCAAAGCCATATGAACAAGTGGTATTGCAATAGGAATAGAGGGATGAGGGTTAAATAAAATGTGGATTGTGGAAACTCTTAAAATTTGCAAGTTAAGTTTTGCAGTAGTCTTGATGCAGTCACTAATGGATTGCATCACTGAAACACAGTAAACACTTCCCTAAATATCATTCCTATAACCATGTTTAGTCCTAGGAAAAATAAGCTAGTTTGGAAGGCACCACACGATGAAGCCACATGCTGAAAATCTGCTGTGAGGTACTGCTGCGGCACTTCCATGAGGCACAGGACAATTCTTATAAGGGGATAGATGGTACCATTCCATGAGCTGGTGCACTGATAAACCAGAAAGCTCTGAGAAACTGTAGTTTAAATAAAAGATCTAATTCTCTTATTCTAGATATGGGAGACAATCTAAACTATGTATATACAGATAGTCTAAAAAAAGAATCCGTGCACAGTAGAGTGCTTCAGTAGAACTTATTATCCCATGAATGGAGGCCTTGTAGGTAATTCCAGGTTTATCCTTCAGAATGCTACAAATGCCCTTACTGCTGGAAAGAATCTGAAACAACCTACAGATATAAAAAAGCAGATCATAAAACCAGTGTCTGCCATCAAACTGTTTATTGAAAACAGCTTGACTCAGCAGTAGCAGCACCTTTTCCTTGTTTATATCATAGTGACGTTGGCTGCTTAGTGTTTCCATAAAATGAACAATATTGAGAAAACTATTTGTATCTCAGTAAATTCAGCTCCATAAAAATGTCCATTTTCAAGAGATACTGTTTAAATTACTTGAAAACTTCATGATCTTTGTATAAAACTTATGTTTTGTGTCTGTCATTGCAGCATTCAGTAAGTTGAATCAGCTGTTGTAGAGGCAAAGTAGATGACCACAGTGAGATTAGAGGTGGATAAAATTCTAATTTGTTTTATATATATATAATCATAGAATCATAGAATCAACCGGGTTGGAAAAGACCTCTGAGATCATCAAGTCCAACCCTTGATCCAACACTACCGTGGTTACTAGACCATGGCACTAAGTGCCACATCCAGTCTCATCTTAAAAACCTCCAGGGACAGTGAATCCACCTCCCTGGGAAGCCTATTCCAGTGTCTGATTACTCTGTCTGTAAAAAATTCCTTCCTAATACCCAACCTAAACCTCCCCTGGCAGAGCTTAAGACCATGCCCTCTTGTCCTACTGCTGGGAGACCGACGCCCACCTGGCTACAACCTCCTTTCAGGGAGTTGTAGAGAGTGATGAGGTCTCCCCTGAGCCTCCTCTTCTCCAGGATAAACAACCCCAGCCAGACCAGTTGTCTTCCCCGCTGACTCACCTTTTGGCACACTGGGACAGCCTGCTCCTGTGTGTTCAAGACTTCCTTCTTGAAGCATGTCCATCCCTCCTGGACCCCTTTGTTTTCAAGGGCTGTTTCCCAATGTACCCCTATATATGTATATATACACATGAGTACTAAGAAGTACCAGGTTCCATTTCTTCTTAACAAACTGAGAAGTAGCTTTTTTCACAGTAGGAATCAGATTTGTATTTTAAGGCTGCTCAGCCAGTGGGATTGTTGCCATTAAACCCTTAATTAAATGAAAAACGAGGAAACCTCATTTACTTGAGTGGTACAAGGTCAGAACACTTACAATAAATGTCTAAAAGAAGAGATGGAATTGGCTAAAGGTATTCTCCATGTTCCTCTTTGACTTTAGTATGGTGTGCTTGGAACAGTTCTACAAACTGCAGTAGCATCTGCAGATAAGCATATGTCCGTCACTTAATTCATGAAAGGCTCATTTATTTACTGGTTCAACTTTCTAATATTTATTGCCAAATTGCCATCCAAGGTTCTTGTGCATTTACCCTTTAGTGCTTTCAGCTGTTTCTTCTGTATTACCATAATATTATTCCTTCCAAGATGCTTGTAATAATTTTTAGTGTTTGCAAATGACTTAATGTGGTGCTAAGCCTTTTCAGATACATATCACTAGAGTAAGATACTGCTTGAGGCAGACAAATTAGTCTTATAATCTAGATCCTAACTCTATAATTATCCAAACCAAATGCCATCCTAACATTCCATCATATCGTGCCCTGAGGGTAGGGGTGCCTAGTATCTCTGTTGTGATGATTGGTACACTCTGGTTTCAGGTCTCTCATGAACTCAGAAAAGCTAGTTACCTTAACATGAGGAGCGTTTTACCTTCCTGCATGACTGCTTTTCAAGCTAACATCCCTTTATTAAAATAGATGAATTTGCAGAGATGCTTCAGCTGTACCCATACTTATCCCCATCTGCACACAGAGCAACTTATGCCTTTACCTGCAATCCATCCTCTGCAGGTCAACAGGATCCCTGCCCAGAACCACTTCCAATACTTTCTTCTCTCTCCTCCTTTTCCTGGTGCCTAGAATTAAGGATTTCACTCCACAGCTTTGCCATATCCGTAGCTCTTCTTACTTGCTTTCAATTCAATAGGAGAATTTGATAAAACTAAAGTTTAGCAATCTGTTCCTTGTCACTGTACAAGCACTGAGAAAAGAGCCCAGCAAGCTGCAGATCAATTGTTCACATAAATTGGGTCAAACCCAACAATAGTAAAAATGTTATTTTTAACAAAAGGTTGCATTTTTAAGAAAAAAAACATTTGGGAAAATTCAGTCCATGTCTTCTTAAAGTATGTCTAGAATTTACAAAATTCAGTTCCAGGGAAAATTTTTGTCATCATCTACTGTCCTTCATTATTCTGTTTTTGAAAGATCAGAAATTAAATAGTCTAAAAAACTACGTAAGAGTAAAGAAGGCCAAAGGGAATTTCATATTGACAATTGGGATATATTTTATTGTTTTAAACTATTTGAATTAAATGTTTTTAAAACTATGGCAATCTGAAATAGCAAAAGAAGAGGAATTCCAAATATCTGACAATTTCAAGTAGCTGAAGTCTAACCTAAATACTCGGGTAAAACACCTAGTAAATACAAACTTGCTTTATATATCTTAACAGACACTGAAAAGCAAAGAGAATTTGTCAAAGATTTCATAGTAGCCTGTGTTTTGATTTCATTCATACAAAAAGTAACATGTGTATGACCTCTGCAGATCAATGGAATTAGTTCTGCTTTTCATCTCTGCAACTAAAAGCAGACTTAGTTATTCTCCATGGAATGGAGAAAAATGCTCATGGTTGCTTTTGTGATTGTTTTTTCCCTGCAAACCTAAGAATCTGCATTTGTGTGCAAGTTTTGTCTTTATGTGTAGATCTTTTGTCAGGAGATCCATTGACAAGCAGAATCTAGCACAAAATTGCTTCTATTCAAGAAATCCTTTGCATCTTCATCAACATCTGGGATAAGAATTTTGAACTCGTCAACATGTATAGAATGAATGGGAGGTGGACATCCACATCTCAGATGCAGAGTTTACTCAGATGGCTTAGCAGTTGTTTTGGAAAATGTTATGTTGATTAGTATTTTTTTTAATTACTGATTTTTAATTACTATTACAGACATTTACAGCCTGGTGCAATTCCCATCTCAGGAAAGCAGGCACACAGATTGAGAACATTGAAGAGGACTTCAGGAATGGCCTCAAACTGATGCTCCTCTTGGAAGTTATCTCAGGTTAGTTAAAATAAAGTTTTCTATGTATTTACAGCACACTAACTGCAACACTCTTAAAAGAACAAAAATTGTTAACAATATAAAACAGTAAACACAAAGTAAACTGAAAAGTGAGAGATGAAACACACTGTAAAGCAAAAGGGGGGAAAAAAAGCCCTGCTTTCTCCTTGTCTCCAAAATTTTCTGCTTGGTGCTTGTGTATCAAGGTATCATTGATGTTGTTGGACAAACCAAAAACAATGAGGACCTTGCCTTAGCCCCTAACAATTAAAAAGCCGTTACACATAGATTACAAATTCATTTTATTCTGCTTTTATTATAAAAGTTTTGCTTTACTTTTAATGACTTCATTGGATGGACCAATGCTTTCAAAAGTGAGTTTCTAAAGCAAAACTAGATCAATATTTAGTCATAAGTAAAAGGTCTCATTTTTCAAAAGAGTGGAATATCCAAGAACTTTTGACTAACTGATGTAAACTCACTATGTCACCTTTGTTGTGTTACTCAGAGAGGCAGTCCCCAAGGTGCACTCAGAATGCCCCTGAATGGGAAGGGAATAGCTCATGGAAAATACAGTTTACATTTTTGCTGGAAATTTCAGTGGGGAATGAAGATCTTCAAAGGATCATTGGTCTTTTTAGAAATTATTCTGCTTTGGGATCATTTGAAAAGAAAAGTTTGTTCAAACACATCAGCCAATGCTCTGAAACGAGCTGCTCTGCTGTGCTGGATGAAGTTGTTAACAGCCTTTGTTTTTGGTCAGATGTGGAAGGATGCTACAGCTGATCTGCTGGATAGAATTCAGCCTCTCTTTGCAACTGGGCAGGTACGAATGATGAGCTCTGAGAACATCCTGCCTTCTCAGTATTCAACTACTCTAACAGACAATAGCAATGAACCATATGTTGAGTAGCAGGAAGCATGCATGTATCTTCCAGATGTCTAGGGCAAACAAAAATTTTACTCTGGTTTTACTGCTATATCAGAAAGATCTAAGTGAGATGCTTCAACATTTGAATTTTCTCTTTAGGGTTTTGTTCAAACCCCTTTGGCATTCTTTCAAAAAAATACCTGTTAAAATTACTGATAAATTTAGGCAGTGTTCAGGCCACATCCACTCTTGATTTCTAATCACTTGTGTGTCTGTAGCAAGGTGTATGTAACAATAAACACATTAAATTTGTTCTTCTGCAGGGGAAAGACTACCGAAACCAGACAGAGGGAAGATGCGCTTCCATAAAATTGCTAATGTCAACAAAGCTCTGGATTATATCGCCAGCAAAGGAGTGAAACTTGTGTCGATTGGTGCAGAAGGTATGTGACAGAGCTTGACAGTGCAGTTTACTTAGGTCCTGAGCATTCCCATGGCAAAGAAGTCTGATGAGACCCTTGGTCACATTATGTGGACTGTTTTCTATATAAGGGTACTCAAAAATCCCTCAATACTGATTACTGACCTATAACTGTGACAGGACAAGACATGGAAATTTGTGGACACCTGGAGAGGGATAGGGGTACAAATGAGCTCTAAGATTACTTTATCTCCAAGATTAAGTTGAATTGTCTGTGTTTGAGTGGGTATTGAGATAATGATTTTTTTCTTTCAGAACATTGTTTGTCCTACATTATTGAAAATAAGGAACTCCTTTAGAAACCATGTTGGATTTAAGGGTGTGCTTTATCCAGTATGGGATGTTTTTTATCTTAAGGAGATATTATTAAGACAAGACAGAGGCTGACATCACTACCAAGTGGCTGGGACCTACTCCCATTTTTTTATGAGCCTGACTGCAGCTGTGTTTCTAAAATTCAAATGCAGGGTTAAGGGAGTGATCGAAAGAAACTATGGTATCTAGGGAGAGACTGAACTTATGAAGAAAGTGGAGTGGGATGCTATTTACTAAAGTAATTACTTTTTTATTGTTCTGTTGTAGCTAAATACAGACATGTGGTTGGTAGCCAGATGCAGATAGATGTAAACTGAGCTAAAGAAGGCAGACTATCACTGCCAGTGAACCTATGCCTCCCTAGAAGATTCAATTAATTGTTTAAAAAGGACAAAGATCTGTCTAGAACTAGTTGCTCCATGAAGATATTTGCATAATGCTTTGCATAGCCATTACCATACAATGACATAGTTAGCATGATATCCAACTAGTTTTGATTCCATAGCCTCAGTGATGTGCTTTCTGTGCCTTTTCTTTTCTAGACTCTAATATGTCCTTAAAGCAAACTTTTGGCTCTAACCTCAGTATGATGATGAGAAGCACTCCTATATTCTCTTCACATTGTTAGGCCTTTTTACATTGATTTATGAGCCTCTTCTTCCTGTTTCCTGATTCCTCCAGGCTTTTATATATATATGTATATCCTTATATGGGATTCCAAACCTTGATCTCAGGGAACTTACTGTAATTGTGTCTGGATCAGGAGGTTCATTATGTGGGATAAGGGCATCTGTAGAAGTAATGGAGAGATATGTGAGCATTTATTGATTCCACAGGGGTTTGACCTAGCCCACTTAATTCCATGAGTATTGTTCACCGAATGTGTTCACTTTCTAGATCTAGAACTCAAAATCTCAAGAATTGGATTTTCTGGACAAAGTGTTTTTTTGAACTCACTCTTTATTTATTTGAGGCTGAACTGGGTGGGCCATCTGAGTCCACATCCATGCCATCTATCTATAGGCATGTAACAGAGACCTTTTTTGGAGAGTATGTCACCAGTGGGGAGAAATGGGCAATTTCCAAAGGCACTTCAGATCTCAGAAGAGCTCTACTGCATTTCAGAGGAGCCTGGCTCCCTCCATCAGTTGTACGGCAGTCAGGGGCACTTGGGCCCTTTGTTCAATTAAAGTGGGATGAAAAAATATGCTGCTACCTTAAATCTCTGCAGTTAAGGTTCTTCTGAGAGTGACAAGGCATTGAACGGACAGCAGAGGGTACTGAAGAGACAATTTGTGGGTGGAAATGAAAATTAAGAATACAGAAGCCTGTTTGATATCTGGTGAATAAATGCTGAGATTACAGAGCATGAAGCAAATAATGAACAGTAGTTTCTGTCTTGACATGCAGGTGGCTCTGAGGCTTCCTGACCAAAGAGTGTAGCAAAGGGAGTATCCTGTGGGACAGAGTGGTTATTTTCTCTGATCACAGTTTGCACAAGGCTGGAATATTTAAACCAAGTTATACATCAGTTCATATCTGCTTCTGAAAGGAGCAATCCAGCCCTCTGCACTCCCATCTCCCTTATTTTACTTATTGCTGCGTATTGCTGCCCAAGGTGCTCATTGCTGCTCAAGGTGCTCAAGGCTAGAGAACAGCACTTGAGCACTTCCTGTATCACCTGAAGGCACAGCATCTGGGATAGCTCACATCAGACACTGAAAACCTTTAAAATAACCCTGTAGTTCTCCTTGACAGCAACTGGCATGAATTCAGATGCTCTGTGATTTAGCTGTTCTGTGATGATTCCCTTTGGAAAGGTGGAAGGGGCAGTAACCTCTGCAGCTTTTCAGCCAGTTGCTGCAAGGTTACCGTCCATGCACTCAGTATTTATTCCTGCATGTAACAGCAGGCTATAGCTAGTAACCCAAGGGATTACAGTGATGTTTTTAGGGTTTATTCTCTATTTCTGGAATTCTCAATCTGTAAAATGGAGGGATTAGATGCAAAATTAATTCGTTAGCATTAAGAAAAATTAAAATAGTTAAATTCTTGGATGGAAGCATGGGAGAGAAATCCACTGCTACTTTCATAGCTTAGATGAAGAGGGGAACCTGTCATTGTAAGACATTACACTATGTCAAGTATGGCTTGATGCCCACATTAGATTATATCCACGTGGGCAGGAGCAGATAGATTCGTGTGCCTTCTACTCCTACTCTAAAGAGGCTGAATACAAAGCCAGATATGGCACAGACGTGCTTAGTGTCCTGTTAAGTTTACTACATCTCCTCTAATAAATTTGTTATTGAAGGCACAGTGTGGTGCTGATGCAGCAATACAGTGTCATGTCTGACTGGGTATGGTTTCACAGTGTGGGACCTCTGGCACCAGTATGTGTTTAAAGAGCCACTGTGCTCCCTGGTCCTGCATACTTGCTCCCACACTTCACAGCCCTACCCTATCACTTGGGCTGACAACTGTTGCTGTAGCTCTGCTGGAGACTGGATCAGCAATCTGATCAGGTTTTAAAACACACTTCACATCCTTTTTTTCTTTTGTTGCATTTTTCAGCATTGTTGACTGGGTTGTCATTGTAGTAGGTTGGAGTGAATGCCAGCAAGGAGGCAGAACACAGTGTCCTTAAGATTGTATTTTTATCAAAGTCCATAACCACTTAACTCACTGCCTCTGTGTGTGAGCACAGGGCATGTGGGCTGTCCCACACCCATCTGTTTTGGCATTCTCTGAGTTACATGGATGCTTGGAATACTTTTTAATTTCCAAAGCATAAAAGTTTTGTATCTAAATCTGCTAAGGATCATTTTCTACTATCTGATATGCTGAATGGTGAGGAGCTTGTAGGCCCAACGGGAATGACTGTCATTTAAAATGTGGCCTCAAAACAATGTTTAAACTGTGGTTCCTGTGCGACATCAATACAAAGACCAATTTAGTATTTTTAAGGGGCCAGGGACATTCTTTAAAGTCATCATTATTGTTCTGAGCCTGACTTCTTTGGGCTATCTGTGGAGTGGAGAGAGCTGATCACCTTTAACTATGATGCTGAGATGAAGCCAAATTTAGCTACTCTGATCTGTCTTGTGTATGGGTCTTTCTCTCCACTGGTCATGATATGAGACTAGAGAGTCAAGAAGCTAAAGTAAAACTGTGGAAAGTAGTCCTTATGAGCCATTCACAGTCTGGAAATTAGAAGTTTTCCCTTAAGGTTTAATAAAAGTGCAGAAACGCTGTTTGTAAGGTGATCGCATCCTGAATGAAATCAAGTAAATATGGAGAACCACAAAAGATCTGTATCCTGTTAATTGGAAACATTTCTGTATTGTTTTTCTGGGGAGCAGGAAAAACGTTAATGACTGAATGAATCTGCTGCAAGAAGGTTGGAATAAAAAAAAAAAAAAAAAGTAGAATAAAAAAATGGAGCTAAAACCTTTGAGAACTTACCACTGTTTTGCTTAGCTTTTTCCCTAGACAGTTTTTATTGTTTTCCCTTCACTTTCCCTTCTCTCCTTTCCTGCCCTCAAACTCAGAAAGCTGTATCTTTGCATATGTGAGGTGTAGAAACTATATTCCTTCCAGAGGAAACAGGCAGTATTAAGAAATTAATGAAGTCTTCTACTGACCTGTAGAGGAAAATGATAGGAATGAATCAGTATTTTTTTTGTCATTGGTACTTTTCAACATTTTAGCAATTTGTTTTTCTTCACTCTCTTTTATGAGTCTTTTTTGTGTTTTATGCCTGCAGCAGATAATGAGAAGCCAAAGCTAACAAATCACTTGAAAATTCTCCCGAGGCACAACATAGAAAATTCCCTCTCTTGCTCTTTCATTCAGTCTGTGTGTACATATGGATATGTAAATCAAAAAAACGATGTAGTGATTATGTAAATCCATGAGTTGATTGCCTGACAATAAGCAATGCCTCCTGAGTATTTAAATTATTTTAAATTTGAAGAAATTTGTCTTTTCTGTAAATACTTATCGGATATTAAAATACAATGAAGTACTTGACCGAAGAGGAGGGAAGAAAGAGCTACATGCTCTAATTGCCATTTAGTCTTTTTTGTCTGAAAGGGTTTAGTTTTGAGATGTGAAATGATTGAGATCTTTTAGGGCCAATAAGGTAGGATACATGGAAGCCTGGCAGAGTGAGGTGGGAATTCTGGAAAATTAGTGCACGATCCAAAGGGGAAAGCAGAAAAATAGCCATTCATATATAAACTTGAATTATCACACTTACTAAGTATAGACTAGCTATGGTGACATATTTCCTATCACATTTGTTAATTCCATAGGTTCAAATGACAGCTTGTGTCACGTCCTACTGCAATTCAACATGAATCTCAAGTCTCGGAGACAACAGCTGCTTTGTTCTGTAAAAGTTGCCCCTGGATTCAGGCAACTTCTAAGTAGCAGAGTGACTGCATTTTCTGCTGGCATCTCTATTGGCATTTGATGTTAAATTGAGGAAATTCCTCCTGATGCAAGCTCCTTCCCCAGAACACCAGTGGGCCCCCAGGCAGCCACAGCTGCTCCACTTTTTGAGAAAGGCTGGAGGTGACTTTCAAGTAGGGGAGCAGCTGGTGCCTTCCCCCCTCCACTGCTCCTTTGGTATGAGGTGACTGGAAAGTCAGCCTGCAGTTCCCATCTCTCATTGTCCCACCTCCTCCCTTTCCAGTGGTGGACCTTCATTATAGTCTCACTATGTTTTTCTGAGTCTCTTGACTTGCTTTTCAGATTGATTTAACATTACCAACACATTTAAGTGGTCTGGCAGTACATTTTTGGTGTTGAAAAATTTAAGTGGTATCACTTAATTACAATGTAGGAGCACTGGATTTTGACCTGGCTTTACAGGTAGTCCCAAGCAGTCTTGAAACAAATTGAAACTGCAGAGGTAAAAAAAATCTCATTTATATTAAAGACATGTAAATATGCATATGCATTAGAACTGTAAGACATTACAACCTCATGGCCATGTTAATGAACAGGCAGGAAGCTATGTAGCTTTGTCTCAGGAGGTGCTGTGTCTCAAGAGCTGTTCTTCATATCTAGTTGTGCTGGCATTATAGGTATATTCTCAAACATATCTAAATAGTATAGGGGAATTTCTGAGTACTGTTAGTGTCCTGTAGTTTCTTAAAATTTGGGGTAAGATCATATTTTTTCAGTTCCTTTGTATTTGAAAACAATAGGGCTGATATTGTTCAAACTTACAGTATTTCCCCTCATGCTCTCTCTAAAAAGTCCCCCTAAAAGGTGAAGATTTGAAACAGTTACAGCTACGTGGGGAGAAGGCTTTTAGCATGGAAGGGCTGAAGTGGTCTTAACCTCAGTAGTCTTCAGTCCAGAGTAGCACAACCAGTAGTTTGTTGAAAAATGAATCCAGGTGAACTCTATGCGAATAAAAAATTATCATAGAAATATAAATAATTTATTAGATGCAATGGATTACTGGTAGAAATCTATGATTAAAATAAGATAAAATTGGAAAAAATCACTCTAAATACTACTGCAATATGTTTTTTTTTACCTTAGAAATTGTGGATGGCAATGTGAAAATGACGCTGGGTATGATCTGGACTATCATCCTTCGCTTTGCTATTCAAGATATTTCAGTGGAAGGTAATAGTAATGCAATTATGTTAAATAATTAGGAAATCTGTTTAAAAACTTTTTTATATGAATTGTGCATAAGGGAGAGGAGTGTTTTAAAAATAAAGTTTTTCACAGAAGATACCGCATCTGGTATCATCATTTGCTACTTGGTGACAAAATTAACTTCGGGAGGGAAAAAGTAATTACTCTCCTTATCCTGACAGAGACTTTGAGCCAGCTTTCTAAATGCAGAAGTTCTGGTCATGTCTCTCAGTTGAAGAGACAGAAACATGACTATGTTTCTGAGCTTCAGTGTCCTGAAACTAATTGCTGTATCCTTTGTGTTTGGTCCTATTTCCAACGTACTTTTTTCAGTCCTGAACTTAAATTACAAGCATGTTTCATGTAAGCACCAACAATCTTTTATGTCTAATTGTATTATATTTGTATTGGGTATTTTTCTCCAAATATACAGTCTGCTGTCCAACCAATATAATTCCTTAAATTTCTAACATCCCGAAACTTTTGTGCAGGCTGACTCTAGTCTTAACTGAACTCTGTGTTCTAATGGAGCCCCAGTTGTCCATTTATATGAGTATATTTTAGGATTAAATGTTAGTTTATGCCAGTTTATGGTGGCTGACTATTAGAAAGTAATTACTTGGGTACTTTTCACGTCTTTCCTCATTTTTACTCCCTTGTGTCTTTTACAGAGACCTCTGCCAAAGAAGGGCTGCTGCTGTGGTGTCAAAGGAAAACTGCTCCTTACAGAAATGTGAACATTCAAAACTTCCATCTTAGGTAAACTTTCATTATTTCAAGACGTTGATACGATCTAAAAAATTTTACATCAAATTTTCCCCACAGTTGTGTAGGTATATATTTGATAGGGGGATTTGGGTCTTCACTGTCAACTAGAATTTTTTTCAGATTCTGGTGCTCTATCTTCAGAGTCTTATTTTGGTTAGCCTTTGGCATTATCTGCTATGACTTCCATAGTTACTGTTTAAAAGAAAAAAATCCTACTACATACCCAATTACCATACTATGTTATTAGAAGTCCTTGGTATATGGGAATTCTTGAGTACTACATCATAGTGGCAAATGACTGCTTTCAAATGAGAGCCACTGCAGAGAGCCACAGAGAGACTGTTCTGGCAAAAATACCAGTGTGTTGAGCATGCAAATATCTCATGGAGAATCGGTCTTTATCATTTTGTAATGTAACTATAAGCAAAGAGCAAAAAATGCACTTAGATCATACACAACAGCGGCAATACTTTAAACACGTTTGTTTTCAGAATCAGGATCATGACCTAAGTTGGAAAACGTAGTAAAGCTCCAGACTTGTGGTTCTCATTAAGAGTTAGAATGGGAGTTCCAGGCCATATACAGGCTGCCTGGTTTGGGGATTTCCTTGGGCTAGTTCCTGAAGCTCTACCAGTGACCTACTTCATTAAACTACATGGCTTGCCATTCACACTAACTATGTGATCTTCCCTTTCCTGAAACCCTTCTAGTACTTAAAAAAACTCTTTAATAGTGTTCTGCTGTTTTTAATTATTTCTTAATGTGCAGTACCTAAAACACATGTAGTGACAGAGAAGATACAGTTCATATATGCATTCCAAGATAAAAAATATTTCATTTACAGTTCCTGTATGGCCTTTCAGAGATCTGAAATTTGTTATGTGTTACTTTCCCAGAATATACAAAGGTATATTTCATAGAGCTTTATATGGATCCAGGGTATACTGTAAGTTACAGTACCAGAATCTTGTTCTGTATATGTACCTATTCTGGTCTGATACATGATATAGGGAAAACACATTAAATGGAAGTACCTTGATTAACGCTTGGGTGGATCAGCTCTTACAGGACTACTTTACAGCAGGCTGTCCAGATCGTTTTAATTTACACCTTTTGGAGAAAGAAAAATTTGTTAGTTTGGTTCTCAGTTTGATTAAGTTTTACCTTCTGGATGATGTCATATTATACAATATAGGTATATTCTGCTTATTGTATTACATTTTTATTGGAGATGGTTCTGTTATTTGAAGGACCTACCCAGACATCTCAGTGACAGGGATTTTAACAGCCTTAACATGCTTAGGCTTACACAAGGACAAGACCTCAAATTACAGACCCTGTGATTGCTTAAAGTGTTTACATAAAGTATCTTTCAGAAAAATTGCTTATGACTGAAAGAAACCTCTCATAATCTTTCCAAATAAGTATTATTTGTATCTCCATTCATTGTCTGTTCTTGCCTCAAAAGATAGCGAGTCTGAAGTAATGATGAAGTGTAAGAACTCAGATCAAAGCTGTGATAAGTGAGAAGTGTTTTAAATAAACTGAACTGATTTATGATTTCTTACTTCTCGAAGTAAGTGCCACTAAAATTCTCTGAAATAACTGACACAAAAAAAGCCAATTGCTTCAGCAAATTCAAGTAATTGCAGGTTTGCTCTTCTTTTTATTTTTTCACAAATATGCTCTAAGTGTAATGGGAGATTATGTTCTTTCATTGATGAACATGTACATGAGCTATCCTAGAACACTGCATGAATTAAGCAATTGAAATCAGGTACAATTGCACAAAATGTACACTGCCTTAGAAAGTATTTGGAGTTCTTAAGTGTATATGGACTGTAGAGTAAGGTATGTATTACAAGAAAAGGAGTACAGTAACAGAACAGCTCAGAGGGATGAGACTTGACAGAACATAAGTGTCAGGATTAGACAGGAGAATTCCTGCTTGATTTTAAGCCTTGAGCAAGGATCAAACTGTAAAATGCCATGACTTTATTAACTAATTTTTTATTTTTTTCCATTTTATTTTTTTGTTGTAAAGCTGGAAAGATGGCCTTGGATTATGTGCACTTATCCACAGACACCGACCTGATCTTATTGACTACTCCAAGCTAAATAAGGTCATCAGTCTGGGTGGTACAGCATGCTGTCCTGCAGTGATTTGGCTTGCTTCTGGTTTGCTTAGCATGTTTTCTAGAAGACAGGCTGATGAATGCATACTAATTCTAACTGACTTTCTAAGGTCCTTCCAAAAAAACCCCACTGACATGGGGGAGAGGACCTTGTCCTTCTTTCCTTCCCATTACAACAACTTCTGCATCTAATTGCAAATAAGCTTGTCCTCAGCTGTTGGGCAGTTGATGAAGTCCTTTACACTGCCCAATACAGATGTTAAGTAAAACACATGGAATTATCCATTTACCACTGATAGTATTGTACAGTCCATCCTGTTTAGTATCTCGTGTAAATTACTGTAGATTACAGATCAGTAAACAGTGACATGATGATTAAATTCCTTAGAACAAACACTACCCTTGATAATTAGGAGTACACGCTGAGTTATTAGTCTTACATAGAAAATATTCACCAATTCTCAGATTAACTTCTACCTATAGTTCCAGACAAGTGGAAACAAAACTGCTATCCTAACTTCCTTAGGTAGTACCTCATGGGGATTGCAAAACTATTTTGTTACAGTGTGCTACTCATGGCAAAGTGCGTGTTTTCTAAAAGATACCAGCCACTTTCATTTGAGAGGGAGGAATGAGGAACAAACAATAATGTCAGAATTTCTTCTTCTTCAGAATCATCATTAATGAAGAATAAAACATAAAAAGAAAGTGGAATGTTGTTGTTTTACATTAGGTTTCAATATATACATACCGTTTTCTGCTCTCTGGAATGAATGCATCTTCAGGTCTCACGTAAACACCTGTACAACAGAAAACTTAATCATTGATTTTAATCTGTTGAGTGCAACTTTGCATTGATGAGACTGGTAAAACATCAACTGTATTTTCCATTCCATGTCATTACAAATTGATTTTACTAGTGGAATCAACTGTTATTAGAAAGTCTTTGATGAAACAAAAGATAAATGGATTAAGTGAAATTATTTTAAAACCTAGTTTGCTTTATATATATGTTCAATTTATGCCAGAGTCCCCAAGGTGTGCAGTGATGAAAATTAAATGAACTTAGTACTGAACACATTAGATTTTAATTTAGGTAGCTGTTAGGATAACTGCAGATCTGTACCAAAGGGCAAAATATTAGCCATCAATACCAGCTTGTTCTCTAATTCTATATACAACCTTTCCTACAAATAAACAGATTAATGGAATGACTAAGCTACCTGTCTCTGTGCTTATTATGCATGGCACAAAGAGAAGTTAGTTTGATTGAATTTGTGCTTTGAAAAGTACAGTCCTAAAGAACTTCACAGTATAATGATCCTGTAGACAAGTGCTGAGAAAAGGGAACAGAACACAAGCAGGTCTGCCTCAACATTACTATTTCCCTCTTAGAGATTTCTAAAATAAGAACAGGTCAGGTTTCAAATTGAGACTGAGCTGTGGCACGTAAAGCACATGCAGAAAAAATCTTAAAATAGATCTTGCTTTCCTGACCTGGCTGTGTTTGATTGACTGCTCATTTTGGTTACATTAACAGCTGTCTTGGTGTCTTGTTTCTTGATTTCTTATCTCCTGCATGCTGTCCTTTTCTTTTCACACCAATGCTTTTTGTGTGAACTTGTAGCTGGAAAGATGGCCTTGCTTTCAACGCTCTTATCCATAGACACAGGCCTGATCTTCTTGACTATGACAAGTTAGATGAGGTATTTCTTTAGCTGTAGCAGAGATTTTTAGTTACTGTGGCTTGTAGTTTTTTTAAAAAGGATGGGTGATGGAGATCTCCAATTATTCAGAAGCTGCTGTGATTTTAAAGAAGTGCTTTAGCAGTGGAGCACTATTTACTGATGGACTTAGTACCAAGCACACAAATATGAGGTGCTCATCACTCATTCATAAGCAGTGTTTTAACCTAGTCAATAGGTCTCACTTAGATTTACTGTATTTTTTACTTTGCTTTTCTGTGTCCTATTTTCCCAACCTCTCTCTGTAGACATGGGCATTGTTCAGACTGGTTATAATACTTCACCAGTTTGCAAATACGTGAAAATAATAATAGCATTTATGGCATGAACTGCCATTTCTCATAGGGTGTTTTCCCTCCAAGCTGATATGGGAAGGCTCCCTTAGTGGTAGGCCCAATCTGACACACTCTTGCATTGTCAGCAACACCTGTCTGTAGTGTAAGACATGAAATGTCTGCTGTCTGTCTGAACTGTGCTCACTGTTTCCTTTTTTCTTTCCTTCGAAAACCAAAGTCTCAAAATCAGAGGAAGTGCTTGAATTTCCATGGCTCTAAAATTCAGTTTATAGAGGCATTACAGATTTTTATGTCCAAGCCCAAACTAGCAAGTTTTGTTCCTTCTGGAGAACTGTTCTGTCTGTGCTTGCTGCTTCTCATGCGTTCACCTGACCAATAGAGAACTCAGAAGTCATATGCCTTTAATATACTGTAGAGTTGGGTAAAAAATAGGCAGGACTAACTTTGTTTTGAATGATCTAGTTTAGCCTGCTGGACCAGTGGCCTTTACTGTATGTATTGCTACTGTACTTAATTCAGAATTAGCTGAGAATGATGAGTGTACACTGCACACAATATCTACGTTCCTCTTCAGAATATGTTTGCAGCAGAGTCCTAGTGGTAGATAATAGCCTATTAAAATTTTCTTTGAAAAGTATAGCAGCAGATAGACCAAAAATTCATATACCTAGACTCTGCTTTTTGAAGAACAGTAGTTGTGAATCCAGTTTAAAGTTTGGAAAACCATAATACGTTTTATTACCTACTGTAGTTTTGCTTCAAATAAAAACTTCTGTCTTTGACTCAAACTTTTTTCTTTAATGCAGGATGACCCCATAGGAAATATCAACCTTGCCATGGAAATTGCTGAAAAGCATTTGGATATTCCAAAGATGCTGGATGCGGAAGGTGAGGGTTATATCTTATTTAAGTTTGTGTTGCTTATAAGCAGAACACAGTGAATTTTTTTTTTTAATCTAGCAAATTTTCAACATTTCTTCTACATGAATCATAATGTAGCAATCTGCTTTGTTTTCAAGCAATATTTTCCTTCTTTTTCCCCATGCATTGGATAATTTCTCTCACTTTTTTCTTTGTTACTGATTGTTTTTTATCGTTTGCATTTGTTATACTACTTTGAACCCTAACCTCAGCACATGGCCCCACTGTGATAACTGAGGTAAAATGCAGGATCAAGTTAATCCTTGCCTTTAAGTAATTTAAATCTAAGTTTAATAAAGGTAAATATAACTGTTAGCAGCTCAAAGCATATTCACTTTGTAAAATGTTTAACTGAGAGGACCAGAAATACAAATAGAAGTACAAAACTTTCAGAATATCTGAAACATATACTGTGTCTGAAAGAGAGGTAGGTTGAGGGAAGCATTTTTTTGGTTTACTTTTGTTGTAAACTTTTTGCAGTGATAGTTTTAACAAATAATTTGTGTATCTCCAATAATTTTTAGAGTTTCCTGAATTTTTTCAAGATAACCGAACTTTTGTACTCTGGGCAAAAAATGCTGCCAAAATACTGGAATTTGCCTATAGTAATTCAAAGCATTCATCTCCAAGAATGGAGGCTCTGTTCTGCTGGCTTGTCAGTAGAGCAGTGATAACACAGGAATTATCCAGAGCACTCAAACTGGCTATGTCTGTTCCTCTTGAAGTCTCTGGTAGGAAAGTTAGGCAGGATGATTTGGAAAATCGAGATTGTAACCTCTTCGTTGAAGAGTGCTTTCACTTTCATGCTTCAAAACAAATTGTTTCCATATTTTGAATTTCAATTCCCCTTTCAAGCACCATGAATTATTTTTCTCTGAAACACTGTGCAAGGAATAAACAGAAGTACTGCCTTCTTACCATTGAGCAGCTCCCACTTTCCTCAGTTTTTTTCCCTCTTCATAGTCTATATAAGAAACCCTTTATTTTCCTCACCAGATTTTCTGCACATTCTAGCCCTTATCTTACTATTTTCCTCTTGGAAGGGGCAGAGGAAATGAAATTATATTTCTTCTAATACCCTCTAAATATTCATGGTCACTTTTTAGTCTCTTTACTTCCAGTTCGTTATCAGTGGAAACTTTGCAAAGTTTTGTTCACAGCTATGTAAAGTAGATGTAAAATCAGTAAATACATTGGTCCTGAACTTAGAAATCTCACTGTTAATATTAGAAATTGTCACCTCATTCCTGGGTCTTTTCATGTCAGTATCTTCCCACTCCTTACATTGACAGGAATCCTTGCAGCTTGCACTAGAATCATTCATTACTCAGCCATAATTGGTGTAAACCTACCTTTTTCTGCCTTTCTCTGTTACTCATTGAAAAGGTCAATTTTTACCCATGTACCCTTACCTTGATTGCACCCACTGTATATTTTCATTCTTTTCTGCCATGATGGGAGCAAAGATATCAGCCAGCCAAGCCAAACTCTCCTGTGATTTATGCTATTAACTAAAAAGATGGGCTGGCACAGGGATTACAAAACTGTTACTATCCAAGCCTTTCTTAGCACAAAATGTATTTCTGGACTGCAGGACTTCTATGGGTTTCCAATATATTTCAGTACCTCATCAGCTACAGGGTCCCTGTGCTGATACACACTGTGTGCATTTCTGTTTTGTGACTGTCAGTGGCTGTGTTTAACTCTGGAATAATTCTAGTGATTTAGATGAAGTTGCTTTGGAGTGGCAGTGAAGCTGAACCCAGTAGATCTGCCAACCATGCCATCTGCTTGGAAGTTTCCACAAACCAGAAGGTAGCAATACCCTTCTGTACAGTCTCAACCTTCAGATGTTTTGCCATTTCAGAGAGAGTTGTATCTTTTGCATTTACTGACTCCTAAAGCTCAAGTGGCTTTGCACTGATAACTGTAAACAGATGCAACCTGAATAATGGTGTATTTATTTGGAATCCTTACAGCACTGAGGTGGCACCATTAGCATAATCAGATGAAAGTACCTTGTGAGAATTTCTGAGCAGTTAACCCTCTTCTCTCTACACAGATGTAGTAAACACTGCCAGACCTGATGAAAGAACCATTATGACTTATGTTTCCTGTTACTACCATGCATTTGCTGGTGCTCAGAAGGTGAGATTGTAGATGGATCAGATCTCATCCTTCACCTTCTGTCTTGTTTCTTTCAGCAATTTTTCCTTTTCTGGTCTTTTCCTCGCTAGTTACTAGAACAGCATCTTAGAGCTGAGCTCGTATCCTGTTGCCTGATTTTCGCTGTGAGCCACTGTCTTAGTAGAGCCAGTAGTAGTCTATCCATTTGTTCCATAGAAACAAACCTTCTTGTCTCATCTTTCTGTACATTTACTAATAATATCCAGTAGGTTTTTGACAGGTGGTTACTGAATGGGATAGAGGATGATATCCTCTTTAAATAAACTTGTGTGCATTCATTTGAAGCACCATTAAAAATGCAAAATGCAAATAAGCTCATAGTGAAAAAACAATTTCAATAGCAGAATGCCATCCTTCTCTCTGCTGGATATTATTTCTGCTATAGATGTCCAAATCATCATAACAGATGCTCAGAAAATAAACCCTTCTCTTATGCTTTCAGGATTGTTTTTAAAATGTTAAATGCTTAATGGTAAGTACAAACAGCAATATAAAATGACACTACTATGCAAAACAGACACAGAAACATACACAGACATCTCAGACGAGCTCTGGAATTGTGTCCTAAAGAAAAGAAGGAAAACTTTAAAAAGCAAGGCACTTTGGAGTTGGGCATACATCAGGTATTGGCAGTATAAAGAATACTGATATATAATGCTGAAGTTATAACTAATCCACACGCAACTTCCAGAGAACGTCTCCTCAGATCAAAATGTTGTCTGTCTTTCCTGTGTCTAAGTCAAACCCCCCCCCACATTCTAAGTCACTAGACATATGCATATCAGCCATAAGCAGACAGTCCTGGTAAAATTGTGGTCACTCCCCCTCTGACAATACTGCAGGATCAAGCTTATTAAAAAAAAAAATCCTCCTCTTCATAAGAACTTACACTGAATTTTTAGTGTACATTTTATTCTGTCAGCACCTGTCAATCTAACACTAAATTTATTACAGCTTCGTGGAGTTTCTAGAATTCAGAGCTATGGACAAGAAAACAGTCAGAATGACATAGAGTTGTACATTTATTTATTCATCCTGTTTTCTGCTCCTCGATTCTCTTTTTGCTTTGTTTCAATTTCTCCCCCATCTTGTAGATATTGTGAACACTCCCAAACCTGATGAGAGAGCTATCATGACATATGTGTCCTGCTTCTACCATGCTTTTGCTGGAGCAGAGCAGGTATTAATCAATTGTCCCTTCAGGTTGCTGTGGTTTTGATTGGTTTGTTTCGCATTTCCACTTGTTTATTAAAAAAAATCCTAATGTAGTACTATGTGGTTTTAATTAACAATTGCAAGTACTACTTGAGCACTAATACTTGATTTTAACCAGCTCTCTAACCTGTTTTAGTTAAATGTTGTGTAGCAAGTTAACTTCTTTAATTCCAATGGACATTCCTGTTTCCAATTTTGAGTCTTTATTTGGTGATTATAAAGACTACTTCAGAAAAACTGTATTTGAAGATACTGTAAAATGGAGTTGTTGCTTGTTGCTACAACAACATCTTATGTGTTTGCTGCATAAAGGCATGTTTGATATCTGGAGATTGAGTCTATTCTAGACTTACTCGTGCTGAGTAGTAATTTAGGGCTAGATTTTCAAAGATGCCTAAGGTGCAGAAAGGCACAGAAGACATCCAACACAGTATTTGTGTCTGATTCCCACAGAAGCCAACAGAATTATTTGTGGATCAAAGTACTGCATAAAAGGCATGAACATCAGCAGCAGACCTGTCATACAGGATGGGATTCTCACTTATAAATGTGGCATTTCCCACTGTTCTGCTTCATACTTTTCTACCCTACAAATGGACATAACCCAACTTAATGTGAAAAAAAACCCAACAAACCCTTAAAAAAGTAGTTGATATTTTTCCTACATCCTCAGGATTTAATTTCCTCTCCTGTCTGGTAGGTCACCTACACCTTACGACAGCACAGTTCTACTGTTGCACCCTCTCACTTCTCGTTATGAAGGTTTCGCTATTCGAGCAAAAGGGGAATTCCAAATACTCTTTAATACAGGAGTCTACACAGATATTTGTTTGCTTAAATGTACTCCAGGGTCACATTTGTATGAAAGTATTGCTCTGTGATCTCAAACTACTAATGTAAACTTTAAATATGGCAGAACTGCACCGTGCCTTCACATATAAGTTTGTCATGAGGCATGAAAAGATTTGCTGTCGGTGGTTGAGCTGCATTTATTCTCAAGGGTATATCTACATGTGATGTGCAGATATAGAGCAGTCTGAGACTCCTGAATTCCATGTGGTATCTTTCCAGTGTGGCTAACAAATCTAATACTTTTTTGGTGTGATTTTAAAAAAATAACCTAATAAGATATCTCTAAGAATGGCTTAAGTTGTCTTTGAAAAAAAAAGATTTATTAGACAACTATAATGGCAGTGCAAAATTCCCCCTTGTGCAATGAGACCTCATTGTACAACAAGGGGATGGACTTCTGTGCTGACCTGTGCCTTATTCAGGCCATTGAAATCTATGACTGCAGAAGGAGGGGAAATGAATATCTAAGTAACCTAGGAGCATGAATCAACAACTATAAAAAAATGTGATTTTTTCATTTGCAGCAGCCACGTCCTCTCTCTTTCTCCAAGGCTATACCTTTCTCAGAATGTGTTTATGACTATGTCCTGTTTATTTGCTGTGTTTTACAGGCTGAGACTGCAGCTAACCGGATCTGTAAGGTGCTTGCTGTGAATCAGGAAAATGAGAGGTTGATGGAAGAGTATGAGAGACTAGCAAGTGAGGTAAAGATGCTGTATCTGTGACGTGGTGACAATGAACTACTGAAAGCTGAAAGATTCATGCACGCTCTGGAAGAGTGGAGACACTATGAGTGTAAATCTCCCAGTGGCAGGGGACAAAGCCCAGCTGCCCAAGATGTTAAGGTTTAGGTGACTCCTTTGCCACAGACTTCCTGTGTGACCTCCAGCAAGTCAGTCAGTCTTGTTAACATGCCCAAAAGGTGTTTTGAGGACTGTCATCTGTCTGCTCCAAGACCAAGCTTCTTATCTCTGTAATCTTCAAAGATAGCCATCCTTGGCCACATGTGGAACATATCAGATCCTGTCACTCCAAGCAAGCCCATTGGCTTTGTGTACTGCAAAGCACACTGGGGAGGTCTGTCAGGGTGTTCACAATTCACTTGTGAGCACAGACAGCAGATGAATGAAGGAGGCACACTGTGCTCCTCCTGTCCTTTCTCGGGAAATGGCAAATCTGAGTCAGAATTACAGATGTATAGTGAACAAGTGAGAGCTCTCTTGTCTTTTATGCATAACCTGCAAAAACATACTGAGGTCACAGCACTACTGTCTGTGTCTACATTGGCACTAAAGGACATGAGAGTCCAGATTTTTATTTGACCTGAGTTACTTGTCTGGTTTCTGTCCTGATCCCATCACTTTTGAAAGTGGCAAGTGATTTTGGGTAATTCAGATTTTGAGTAATTAGCTGGAGACATGTTACATGTCTGTTCATCTTTCTGAAAATCGGGCTATTTCTAGAAATACATAGAATATCTGGGCAAGTTAGTTAGAAAAGTATTGTTCAGCTTTGAAAATGTTGTGGTTACTCACCATTAAGGCATCAATTCCAACTGAAGTCAATAATGTTAAAATGGAACAAAGTAATTAAGATTTGTGTGTTTGATATAATCTTTTTTTGGTTGCTTTTCCATTGCCTTTATATGAGTTGTTTGTGTTGGTTTGAAAGCTTTTAGAATGGATTCGCCGGACAATTCCTTGGCTGGAAAACAGGACTCCAGAAAAAACCATGCAGGCTATGCAGAAGAAATTAGAGGATTTCCGGGACTACCGCCGCAAACACAAACCTCCCAAAGTCCAAGAGAAATGTCAACTGGAGATCAATTTCAACACCCTGCAGACAAAACTGAGAATCAGCAATCGTCCAGCTTTCATGCCATCGGAGGGGAAGATGGTTTCAGTAAGTAAAGGAGACATCAATATTCTGTTCACTTTATCAATGATCCCCCAAAAATGTCAATGTGAAGGTTTGATGTTCAGAAACATCAGTTTGTTGCACTTTTGCAACACCAAACCACCCTTTTTACATACTTCCTTTCTATTAAGCATGCTCCTGCCTCTTTGAAGGCTTTCCTAAGAACAAAGGATGCAAGATGGGAATGTTTCAATACTTCTCTGTCAGTGAGGACAAATATTGTTTATGTATGCAAAACTCACAGTGGTTTCACTGACATTTTAGTCACCAGACCTACAGAAACTGACATTGCTCAATGTATGTTTCTGCTTTTTTCTCCTTTTAAAAATTCTATTGTCTTCTTTTCTTATGTCTGTGAAGATAAGAATAGTCAGTACCAAGAATCTTCATCTGCTGATAAGTGCTGTAATTTGACTGTGGGTCAAAACATTTCCAGTGGAATATAGCAAACCTGTTTCTGTACTCTGTTCTATCATTGTGTTTTGGTTGTTCATAAACAAATGATTGCACTATCTGAAAAGAGCCATTGTCCACCCCCCAAATGCAGAAAATAAGGTCCCTGTTACTTCAGTTTCCTACTTACACCTTTGAGTTTCCAAGGAAGCTCACAAAACTTTGTGCACCACAGAAACTGGTAAGAAGCACCAAATCTTCTTGATACTAATTGTTTTGCTATTGTCAATTTGTGAAAGCAAAGCACTTTTATTTTGATAACAGATAGGTATGTAATAAAAGAACACACACATTTTAAAATGGGAGATAAAAACAATATATCATGAAGACATTCCAAGCTGTGCTTGGAAGCCATTTGTGCAGGGGCTCCTTTCATGAACCCAACTGAATACAAGCCACTTTTCGAAGCAGGTGTCTGGACTGGAAGATTTCCTGAGCTGCCCAACATCATTTTCTATGATTCCATGAGTTTACAAAATCTGGACATAAACCCCTCTCTTTTTGAAGCCAAACTGTGAATGAATCAGAAATCTGTAAATTTAGATAGAGATTATAGTTTCATCCCCTCTCTTCCATGTATTCTCTTCACAGGATATTGCCGGTGCTTGGCAGAGACTTGAACAAGCTGAGAAAGGCTATGAAGAGTGGCTGCTGAATGAAATACGACGACTGGAAAGACTTGAACACTTGGCTGAGAAATTTAGGCAGAAGGCTTCCACTCACGAACAGTGGGCGTATGGTGAGCAGAGATGGCTTTTAACATTTTTAGTGTTTCAGTGTTCAAAGTCAAACTGCCAATGCTGAGTATTTGCCAGCCAGGAACTCACTCATAAGTAGTTTGGATGATTTTAGAAACCTAAAATAATAACAGATAAAATGTCCGGTTTTGTTGACTGTAGTTGTGATCCGAAATTGTTGGCCTGTTGCTAATGAAGTGTGACTGTAAAATCATACTTGAGGTAGTGATTCAAACTTAATGGGAATATTTGGCATTTGAATATTACCATTACTGCTCATGTATTCCTATGAATTTGTACACAGCAATCCAACCAGAAATGCAGTGACAGCTCTTGTTAAGTGTGAAATTATTACCAGAGGTATTCCGAGTTGATTCTTATTCGGCCATCATGATGTTTTGAATAGTCCACATAAACTATATGATAACGGACTCATTTCTGCTTTGCTCCAAACCCTGGATTACACCCCATTTATAGTTCTTGTTTTTAATGGTAACCTAACCTTACGTGTGGTTGTAACAGCTATAGGACCATACAGCGGCATTTAGTTGTGTTGGGGACTATTAAACATGGATCTGCTCAATCATCCTATTGTTTGCCCTGACAACTGCCTTCCTGCTTCTGCCATGCTTTTTCCAGCTAGATTCTTTTCACACTGTGAGAATAAACCAGAGTCCATCCTGTAACGCAGTTGCTGGAAGCGCACAAGGCTGGAAATGGCTGCCAAGCCGACACTAGAAGGGAAGCTACAGTGTTTGTTAGCCCTGAGAGCCTATTTTCTGAGCATAAACTACTCATGGTGACAAATTATAACCGCTGTGCAGGGAAAACTTCACTTAAGCTGGTACATAGCAAGTGAAACAATAGTTGTGTCTGGCTCTAGAATTCATGGAGCTGTGTAATGCCATGTGGTGAGCTGCAGCTGTAGGGCCTGTCTGTGTGGATTCAGTTGTCCAACACAGGAGCTACTCAGGAGTAGTATTTCAGTTTCTACTTACTCTTTGCTTCTCTAGCCTTTCGTAAATAGGTTGGCATTTTCCACTTCAAATTCAGTATTGGATACAAAAGGCAGTCGCACATCTCAGAGTTTTTTTGGGTTTGTTTTTTTTTATGTGCTGAAATGAATAATGAATTGAAGGCAGAACATAAAAAAGAATAACATTGTTAGTAAGAGTGAAGCTGAGCATAGCAGTGAGATTTCTGGTTTCATAAGTCTATTCGTAAGTCTGTTCTACAAAAGACTTATTACAATGGTTTAGAGATCCAGTTTTTGCTAATATACCATTTTTATGCCAGTTTCTCTTGCAATTTCTCCAGTAATACTCACTATTTTAGACCAGTATAAACAGCCTATGAAAAAATCCAGAAAATACTGTGAGATCTTTAAAACTATATGTTTCTAATTAACACTGTTGGGCTGATAATTTTCTGCTGAATTTCAGTGGGGTTGGGATTTCATCTCATACATACGATTTTTCACCATGCCTGAGTTTAAAAAGTTGATTAAATTTGCAATTTTGCTAACAAATAAATTAGTGAAAAATGAGTAATATTTTAATTTCCTCTTTCAGGCAAAGAGCAGATCTTACTTCAGAAGGATTATGAATCTGCTTCTCTGACAGAAGTCCGTGCCATGTTAAGGAAACATGAAGCTTTTGAGAGCGATTTGGCTGCTCACCAGGATAGGGTGGAACAGATCGCTGCCATTGCCCAGGAGCTGAAGTATGTTCCATTTAAAGGCTTGCAGCTGCTGACATTTAACTTTGTGATAAACTCTTTCCAATGAATTTGATAGTGTCATAGGTACCAACCTAAGAATTCCAGAGATAGCTTCATAAGTATATTATCTGAGCTGGTCACTGAGACCTTTCCCTCATCTCCCCCTTGCCCCCAACCAAATATAGATATTCAACTGACCAAAATTATTTGAAAACAAGCATTTTCAACTTGACTTAACAGTAATCTTCTAGCATTAGTTCTGCTGATGAGTCCATTGTGTGTTGATGGGAATCCTGGAGGTGTTTATTTCACAGTTCATATGGTCTGCTGAGAGGTACTGGCTTTGAGTTATTTAACTTAGAGAATAATTCCACTTACACAAATTACAGATCGAGTATCTTCACAAGTCTTTTCAAAGGGCTTCACATCTGTAAATTATCTCTATAGCAGTGGGTAATGCACTGACTTTCTTGAACATTTAATTGTCTCTAGTATGTTTATTTTCACAAACACTTCGTATTATATTGCAAGTGCCATTGTCTCCATTTTACAGAAAGGACAGTGGGGCATATGGAAACTAAAGAACTTGCTCATTGTCACCCAAGAAATCAAGCACACACAAGGCTCTTCATAGGAGAGCTAGAGTTTTCACCCACAGTTCTATCAACTTAGCCAGAGGACCAACACTTGCTCATCCAGCATACTATGCACAGAGAAAACACAAACAGAGCTGAGAACAACTCTGCAACACATTTAGGCTACATCTGTATCATTGACATCAGCTATATAGGCCGGAGATGTGAAAAGTCAAGGCTCCTGACTGACTCCTTATGGCAACAAAGTCCTGAGTGCTGTTCAGGTTGGTCTGGCTAAACTCTGCTTGCTGGTGGAGCCTGCTTTTGTTTGTGGGAAGGTTATTAATTCACCTGCATGAAGCACAGCTTTGTCAGCAAAGCTCTGCCCACACTGACAGGACTGTAGTATTATTACATACTGATGTTCCTTTTCTGGTCAAGTCATCTTGGTGTATACACCAAGATAAGCACATTCGATTTTATCCCCTTATGCAGTTAATTGCACTAGTTTTGTACTGTAAATCAGTGGTGCCACTCCTGGTCTTAGCAATTTGGCACTTACTTAAATTCCTTCCTCACCCGCAGTATAAATCTGTAAAGCCAACAGGAACAAATGTGCAGTAGTGGTCGAAACAGGAGCCAAGATCAAAATTCTCAGATTCCTGCCCTTGGCTTCAGCTCTCCAGGTTCCAGTTTCTCACCTTGAACAGGCAAAACAGTTACTGCTTAGAAACCAAGTGTTAAAAACATGCCCTCTTTTCACTTTGCCAAGGATCATGACTCATAAACAGCTCCATATTCATTAACAATTTAAAAATCAGAGACTTGTCTAAAAATGTAGTTCATACCTGATAGCAACAGCACTTACAGTAATTATGTAATTCAAAGGGATTTAGAAGAAAAATCCTATCTTCAAGATTATTTAAAGGATGAAAAGAAAGCACAGTGGGCAGACTAAGTACTTGTTTTTAGTTAATATGTGAAAGAAATCTGAATAATACAGAGAATGGAGATTGCACCGAGTATGTGAGCTTATGAAACACCTTCTGGCATGCCTTGATCTCTGTTGTGGAGTTATTTCATAGAATCATAGAATGGCTTGGGTTGGAAGGGTCTTAAAGATCATCTAGTTCCAATCACCCTGCAATGGGCAGGGACACATTCCACTGGACCTGGTTACTCAGAGCTCCAACCAAATTGGCCTTAAACACGTCCAGGGATGGGGCAGCCGCAGCTTCTCCAGGCAGCCTGTTCCAGTACCTCATCACCCTCACAGTAAGGAATTTCTGCCTAATATACAGTCTAAACCTATCTTCTTTGCATTTAAAGCCATTCCCCCTTGTCCTTTTAAAAGTCCCTTTCTAGCTCTCTTGTGGGCCCCTTTTAGGTACTGAGAGGCTGCAATAATGTCTCCCCAGAACATTCTTTTCTACAGGCTGGACAGCCCCAACTCTATCAGCCTGTTTTCTTAGGAGAGATGCTCCACCCCTCTGATCGTCTTCGTGGTCCTCCTGTAGACCAGCTCCAACAGCTCCATGTCTTTTGTGTTGGGGTCCCCAGAACTGGATGCAGCACTCCAGGTGCGGTCTCACAAGACCAGAGTAGAGGGACAGAATCCTCTCCCTTGACCTACTGGCCACACTGCTTTTGATGCAGCCCAGGATGTGGTTGGCTTTTTGGGCTGCACGTGCACATTGCTGGGTCATATTGAGCTTCTTGTCAACCAACATCCCCAAGTCCTTCTCTCCAGGGCTGCTCTCAATCCATCCTCTGCCCAGTCTGTATTTGTGCATGGGATTGCCCCAAGATTTGTTTCTCTTTATAGTAAAGAAAGTTTCTGTAACACCTAATCATTGTTAATTCAGCTTCAGCTTCATCAGTTATGAGAAACTTGGGGAATGTAGTATACGTAGTGGAGCATCTGCTCACCAGTGTTTAGAACCCTGTGTCCTTTACCTCTGGTGACGCCAGTGAACACTGTATCCTATCTATTTTGGGATTGTCTCTTCTCGGTTGTTTCAGTAATTTGCTGTGTGAAGTTAAACAAGTTATTTGTGGCCTGGGCAGCAAAGGTGCTGAAAGCTGATTGCATTTAGAGATGCTCTAATTTAACTTCTCTGCTTCTCCATACAATGGGGCTATCAGTGCCTGATTTTCACTGTGACTCAGTAGCCCAGTTAGGCTTAATGCCCTTGGAGAACACTGAATGAAAGGTCATAAAGGTCAGGTTTTATCATTGGCTTCAAGCATATAGGCAGCTTCTATTTAAATATTGATTTTAATTATTTATACATCATTCCTCCCACAGTGAGATTATGGAGGAAAATGCTGATTTCTTTCTTCATTCATATTTTTAAAGAAGGATTAATATCTGAATGCTAAGAAATGTGCATTTGCACTACACGCACAAAGTGTGTGTATATTTTTTTTCCTCATCACTGAATCAGGCCCTTACAGAAATCATCAGCATCTGTGTCTAAATTCCAAGTCAGTACACCTCCATGTTTTGATTAGTCAATCTCTTGGATGCCTATCATTCCTATTTCAAAGGAGAACAATTGCTGTATGACCTTGAACTCTACTTGTTACAGTTTCCTGTCTGTTCTGGTATTTTCTGCTGCAGCAGCTCAGTCCACTGTGTGCTTAAAGGTGAAGTTGCCACAAACTTGTTGTTTGGTGCTGTTTAGATAAAGGATTTATGCATGTATGCAAACAGGTGATTCCAGCCAGGATGCTGCTATAAGATTCCCAGCCTGTACAGACTTAGATATTCCTTGGCAAAGAGGCATGACAGGGCTTGGATAGGGCTATACATAAAACTGAAAGAAGACAGGCATTTCTAAAATGAGATTTACCATTTATGACATAGCAAATGCTCACTTGAGTGAGCTGTACTATGAAGAGCCATGTTAATTTATAATCTTTTGTGCTTATTTTAATATTTTCAATCATCAAGGTAAAACTTTTGGAATGCATTTTCTTGTATACCCATCATTTCTAGTATAGCAACTTAAATTCAGCTAAGCAGACCACTGTCTGTAACACTGATTTGGAGAGCCTTTTAATTCTGGAGACCTAGGCTCAAATTGTGCTTACATGCATGGTTAACAGGAGCCTTGTTCTGAAGCAGTGCTAAAGCATATTGCTCAGTGGATTATTTTTGTGACACTATCACTGTTCCTAAAGCAAGCTCATACTTAAGTGCTTCTTTGGATCAGGTCAAAATTTGACTAAATTTTTAATTTTTGACTGGGAGGAGTGGGTAAATATCCCAGAGGGCTGTGCAGCCCTCAGCAGGACCTCAACAGGTTGGAGAATTAGGAGAGCAGAACTGTCTGAAGTTCAACAAGGGCAAAGATGATTAGGGGACTGGAGCATCTCTCTTGTGAGGAAAGGCTGAGGGAGCTGGGCCAGTTCAGCCTCGAGAAGAAACAACTGAGATGGGACCTCATCAATGTCTCTAAGTATCTCAAGGGAGGGTGTCAAGAGGATGGAGCCAGGTTCTCCTGAGTGGTGCCAAGCAACAGGACAAGAGGCAAAGGGCAGAAACTGAGGCACAGGAAATTCCCTCTGAGTATGAGGAAGAATTTCTTTACTGTGAGGGTGACTGAGCCCTGGAATATATTGTCCAGAGAGGTTGAGTCTTCTTTACTGCAGATATTCAAGAACCAGCAGGATGCAATTCTGTGCAATGTGCTCTTGGATTACCCTGCTTCAGCAGGGAGGTTGGACCAGATGACCCACTGTGGTCCCTTCCAACCTGACCCATTCTGTATTTCTGTGATTCTGTTACGGCATCTTATTTTTACCTGTTTTACCATTCTTCACTTTCAACAGTCAATTGATTGCAGAACATCTGAAGCCTCTTTTAAACAGAATGTTTCACATACTTCTCAGCTTTATCCCAAATCAGTTTGCTCTGTGGAGGAAGCATGAGCACTGCCTCTGGCCTACAGAGCTTCTGGCTTCTGGCCTGTGGCTTCACAGAGGAAAACTGCTTCTATTCTCTTTTTGTGCTCTGTGATTCTCTGTTACTGGCAGTGTGATCTGTACAATCTCCTTGCAAATTGCCTAGGGAAGAATACTCAAAAAAAGGGAAAAAATTCTATCTGCATTTATTGACTTACTCAAGCCTCAGAGTAAATCTTAGATTCATATTGCCATGTGTCACATAATCACAATCTCTGCAATGCTTAGTACTGGGCAAAGTATCCTCAAGGACCAGCCAAGAACTGAATTCAGTGGATGGTGATACACTGATAAAAATGACTTTCCAAAGTGTCAAACACATGTATTGTGTTATGGATAGGTATTAGCTGCCACCAAAATAAAAAATTCGGTTTGAGGCAGACTCAGTGCAGAATCTCAGTACAGAGCCTTAAAAATTTATTCCAGTCTCAGGCACAATAGTAAGTTCTTTCTATCAGGATAATATAAGCCTATTAAGTAGGTGAAAAAGGAATGGTAACTGCCACATCCTTTCTGGGTGTGCTGATTCATGCTGGTGGCACATGTGGGTCTGAAGATCCCTGGTCTCTGAACTAGCCGGTTCTGTGGTGTAGCTCTGTGAGGAGTTCCTGAAAAGGAAGATGAAAATTGCTCTCTGTGTCCCAGATCTGGGCAACCCCTATTAGTATTGCCAGGCCTGTGAGACAGATTATGCTTTGAATGTACCTGAGGTATATTCCTCAGTTAAATATTTTCAGAGCATAAAAGGATTGAAAGGATCATTGGATTATTTAGAACAAAATATATATTTCAGGCCAATTAATTTAAAACTGTACCAATCTTCAGAAACTTGATAAAAACCAAATTGCTTGTGCCACAGGAATAGCTAAGATAAAGATGCCTTAGACACCTTAATTGTCTTTAATACCCGGATGTCACAGATGGATACTTGATTTTTCTCACAACAGAGATTGGTCCTGATTCTGTGCTGTGCTTCTTGAAATGCTGAATATCTAGGTGACACATTCCTATACTGCAACACTTGCTTGCCTTGAGGAGAAATATTGCAAAAAAAGAGGGGAAGAATTACCGAGGGCCAGTGGAAATGTGAACAGTGCAACTGCTCCTGTCTTTCACAAAGTCACACAGATTTTTGTCTTCACTCTTTCTTAGTGAACTAGACTACCATGATGCTGCAAGTGTCAATGATAGATGCCAAAAGATATGCGACCAATGGGACAGCCTGGGAACACTCACTCAGAAAAGGAGAGAGGCACTGGAGGTAAACCGTATAACAACGATCAGCAGCTCAGCTGAGGCAGGGAGGGGGAAATGAACCATTTATTTCAGATCTGGAAATGGTGCCATTGAGCATCCACTTTGGAATCCAAACGCTTTCCTCAGATCTCCATTTCATCTTTGTGTGATTTCATTTGCAAACAGATAGGATTGCTCAGAGAAGACTTGAGAGTACTCAGCTGCCAGGGATACTTCTAAAGCAGCAATAAGTGGCATGTAGTTTGTAGCACCACTCTGTGGGAATTTGATGTCCAGCACGGCTAACAAAAGCCATTGGTTACGTACCTTTTCATCCTTGTCTGAATTTGCAGTCTTGCATACTTATCTGGCCAGCAGTGGGTTAATATTTTGGTAGTAAGTATTCCAAAGCACTGAGTTACTTTCCAAAACCTTATTTCTTAGGAAAAGAGGAAGTCACATACATGTATGCCAAAGTGGAAAACATATGTCTAACTCTTCCTTTTTGTACTTACAAGAAATTACTAAATTTACTAAATCAAGATTAGCAGATTTTAATTCATTTGCAGATAGTTCCCAACAAAAATACTTAAAATATCAGTAGTTATACTTCAAAGGCATACACTTTTAATGTGTTAGATATGAGAGTATCTTTACTGCAATTAGTCCTATTGCCTTGAGTGGGAATCCTCAAAGCAGGTGGTGAAATCAGTCAATGCAATCAAATGCTTTTGAAAAGACAAGGCATGACTTTGTGCATGGGTGGGTATGTGTTATGTGGAGCTAGATCTTGCCCTAGTAACAAAGGAATGTACTTTGCCCAACCTGTACAGAGGACGGAGAAATTGCTCGAAACAATCGATCAGCTTCACCTGGAGTTTGCCAAAAGAGCTGCTCCGTTCAACAACTGGATGGAAGGTGCTATGGAAGACCTACAGGACATGTTTATTGTTCATAGTATAGAGGAAATTCAGGTAAATGGTTTTTTTTTTGCTTAGAGTCATAGGGAAAACAAGAAAGGAAGATTTTCCTTCTGGGAGAGTAGAACACTTGTAAGAAAAATACCCATATCTGTCTTGACATTTTCTTTGTGATGGGCCATGCCTGCTCTATTATAAATGGAGGTCTTTGTTGGTATGAAACAATGGTCCTGATAAAGTCCTTGAGGGCTGTTTTGTGAATGTATCTAAATGTGTTATTTCCTGTATCTACAGATACATGTAGACAGGATGTTTGAGAGGCTGAGAGAGGAGCTGTGCTTATTTACAGCAGATGTTCCAGATGTTGGAAGAAATGTTAAAGTTTTCATGGTTTCCCCCTCTGTTTCTGATTTTAGAGTTTGATCTCTGCACACGATCAGTTTAAAGCAACTTTGCCAGAGGCAGATGGTGAAAGACAGGCCATACTGTCGATCCAGAATGAAGTTGAAAAAGTTATCCAGAGTTACAGCATGAGAATAAGTGCAACCAATCCTTACAGCACTGTTACTGTTGATGAGATTCGCAGCAAGTGGGAAAAGGTAATGTATGCTAAATACATAAAGGACATTGTAACACAGTGTTCTAGTTTAGGAATACTGAGAGTATTCAGAGAACTTTAAAATAAGTCTCTAAATTATTCTAGATCATCAGATGCCAGAATGAACTTTCTACAGTACCTTATGCTATCCTTTATGTTTGCTTCACAATATCCCTTGCTCCTGTCACTCAGTATTACCTGTGTCCTCCTTGGCTTTTAGTGGGGCAAGAGAACCATGTGTTCAGGCTAATGCAGAGCTGGTGGCTGGCCAGGGCGTGCTGTTAAAAGAACGTAAAATTATTGTATTCTTTCTCTTAGTATAAACAGTAGTATGTGTGTCTCTTCTACCCAGATGCTGCTTTTCACAAATGTTATATAAAATTAGCTTTTTTGGGACCATTAATGTTCCATCCAATTAGACTGAAATTGGTATTGGCAATTGAAAATTCCTGGAGAGGGATTAAAGAGAGGCTCCTAGAGCATTCCCACAAACTTTATTTAATTAGGAACCAAGACAGATAATATGGTGAAGGTACATTATTGTGTAGAGTGTAGAATAACATAAACCTACATGGACAAGAACACACGCTCAGTGGGTTATAAAAACCAAGCAGTAAGGACTAAGGCCAGAATCTCCCTGGGCAATTCAGAAGGGTAAGCCAAACAAAAGCATTTGCAATGAATTAGAGACCTTCAGATACACATGATGGACAGAACATGTCTCATACTGTCACAATGGCTGTGCTCAAATAAAATGATTTCCACCAACTGTTCTTAAAACAATTACTTAGAGATTGTAAAATCACCCATATTTCAAAAGAAAAACAAAGTAATTGCTCTAACAGTATTTCAAGTGAAATAATTGTCTTGAACTTGAATCCAGCCAGAGGTGAGAATTTCTTCCCTCTCCATTTCAGTCTGTCTCGTCAGGCTGCCCAAGACCACGTTATCAATTTCTCATGTTAGCAAAGAATTTGTTAATAAAAGAGTAATCATGATTCTGGCTTGTTCTTCTGATATCGACCTTCAGACCGATACCAAAAATTAGTCACTGCAGACTTATTTATTCCATTTATTTTTAAACTGTTCGATTGTGCCTACTCACATTTAGTACTTTCCCACTTAACAGGTGAAGCACCTGGTGCCCCAGAGGGATCAATCCTTGCAGGAGGAATTAGCCCGCCAACACGCCAATGAGCGCTTGCGTCGCCAGTTTGCCGCTCAGGCCAATGTCATCGGGCCATGGATCCAGACCAAGATGGAAGTGCGTGTCAGACTCTCATGCAGAAGCTGATGAACAAAGCGGTTTATAATTTTTTATCTCTACTTTATATACAGGGCAACAGCAAAGTCCATGATAGTTTACCAGGTGTTTGATCCTGAACTATTTAGCAACTGTTAAGGTGATTTTTAAAACTGTGGAAGCTTGTACAAGTGGTACCTTAATGGTGAGCAGGAGATTCAGCTCTGAAAAATCAATCACTAAACAATTACTGTTTAGCTTCTGCTTTTTGTAGAAAAGATACTAAGATCACTGGGGTCTCAATATTGATTCCAGATATAAATGTGGCACATTTCTTTTGAAATGTGTTTTCTACAGCAAAATTTCTCATCTCCACTATATGAATGTTTTATTACTATTGCTTCTTAGTATGAAAATACGATGTATTTATGTTAAAGTTGGTCAGATTAGCAAATATGAAGCTCAAATTTTGCGGGACTGGGGGGTGTCTTTGTTTCTTCCAACAGGAAATCGCCCGCAGTTCTATTGAAATGACAGGGCCTTTGGAGGACCAGATGAATCAGCTGAAGCAATATGAGCACAATATCATTAATTATAAACACAACATTGACAAACTGGAAGGAGATCATCAGCTTATACAAGAAGCCTTGGTGTTTGACAACAAGCACACCAACTATACTATGGAGGTAGACATTTACTCCCTCTTGTACTTGTTAGTTTATTCTGCCCTCTTCTGCTGTGTAACTACCTTCCCTGATACAAAGGTACTGCCACAAAGGATGAAATTTGGCAGATTTTATGATAATCTCATAAGACTTGTTTTATTTTCATTTACTTTCACTTTTAGTGAAGAAGTACCCATTTTAGAAACGAGTTCTGTATTTTTCTGTAATAAATATTTCTGTATTTGATTCTGTAATAAATAAGTGTTTTCTCTCTCATAGCACATCCGTGTTGGATGGGAGCTTCTACTTACCACCATTGCTCGAACTATCAACGAGGTTGAGACTCAGATCCTCACAAGAGATGCCAAGGGTATCACCCAGGAACAAATGAATGACTTCAGAGCATCATTCAATCATTTTGACAGGGTACAGTACTCCTGCTTTTTCTCAACTAGCAATCTTTATTCTTCCTTAAAGTGAGTTTGTTTTCATTCCAAATGTAAGCCTTTTTAAAAAACTGCAAATTCAGTAGCAATGGGCTCTTTTTAAAGGAGAAAAAAAAGATCAGTTAAGAAAGAATTTATAGCCTTGTAAAGTCATAGAATGGCTTGGGTTGGAAGGGACCTTAAGGATCATCTATTTCCATCCCCCACCATGGGCAGGGATGACACTTGCTAGGTCAGGTTGCTCAGGGACCCACACGACCTAATAGCATTGTACAGATAAATTAAAGATTAATTTTTACTCTTTAAATGTAATGCAGAATTATAGTTCTGCTAATATGGTTTAGTATTTGTTCAAATAACAACTAGAGCTGAATAAATCTGTGTGTTTTGGCTAATAACATGCCCTTTATTTTAAGATAGTACAGCATGTTCTATGTACTTGCTGTTTGCTTACATCTCATTAAATTAAACTGTAATCTGGACTACAGGTGGGGTTTTTTTGAATCACAAGTTACCTCCCTAGAAATATAATTGGGGCACTGATAGCTGTCCAGGAATATCCTTTATTTTTCTGGCTGCATATGGGAAATAACAGGCTGTTATTTTTTTCACTTATCTAAATATTGATGAATAAAAAAGTAGGAAGGAAAACACTACTGTGAAGAAACTACCTCTATAAGTTATGCGGTATTCATTGTCAGAGGGTTAAAAAGATAACTACTAATAGACACAATAGCAAAATACATGCAGATAGGGATCTGACATTCCCAACTGGAGAACAATCTGTACATGAGTTAGCTTTGATGGCTCTGTGCTCGCTTGAACCCACCTTCAAAACCAAGTTCGCAGTTCACGTACTGAAAAAAGTTACCAGAATGCAGCATCGAGCTGCTGCCTTTTTACCAGTATGGATTGCTGTACTTAGCAGTCTATGCACAACTTTTGACTTATATTCTGTTATCATGTGAGTCAGCTTCTTCAAATCATTTCAGGCTATAGCAAAATGCCGCTTTCTTTTCCCTTACATCCTGTTTGTCCAGCTCTACTCAAACTGGTTACCCATACCTGCACTTGCATTTGATATCCATTGGGTACTGACAATCTTAGTTTGCTAAATATTGTTTAGAATACCCTTAACTGTTTAGAAAGAAGAACAGAATTGCCAAAGCTCTGCTTTCTGAAGAAACAAGCAAGCATAAGGAAGTTTAGTTACACGGGAACCAGGAATGGATTTTATGGAAAAATCTTAATGTGATCCTAGTGCAGCATAATTCTTTTTTTTTGTATTTTCTAAGGAAGCAGAAGATAACATCACAGAAACAGAGATAAGTTTTCTGGGGTGGAAGGATGTAGCATACTAAATGGCTTTCCCAATGCACTGGAGCAGATAACTGAGCAATTAGAGCTATTAAAAGCAGACAGAGTACCAGGCCTGGATAAATTACACGCCAGTATTTGAGAGACCTCATTAAAGAAAAACAGGGACTTTGCACAAACACTTGACAGCTCCCTAAAAACAAGGAAACAAGGTGACCGAATCCTGGTATATCTTACACTGGATGGCTATTTGTAGGATCCCTGTACCTTTGTAGTTCACAGATGAGTTCTCTGGCACACTTGCAGCAAGGCTGATTTAGTGGCTGAGGAGATACTATGGCCATCTCTTGGTGCCTCACAATGTCTTGAAGGGAAAAGCTAAATCATACACCAACCGTCCCTATTGTTATGGATTTTTAGGCTTTGCAGATACAATAAGACTGAGATAGCAAAGGATACAATAGAACAAGGCCTTAGGAAAGTCTGCATGACCCGGAAGAGGGTGGTCATGTCACACAGCTGGCAGCACACTGGAGATGGGCTACAACAATAATGTGTAACACAAAAATTGCTTCCCATCTCCTAGATTCTTACCTATCCCTGACTGTCTCCTTTCCTCAGGCTATAATGACTCATGGCTTCAGGCTGTGCTCCTTCTGCCCTGGCTTCTGTTGCAGGAAGCCTGAGTGACTGGGTCAGAGGCGTAAGGAGACAGATAATTCATCTATCATTCATGATTCATACTCATTTGTTTCTTTGGCCTCAATAACCTGGGCCTGGACTGCAAGTTTAGCTGTAGACTTTGCCTTCCCTCATTTCAGATATAATCCAACAGCTTTACAAGAGAGGTCTGGAAGGATTATGTAAAGGGAAAGACCCTTTTGAAATGCCCTCTTTAGTGGACCCCTTCTGTCAGCATCAGACATGGGAAACTAGTCTAGGAGGACTTCTGACAGTGTAACAATTATGTTCTCTGTAGCATAATGCAAGTTAAAGAAAGGAAGAAGGTAAACTCTAAACCACTCAGCCATCAAGCCAGGCTTTCTGCAGGGGACAGATAGTAGGAAACACTGATAAAAGAGAAGCTTATACGGATTAAATTACAGTGTTACTTAATGGACAGATGCAACTCAATCTACACAGGCTAGAAGGAGATATTGAACAAACATGTTTGAGAAAGGCAGGCTCAATTTTCATTTTTCTGTCTTTCCTATGTCCTTGCACACATGAATCTTTAGTGTTGGTGAATAAAGGAAACTTAGGGTGCTTCAGAGTTATGTCAGCTTACACAAAATAATGAAGACTTTAAACTTGGAATTTAGACAGAGAAGGCAATAATGGATTCCTTTATGGTCTCAATTTCCTTAAATAGAAATGAAGATTAAACTGGATTATCTGAAAGTAAGCACAAACATGAAAAATACTGTCTTTTCCATGTCAGATGGAATTAACAGTATACGTAAAAATTTTGTTGCACTTAGCAGCATATCTGAATGCCTGATGCAGTTTAAAAAATACTCTGAAAGAATTGGACTGCCGTTCACAAGGATGAATAGCCAGAGAGGATTCCGAAAATTAATTCTGTCTCTGACAAGGAGGCTTTAAATATCTAAGCACAACAGAATCATTTATGCATGCTATAGCTCTGACTTCTGTGGTATTTCTCCAATTTAAAACATTTCTTAATGTCTGACTCTTAGTCTGTGTTGAGGATGTCAGCAAAGTACTAATAGGCAGAGTACTCCCTTCCTCATTTTAAAGAACATTTTTTGGGTATACATAAATCTAACGTTTTATAGATTGCTTCTAGAAACAACATCCTTTGCTTATAAATCTGTGGAAGGAACCTCTGTCTTCCTGCCTAGGAAGACTGTATTAAAAAAATAAAAATCTTACAGTTCATAATCCATTACGTGGCTTAATTCTGCAGTTTTTAATCCTTTGAAATAGAGCTAAATAATTGGGTGAATAGTTTTAAATGTCTTCTACATCTCAAATATTTGAAAGAAAGCTCTTCAGCATTTTACAACTTTTTTTTTGGGGTGGGGGGCTGTATGTCCCAGATTCTCAAAATGGCGTAAGTGGGCACCATGCATCTGAGAATTACAAGGGCAGGAAGAGTTCTGTTTCTGTCAGAGCATCCACCATCAGAGATGCAGTGGCACAGAAAGCTTTACAAGTCACCTTTGTAAAGGCCAGTGGTAAATATGCTCTCTCCCTTGGGTCAAGGGGGCAGCCCTCTTGTGTTTCCACCAGGCAGGTACGCACCTTGGTACCCCAGTGGTTATTCCTGAGGATGCCGCTGCTTTCCCATTACTCCTTGCTGGAGGCTGTGCCTGAGGGCACAGTCTAGTTGTAGGTATAAATATAAATCTTTAGCAGTGCTGCTATTTCCTTCCTAAATGTGACTGCACAGACTGAAAAAGAGAAAGTGGGACACAATGTCTGAATCACAGAAGCAGTTTAGAAGTGTTCAAAATGATGCTGAATAATGGTATGCAGCCAAACTGGGACACCACACAGACACATTGTCAGTCACTGGTTTTGAAGTCTTTTTATGGAGGGATTCCTTTTTCATGTTCAGTATATTTAGTAAATTCTAAATAAGATTGTGAAGTATGTGAGAAAATATCTGCAGCTGTTCTGCCTGCAATATCCTAATGGCTGCTAACATATTCTACTATTGATTTTTGTGCAAACTACAGATTTCAAGTAGGAGGTCTGCATGATGAACAATAGCATCATACCACCCTATATTTTACTAAAAGAAAAACAACAGCTCCCTACTAAAGGAACCATATATTCAGGCTTATGCAGGTCAATTAGCATTCAGGAAAATGAAGGACATATTTAAGAATAGATTAATTTTACTCAGAAGCTCACTTGTTTTATAAAGCCAAATATAAATCACAAGGAGAAGGGAAAAGATTTCTGGGGACTAATAATGAAACATGAAGTGAGTTTTCAGTGTTTTACTTTGTATTGGCAGGAAAAGATGAATAAGTCAAAGTTATTTATATGCTTTAAAAAATGAATTTCAGTGCCTAATGTTGGTCTACAAACAATAAAAATAAATAGCATGAGCTATTTCCAAATGAGAAAGCCTTTGCATGGACTTGTTCTATGCCTTAGTTACAAAATGCTATTGAATCCCTTGAAACTCTGATATACTGCTAAGGCAAATATGCCTTTTTAGGTCACATACAATGGAGATTAGAAAAGAAAATTTCACTACAAGAATGTGAGAATCTGCTATAGCACTTGGCACAACTACTTGGACACTCACTAGGGAGTCCCACTTAACCAGATGACAGCTCTGAGCTCCAGCACAAGCACTGCACTTCTCTCCTAAAGAAAATGGTTTCTTGGTAGATGTGCTGTCCTCTCACTCCCATCTGCCCTTCGCTGCTTCTTGCATGACTCCCACTGCCCTGTGTGCCTGGATGGGGAGCTCATGCACACACTGACCACCGACTCCCCAGAGGAGTCAAGTAGCTCATAGTCCTCTACCAACAGCTGCTAGAGATGGATGACAGTGTTTGGCTCTTAGCTCCCATTTTTAGATAATTTTATTTGCAGTCACAAAATAGTATCTTCAGCTTTAGAAATAAGGTAAATTAGAAATAACTTCACCCCTGCTGTGACCTTCCGTAGCCTGTCTCCAGGATGGTTTTTGAAAGTTTTAAGCCAGTCTAGATTAACATTTTCAGAGTGATAAAATAAGCCATTTTGAATGCCTTATAGCAGGAATTATCCTATAAAATGGAAATATTAAAGGATAAAAAGTTTACTGTGATTATGGCTTTTAACAAAATGCTGCTCCAGATTTGTAACTTTGCTTTTTTTCTCCTCATTGACTTCCCACTGTTATTTTTCATCTTCCCTTTATGGATCTGGTGGATGTTGACACAGAGGGAGTCAATAACAGCATGATATTTCAAAAAATGCATGGTGTTATTAACTTAATAAAGTACCACTTCATCCTATTAGTATATTAAATAAGCCCAGTGCATTTGTTAAAACTCCTATAATTTTACTTATACATAGCTATATAGAAATTTTTAAAAAATAAATTATTCATCTAGCAGGCAAATATGTAGCAGACAGAAAAACTTGGATCTTTTCCAAAATGACTGTAAAATCAATGGGGGTAATAATTTTTCATCTTAGAACATCTTTTTAATTGTATTTATGCTAACTCAGTCTAAAGTACCTCTCTGGTAGTACCCATTGTGTATGGACAGGAACATAAAGACAAGCCAGTCTGTTTTTAAGAATTTAGTGGCAGTTTTTTAACCTGCAAAATAGAAAAAAGTATTGGTTCAAAAAAAAAAAATTGGTTCTGTTTGATGAACCACTAAACCTAGAAGCCACTTAACCTGGAATTCAATGTGGCTTTTTTAAAATCAGTTTTCAAAGCAAAACCTGAATGTATAGATTATTAAAGAAGATAGATAACTGAAAATAAGTTGCCAATTAAAAATTTATTTTGTACTTCTCTCTTTTGAGATATGTATATTATGTTAAGTAATATTATCAGATCAGGAGTGAAGGAATAGTAATTGAGTGGGGAAAATATGTTTTGCCCAGGTTCAGTGATATTTTTATTGCATCTCACATACACTGCATGACAATTGAAAATGAAGGAAGCAAATGGCAGTTCAATAGAATTAAAACTGCCTTGTCAGCAAAAATGTTTATAAAACCCAAAACAAACCCTGTGGAGGAAGCAGTTTTAACTCTTTAGTTGAAGTGAGGACTCTCTTTCACTAAGAAAAACACTAAAGCATGCAACTGCAAAAACTGTACACTTTTCAGGTAATTCATTGCAATATGCTGACATACATTTCCATGAAATTCTGTAAAAATGTGATTATTAATAGAAAAGTAGAATGTTCTCTACTAACCAACTAACCTGATCTGTGACTTTTCTTTCTTTCCTTTCACCTTCCCAAATGCATGACCTGTGATGGGATGCTAGGACGAGTCTCACAATCTCCAGTCTGATGAATTTAAAGCCTGCCTCATCAGTCTAGGACAGGTTGGAAATGACCTGCAGGTAGAGGAAACTGATTTAATTCTGTTTTCAAACAGACCAACATAATAGCCAAAGAGATTGTGTGTTTAAGCTCCAGTCTATTGGTCATAATGCTTTGAAAAGATCCTATATCTGGGAAGACAACTGGATTAGATGGACTGTCATCATCACTTGGGGCTGTATTTTTCTATGCGGTTAAATGCAGTTTGTTTCTTTTACTTGGCTTGAGATGTTTTATTTGGACCCTGCTAGATACCCAGGGGAGCTCCTCTGCTTCTTGCACTCAGACTTTTCCCAATTTTTCTTTCCTAGGACTCAATACAAGTTCTCTTATGCTTTATCCAGATTGAGGATGATACAATTCTCTCCAAACCACTGCATTATATCACAGCACAGAGGAAACAGTTACCTTCTTACTATCATGCCATTTAATGTTTACTCAGCTTTCAGTCCAGAATGTCAAAGATATGTTACTGCCCGGAAAATAAGCAACCTCATTTTATACAAGGACTTCAGCTGACCTACTTCTAAGTCTTGTAAATCTCATCCTTTAAGCCAGTATGCATATCTCTGCTGTAGTCCAGGTCTTGACAACCAGCAGTCAGAAAGAAAATCCCTGTACTTATTTCCCATATGTCAGCAAACAGCTCTCATAATGCACCTACCCTGGCCTTGGAGTGAATTACATGACTGTTTTTTACTATACTTATAGCCACTACAGATTCCATGCAGAACCTTTCAAAGACATTTCATATCAGGGAGGCAGCTTGAGCATCTCCTGAGTTTGACTAGTCTAGTAACAAACTTTTCTCCTTGCCCTTCTCTTTGTCTTCCATGGTTGTGTTCTCTGTATTCTTGTCCCATTCATCTCCTCCCTTGTCTCTCCCCTGACCTTTCCTGATGTTACTTTTTGTGGTGAAAATGTCTGTTTCCTGTGTGTAATATGTTAGTTACTTCTTCCTCCTCTAAAACTGATGATGATTCTGGTGACCTGATCGGGCAACATCAATGAATACTGTTCATGCACTGGATCCAATATGCCAATGGTCTAAACTCGTCATCTCTCTGGAAATTGCCTGGGATTCTTCAAACCTTCCCTTCTATATTCCTTACATTGTTTTGGTCAATAGAGGAAGAATGGATTGATGGACCATGATGATTTCAGAGCTTGCTTAATTTCAATGGGTTATGATTTGGTATGAGTTTTAAGAAACAATGTCAACTGATTCTGCTTATAGCTATAATATTAACCACAGCAACACTAAAGCTTATTTAAATAGACAGAATACTAATATAATTACACAAGAGATACTATTTTCTTGTTTCTTTGTTTTTTTCTCTAACTTCAAATGGTTAAAAGGGAAGTTAAAACTAGACTCTTGAAAACCATATTCTGTGGTCTAATGCATTGCTCTTTGAACTAAGGAAACTTTAAAAGTTGAAATTAGGAGTTACTAAATTATTTTTTTTAAAACTTATCCTTTTCTATCTGCATGATGAAGAATGAGCTTGTTACTGTTTAATTTTCATAAACTTGCTTTGGGAGTTGCATTTTCTTTGCTTCAATTACTTATTCTAAAAATTTCCTCCCAAATTCACCCAAACAAAATGATCATCCTTAGTTAAATTGACATGTATTTGGCACGAAATTTTCAGAATTGTTCCCTCTCTTAGTTCAGTGGGTCTGCAAGTACACTGCTTCTTGGGCTATTGTTTCACCTTCCTGTGTGGTACCTAAATTTACAATGGTTTTAGAATGAGGTGGAAAATGAAGTGTTAAGTTAAAACAAGTTAAACAGGCACTGAGGGAGGGTAGGAGGGAGAGAAACTGGAGACAGTTAATTGAAAGGTACATACTCGGTAGTTAGGACAAAGGATACATTTTTCAAAAGTACAGTCCTTTTTACAAAAGAGGGGTGGGTATTTAAGATCCCAGATTTCATCAACTCTGACGTTGATGTTCCTAAGTCAGGAAAATGCTTTAAAGGGTCAGTAACCAGCGGTTCCGACTGGTTCGTGAGAAGTTCAGGCTGCTGGAGATTGATATTACGGTGACCATTTTTTGTTTTGGATTCTGTGAAAGGGTGAAGCTGAGTTTGCCCGAATCATGTCTCTGGTTGACCCCAATGGGCAAGGAACCGTCACTTTCCAGTCCTTCATTGACTTCATGACCAGAGAAACGGCAGACACAGACACAGCTGAGCAAGTGATAGCTTCCTTCAGAATCCTGGCTTCAGATAAGGTCAGTCACCATGCTGCTGGCTGTAAGGATTCAACAGCTTTCCTCTTTAGCCCTTCTTATATAAGCCTTTTAGTAATAGTGAAGCTTTGTTTGCAGTTTTTAAAACTTCAGAGAAAGCACTTGCCTTTTTGTCTTGCTTGGAACCAAGATTCTTACCTGAAACAGGTGCAGAATACAAGGCTTGGTCCATGTATTCTCATATCCCAGAGAGCAAACACAAAATCAGACATCTTAGACAAGACTTGGACAGTTGGTGTGTATAATGGATATATTGTACATCAGGCTATTTCCACACAACATCCTTGATTAGAGGGGAACTCCTTCTGCCTTTTATACTGTTGTCTGGATGTTTCAATGCGAAGTTTGGGCGTCTGGAACATAGCCTGGGTCAGTTGCACAAGACTTTACCTAATTTTGAGCATGTTGTGACCAAACAGCTCATTCAACAGGGCAATGCAATGTGGTGTACCCCTATCCCAGGAGGAGCCAGAAGCAGGAGGCCCTAGTTACAGGGTTTGTGGGAGAAGCTCCTGAATTTGGCATACTTTCCTGCCCACTGCCAGATCCACTGGTGAGTGGTGTATGAAGAGGAAAGGGTGTATAATGGCAACACAAGAGCTTCTGGAGGAGTCAGGGCCATAAACAGTGCTGCCAGGAAACCAATCCTGTGCTGTGCAGAAAGGAGAGATCACAGCAGCACAGGTCTATTTGCCCAAGCTCGCTCTATTGATTTTCTCATTCTGCCTGTTTGTATTGATTTTGTGATCTCAGTTAATGTGGACCACATTTTGAATTCCAGACACGTGCTCAGTAGCAATTCATGTGGAAGATGGTCTCAGGAAAGGTCTCAGGAAAAAATGGTTTTCATTACATTGCTATTTTAAGCAACGTCAAGTCTGTTAACAGAGGGTATCCCTCATATCATAAATGCAAACCATTAAGAACAATAATGCATCTTTCACTACACATATATTAGAATCTTGAAACTAACAGGAACCATCTGTGTCTGTCCTGTCACTGCAGAAGGGGCAGTAGTGCACTTCTGAGATCCTGACTATGTTGGGATGAACTGTATCAATAGCAGCCTACCCGTGGCTGCACAGTGCTTGGTAGCTAATGTGCACAGTCACATACCCCGAGACTGCATTTTGACCTAATCAGTTTGTTGGTAGACTTGTCCACTTCAACTCATAATTAGGAATGGAATTTACCAGGGAAAATATCTGGTCTCAGAAAAATAGGCAGGATGTCCAAATTTATTAGTCACAGCTACAGAAAAAAAAAATATTGTGTCTTTGAAGAATACATACTGACTTTGTCAATGCTTTTCCCCCCTCCCAGCCTTATATCCTGGCAGATGAGTTGCGCCGAGAACTGCCTCCTGAGCAGGCTCAGTACTGCATCAAGAGAATGCCTCCGTACACCGGCCCAGGCTCTGTTCCTGGGGCTCTGGATTACACCTCTTTTTCATCAGCACTGTACGGAGAGAGCGACCTCTGATTCTGTAATTGGCCTCATTCATGGTAGACACTAAAAATACCCACCTTATTGCCCAGATTGCTTCTCAAAAGCTTTGACAAGCTGATTTAAAAACAAGTTTTACAAACACAGTAGGGTACCGTCAGTGTAAAGTGCTAGTAACTAACTGGTGTATACTGAAGTGTGCAGCACGCTAGATATCTGCCTTGTTGGTTTTAGGTTGTCTGTCCTATACGATGCTAGAAAATATATTAAAATATATTTAAAAAAATCTCAAGATAATAACTTTGAAAATATCCATTCAGAAAATAGAATGTAAAACATAAGAACATTGAAACTCACAAAATATTTATCCATTTTCAAAATGTTTCAATGCCATATGCGCTTCTTTTACAATGTTCCTACAAGTATGTTAGAAGTCACGCTTTTTTCTTTTGTAGAGCAATACTATTTTCCTCTCATGATTTCTGATTTTGTATGCTTCTACCGGTGGAATTTAATAAAATATTAAAATGCAGTTTTTCAGGGAAGAAATATAACAACCAAGTAAACTACTTAATTGCAAAAATAATCCAGAATGCTATGCTTTTGTCACAAAGGATTGTAATATAGGGGGGAAAAGCTGATTAAATTGCAGATTTAGAGTTCTGTAAGCAGTACTTTTCTTTTAGGCCTTTAACTTTTACAGCTGAGGGAGTACAACTTTTATAATCGGAAATAAGAAGGAAGCTAATTTCATGTGAACTGTTCTGTTTTGAAACCCTCATTCTTGTCTGTGTTGAACAGTATTTGTTTCTCAGTATAAGAATGCATTATTATATGTATTAGTGGGCAACATTCATCTCTATCCTGCATATTGCAAACTCCCATCTGAGCAAATGTAGTGTGGTTGTCTGGCAGCTTTAACTGTTCAGTGCAAAAAATTCAGTTTGTCTTCTACTGCATCACAGGCAGTTCTGTCTGCATTCTGCTCCTGTGTGCTAGTTGTTTACTGTTCTTTTTCCATCTTGAGAAATCATAGAGAAGTAAAAGCAGTAACTTTTTTACTTGAATCCTACTGACACTGAGGAAATGCAATGTAATCAAAAAAAACCGTTTACAAATGGTGAAGTGAGCTGTGCAGCCCAGTGCTATTAAAGCAATGATGTGCCTATTAAATAAAGTCTGCTTTTCAAAACCTTATGAGACTCTGTCATTGTCAATTATCCAGTGGTTCCCTCTAAGAACTGGAAACATTTCTGAACATCAAAGGAGTTTTCAGATGCTAAAAGTTCAAAAAAGTATGTTGTGCATTTCAATACATTGTGTTTCCATGAACAACAATTGCTATGTGCTGCAGGGGCAGGTATGGTTTCATGAAGAAAGATGGATCTCAGAATGAGTGGGAGAGTTTCCATTTAGGTCACCTGAGCACAAATGTCCATAGCTTGTTAGACTCCAAGCTTAGATTGATTTCCATGAGACTTAGGCACTAATGCTTTTGAAGATGTTGGCCTTAACTTTCCTGTATCTCTCTTTTTCCTCATGCAAAAAAGCAGATGTTAAGTATTCAATGGTGATTTCACTGGCCTTTGTTTGGAAATCTAAGGATGGCAAACATTAAAAATCTGTGTGTCATTTCAGTGCTAAAGTAGGCACCTGCAGGTAAGGTGCATGGAGTGAGAGCAATTTCAAAACAATCCCAGAGGAGACAGGCAATGATCAAATACCTCTTCCTCCTCCACCTTGTGTTCAAAGGCCAGCAGAGGACTTCCTAGGGCTAGGATCATATCTCCTACAGTGCATGTGCAGCCTTGCACACAGCCATAAGTTGCTACTGCCATGGCCGATACTGACATGATGCAGGGCCGTTTCTTTCTGTGATGACAGAGCCTGTACAAACTAAGTCAGGAAACTCTGCCTTAAAGCAATGCCATTTCCAGCTAAATGGCTGCTGAACAGACTGAATCCTAGTAAAAAATAACTCTATATATCTCTCATTGTCACAGTTTAATGCAACTGGAAGAATAAAACACTGAGCTTCCAAATGTGGCACAAAAGCAAAATCTCAGTGCTACAGGCAGGATTATGCTAAAAATTGACAGAGAGACAGTTTATATCTAACACTTCCAACATGTGTTGTTCATGTTCTCTACCTGCTAGTTTTTATATTGTGATATTGTTCCTATTTTTGATAGTATGGAAGGGACTTCTAAACTTCTTCTTTAGCTAAATGTTCTGTTGATCAAAGCATATGAGAGATAATGTTATCAGCAGCAAGAGAAAAAGACTTTTGCAAAGCAATTTTTTCAATCCTATATCAAGTTTCTAGTTTCTAGAGTCAAAAGAACCAGTATCAGAGAGCTGCAGGGATTAATTATCCATCCATACTTGTCTAAAAATGTTATACCATATTAATATGCCTTTCATGTAAAATGAAGAAGTGTCATAAAGTGATTTCCTCCATCAATATAAGTAAACTGTGCTATTTTACCCTACAAAGGGTAAACCTCAAGGTTCTTTAAAATATTCTGTGGTCACTTTCCGGGGCTATGGGTTTTAGAGAGAGATTTCCTTTTCCTCTAAGGCTCCATTTTCAGGAGATGGCATTTGTATATTTCTTCAGGATCACTCTTCACACTAGGAATCAATGCAATGGTGTTTTCTATTTACTCAATTCTGGCAGCAAACTAGTTTTACTACAGAAAAGTCCAGTAACTGAGTTCAGGGTAATGGGTATGCCAATCACAGGGGCCAAATCAAGGCTCAAAGGGTGAAGGTACATCATTATTTTGAGGATCATGTGAATGAAGGTTACAGAATAACTTACAATTCAAAAAGTCAGTAACATTTTAAGTTGCCTTAATGACTGTAATACAGATAATGTCTTCTGTGACTTTACATGGACAAAACAGTTCTTTGAAAACCTTCCTGCCAAGATAATCTTGATTTTATAGTTATAATTTTCAGATAGTGATTTTAGAAAGGTGCTGATGCATTTAGAAATCTGGTGTCAGCTCTATGTTTCCTTTATACTTCCTTTCTTTGTACATAGTTTCCAATGTTGCTTTTCTTACTCACTGACCACAAAAGGTTTGGAGCAGAACCGCTCCTAGCAGCTTGTATTTTCATCAGAGAACATCCTGTTGTTCAGTTTCCCAGTTCTTGAATAATTCTTTTATTCAGGTTATTCATGGATTTGGATGGTAAGCAGTTTTCTTTCTCAACTTAAATAGCTTGTGGTTGAGAGAATTCTGGAAGGAAGTAATTGTTCAATTATTGCTAGTGTAAGAACAGGCCATTAGGAGCATGTTTCCAGCACTGTAATGGCATCAATATTTTTTGGTGGGCTTCTACAAACAGTTCCAGTAATATTTAAATGAGAAAATAGTACCTGTTCATTGCCCGTGTCCCTCTTCCCCAAGTTTTATGGTTAACAACCTGTGCACTTATTTGCCTGTGCATCAGTCTATCTTCTGCTTATGTTCAGAGGGCATTTTATTTGAGGAGCCACCAGCAGTGTTAAGTCTGCATTATAGATAGTTGTTTGCTAGTACGTTCTGGTGAGATTTCTACTTGTTTCAGACCAAATATTTTTATCTAAGAAAACTGACTGTTCTAAGCTGGATTTTATTTCATATTAGTCTCTTTTTAAAATATGTAATTCCTTTCTAATTTTAAGCCAAGTTGTGGGCTGCCACCACAAAGGACAAGTCTATCTCCACTTTTTCCATGATCCTCTTTATTTATAAATAGAACAGTTCCCATGTCTAGTTACCATGCTGGCTGGGAATACATATCTAGGGTGCTTAGAATGGTAGATTATCCCCTTGAGCAGCAGCCTATATTTACATTACCTTAAAGTGATTGGGTAACTGTGGAATTAGGGGCCTAGCCACCCACTTTCACTGAAATGCCTTTATTATTCTCAACAAAAGAACATTTATGTGCAGACAACAAAGCTTGAGCCAGTATGTGGAGTGCTACTAATTTCCCTCATTAATCAAGTGTTATATTAAACAATAAGCCCAGTCTTTTCCATATATGAGCTTGACCAGGATTTCGTATACTAATCTTAAAAAGAAATTCCTCTGCCAATTTGCTAGGTTTTGGGAAATGTCATTAGCATTTATAATACTGCTTTGCACAAATTTGATTATCAGCATATTGCTTTAATTACTTGGAAATCAAATATATTGGATGAATGTCCTAAGAGGATAAAAGTCCTGAGGCTATTTTAACACCCCACTATCCCTCGATTACTTGCACCTGGCTGTTCTGTTTCAAAACCTGGCTGCTTTATTTGGCCTTAACTCATGGAAACTTTCTTCCTTTCAGGACACCTGTTAATACTCCAAGTGAAAAATGCCCTTGAGCGTTGTCCTTGGGAGGAGTGGTTATCTTATGTGCTCTCCTGAGCTGGAGCCTTCCAGCTGCATAATGGATACTTGTGTCAGAAGCCCAGGTATAGAAAGAGCTCTCTTGGCTCAAACACTGAAGGTCCCATTTCAGGTTTTAGCTAGCCTGCTGATAAGACTAAAAGAATATTTACATAAGTTGCCAGCAAGTTTGGCCTTGATTTGAATGGAACTGTCAAGACAGGCACACCAAATTAATCTAATTAAAAAGAAAATAAAAGCTCCACAGAAAAGCATAGAGTGGCTGTATCGAACACCTTGTTCAGACTTATATCCTGGCCCTGACCGTTATCAACAGGAGGAATAATGGAAAAATGGAAAAATGGAAAAGCGAGACAGCGTGTGGCCATGTGTGCCCAAAAAGTCTCTTAGCTGCCAGTAATTTGTGGATCATGAACTTGTGGAACACTGCACACTGATGCCAAAATTTAGTCTGTTTTTCTGAAAATATTTCCTCTGAGAGCTTTTTGTATTCCTCTCAGTGGGACCTACTGCATCTGTAAATTCTCCAGCAGGATATTGGATATGCTTGAAAAAAACATTTACTGGTCTTTCTGTTATCTTTTGCAAACTGCTCTTCAAAGTCTTTTTGATTTCCCTGATTATCTGTTTATACTTAACCTGCCAGAATTAATAATCTTATTTTCTTCATATGGACATGGTGCCAACTTTCTGAAGGATGCTTGCAAAATGCAGGCAATCCAAGAGAGAAGAAATCCTATGTCCCGTGAAATAAACCCCAGTCCCAGTTTTAACAAACTCTTTAGCAAAGCTATTTAAATGAAAATCAGACACCCAGTCATGTTTGTTGGGTGCCCAGATGAGTGTGATGAACATGTACAAGAGACACAACGCTGTCAGACACTACATCCCTGAGGTCCTATCTACTGCCACTGTCATTAAACCAAAGACACAGAATTTAATATTGTGTGGCATACTGAATAACAGTCTTGCTGTTATTTGTGCATTACCTAGGGACAACACTCCATGACAGCTCTAACTGTTGTTATTTGCTAATGGAAGGTGATAAGGCTTGATTTGCCACAGCAAGCTGGCAAGCACCCATATTGTCCAGCAAACACTTTTGCCACTTGGAAAGAATAACTGTCTCATTATCTGAAGTGACTTGTGGAAGAAGGGGCTGAAATGTAAGTATTTTGATCGTTAAATAAAAATGTACAAGTATCATTACATTCCTTAGCCACTGTATTATATTTAATTTTTTTCCCCATTTTTCACTTGACTATAGTTGCATATGCACTTGTAAGAAGCTGAAATTATGCTTGTGGCAAATAGACCAATGTAAACGTTATATATAAAAAAAGACAACATTTTTTTAACACTTTTCATTGTTTTTCTTAACAATCAAACTTTTCTATCAATCAAATAAAACATTTCTATCAGCCATCTAAACTTAAGAAGACTGCCCAACAGCACTCCAAATTATATATTTTGGTTATGGTTGTGCAAAACCCTTCCTTTCATAAAAACTGAATAACTGGCTTTTTCATATTATTTGAGCATGAAAAACTAAAAACATTCATTTATGATTGATCCCATCTGACTGCCCTAACACTCTGCCTCTTCTGAGCGCTTGGGAAGATTTTCTATAAGACTCATTGCTTCTTCAAGCCAGACCATGAACACAGGTGGCTCAAGTGGCTTTATTTGCAAAGAACAACTGGAATGACTATAGTGAAATAAATATTCTACTGAAGTCCTTTTGGAATAGCTCCTTATGGCAATACCCTGTTCAGGGTCCCTACTCCCTTTTATGGTGGTGGCCTTTGACCAAAGTGTTGCTCTGCAGACAGGATTGCCTTTAGCAGTGACCATTCCTTTGGCTTTTCTGAGGAGGCACCTCCCTTCCTGCCAGTGTTAGTGTCTCTTTGCAGATTCCTTTGCCTTCTAACTCAGTCACCAGCCCTTGTTTGCCACTGCCCTTTTCCTGCTTTTAACAACCGTCCTTTCAAGCTTAAATGTTTCTGACTGGAGTTGTTAACTTAAATCTAGTTTAATGACCTCAAGGCTGTCTTGAATCGGATTTTAATGGGAGACACTTTATTTCTGCTTGATCAGAATGCAGTTGATTTGTACTAAGGCAATAAATGAAGTACTATTCCATTTGTTTTTATTTAGTATCTTTCAGCTTTACCTGCTACTCCAGGAGTCCTTATTAGACCCTTCAATAGACAGGAATGATAGTATGCCTCTCCAGCCACCAGCTACATATTGAAAGACATTTGTATACCACATGAAAGTTTAAGATATAAACCACAGATTATTCCACCAGCACCTTCTGGCATCAAAATCCAGGAGCTTCCAGTGAGTTTAGCTCTACACAATAAAGAGGGGAGGGACAGGAGACTTCAGCCTGATTAACCTATTCACCAGCTTGTACCCTCTTCGTACCCTCCTGGTGGCTTTGTCAGCTCCCAATGTCCCTGCCCTGCCTGCATGTAGAAATGCAAATAGGAGAGAAGAGGAGGATACTACACAGTATTTTCATGCGCCAGAATATACAGGGAAACTCAGATCTACTTTCTCTTGCAACCCTCTAATGGTACCTACAAGCTTAAGTCACTGATATGAGGGGTTGTACAGCGTATAAAGACTGCTCCTGATCCAAGAAACAGTTGGGAAATGTACCTGGAAAATGCTAATGGGATGTAGCAATGCTAATAGAGGACTTATCAGCAGATCTTAAATTGCTTAACATATTTCAGGCTTTACAAGTGTAAAGGCCCAAAACTAAGTCTCTTGACTAGACAAAAAAAGGAGATGTCAAAAAAACCCAAAGGGAATAATTGTAGGCTACAGAAGAAACTTTTCACTTCCAAGTTGAAAAGCTGATCAAAAATAAGACCTGACTGGTATCAATAATGAACAGGGTGGAAATATTAGGCCTTTAGGATGAAAAAGTACACTCTGGGCATATTTTTTTTAATGTAAATATATGTTACTGATAACTAAGGCAGGACTCTGCCCTAAGGCAGTGTTCCCTCTCAGTGTCTCTTGCTCACGCTCTTGCTAGTGCTTGCAGATGTAAGAGGATGCTTCTTCCTCACAATTTAATTCCTGAAGCTTGGGCAAGATTTAAAACCAACATCATCTCTGAGTGTTTCTTCATTTCTTCATTCACATTCACACACAACACTTTCAGCATTAATTTTTTTTCTGACTGGTAAGTTTATATCATTATGCCACTTGCATATTTCTTTCATTTAGTATGTTGATTTGAATAGTCATTGTTAATATTTCCAGCAAAAACAGTTCTCTTGAAAGATTCATATTTCTGGAAGTGGTTCCTTAAACTTCTTTCCTAGCTCATGTCTGGGACTTAAATCCTTGCTGCTGTTTCCTTGCTCCTGGCCTCACCAGCTTACTTCTCTCCTCTATTTCTGCTCTTCTGCCTAGAATGAATTGTTTGCCTGGGTGGAGATAGCATTGCTCAAACCCCACTGAAGAACAGGGAGATGGTGATTGCCTGTAGAAAGGGTAGGGAAAATATCACTGCTGTGTCTGTGGTCATATGCAGTTTCCACAAAGTGTTGAAAGCTAGCAGGTTAGACTTTAAAACAAACTGAATGAATGGTGCAGTTTTGAAGTCCTTTGAAGGAAAGAGAATTGCCTATAAAACATGCTTTTCTAGCAGATTGTTGATGACATACAGGATTGTGTTTGTATGTGTAAATTAGAGAAAGCTAAGAGGATCTTCCAAGGTATTTTACACAGAAGGATTCTCAATGCTCTTGCAAAAGAGTCTTACAAGGTTTGCTGTTCAATGAAAGAAAGCGATATAACGGAGGCTGCTCGCTCCCTGGGATGGAGTCATGCCTGACAGCCGGAGGCACTGCTGGAAGCTCTCCAGGGCCACTCACACATCATATGACCTGCACATGTCCCTCTTCTCTGCCCTGTTGTGCTGTGTCTGTGCTACCAGGATGCAGATGGCTGCACTACTTGGCTATGTCTGTACTTTTCATTGTTCACCTTTCCAAGTTGGCTAAACCTTCTACAGTCCTTCTTATTAGACACATTTTCATAGATCTCAAGCTGTGTTGAACACAAACTGATGTCCTTGCCAGGAGGAGTGTAATCCCATTTATAGTTCACAGGCAGCAAGAGTATGCCTAGGGCTTGTGCTCTGACAGTCCCCCTCAGCTGCTTGTGTCTGTATCTCTGAGCTCATCTAGCTACTGGTACAGCCCTAAGAACACCATCAGGCTCCAATTGCCCTCAGCAGCTACATATCAGACCTCCACCCCTGCACCTCCCATCCATTAGCATTTAGCTCAGGCTCTTATCCTCACTCCTTGCTTGAGCTATGTTGTATGAACATATTGTCTAATCTATAATCTCCTGCTGATGGATTGTTTAGCGATCACTGGAATGTGGGCTGAACCTGGTAGCATCGACAGACCTGCTCTTCTGTTTTGGCTAAGGCAGGATTGCCTCATTGCTTGTGAGGTTACTGCTCCCACCTGCCTTGCCATGACCCTCACACCTACTCTGTCACCAAGGCTTTTCAGCTCTCCTTCACTGAGACCTGCAGCCCTGACTGGTTTTTTGAGGCACTGTCTGTTGGATGCAGAACTTCATGCCTGCATGAAATGGCCTGCTCTAGGCCCTCAGCTTGTACATGTCTGGCAACATAAGCAAGAAGCTCTACCAGCAAGAAATAGAACAGGAGGTACCTTCAGAAACCTGTTTCCATAACCACTCTGGACTCATCCAGGGCAGGTGTTGTCCTGCCCTGGGCAGGGGCAGTGCAGCTCAGCTGATCTAATGGGGAGAAAGAAACCAAGATTCTTATGCACATCTACGACAAAACATTTTCTTATTCTCTGAGCTCAATGTTGAGCAGCAGACACCAACAGCACAACAGTGCCAACAGCTTCCAGTGCTGTGATATATGATTTTGAGCAGAAGTGAACAACATGGACAGTGATTGGCTCTCCAGGGAACACTGCCCTGGCACCTCTGAGCCCCTCCAAACTCTCAAAGGGGGGCCAATTTCAGCCTATGACAGGAGATTAAATTTGTTGGCATTCCTCTGAGCTGTGCATCTTAATCAGGCTATTTTGGCATTTGGAGCGTGCTTAGAATTGATCTTGAAACACTCAGCTTTCTTTTGGTTTCTCGTAACATTTTGATTCTGGAAGAAAAATGTTAAGATCATAATTTGGCTTAAATGGAAGAGATAATTTGTATTTGGATCATAAAAAAATCACCCTCTACAAAATTATTAAAAAGAAATAGTAATTCTTAAGCTTAGAGGAAATTCTGAAAATAAAATAAAAAACACATACTGTAACTTAGTCAGCCAAAATAGGGCAAGAATCCAGCTGCAGCAAAACAGCACAAGTGGTAAGTGACCAGAGTGTCCAAGAGCTGTGCTCTGAAATCAGATTAATCTGTTTTCTTCTTCAGACTTTGGCATGGAGTTGTGAACGCTTTGCTTATATATAATTCTCTGAAATACGACTGTTCTTTAGTAACATGAATAATCCCCCTGTTCTTGTTAAAATAAGGATTACTTATGTGAATAACCCATGGGAACTGCATCCTTAGGAATAAAGGCAGATAATATGGGAATGAAAGGCATATTTTTGTAATTAATATTATGGAGATATTTAAAACACAACCCCAAAAGCTGAAAGAGTGGGCTAAACCCCTGTGTTTGATCTTACACATGCATAAGGTGAATATGCTATTTAACTACATGGGTGTGCAAGTAGAGTAACAGACTGGTGAAGCAGATCCTTGGCATGGAAAAAAAAATAAAATACGAAGATGGCTTTGTTTGCTTCAAACGTTACTGGTTTTAAAAGATCTGTGAGTTTCGCTGTGTGTGTGGTAGGAGTTGGGGAAAGCGGTGTTTTGAAAATACCTTCAAATATACTTGAAATACCAGGACTTGATCTCACGTAGAGACTTTTAATTTTTTTTGCTAAGGATATTAATTTGGATTTAATCTTGTTGTAAGTAAGAAGATGTTAGCTTTACTGAACCACCACTTATAACCACCTTCAGCAATCCAGACTCTCACCATGATGACAGATGTTTGCATGAGTGAAACCATGTCTGCATCTGATGTTTAAGTAGGACTAATTCCCAACAATGTTAAGGTCAGGTTTCTCACACATGGGAATGCTGGCACCTTTGTGTTATCCCTTGCTTTGCTCCATTACTCCGCAACTCTAAGGTGCTCCTGGTATTGCTTTAAATGTATTAAACATATTTTGACAGCCTAATTTAGCAAAATAAGAACAATGCTCTGTACGACAAAGAAAAAGCACTTTTCAAGCTTCAGGGCATGCTCACTGCAAATCCTTGAACGTTTCCTGCAAATGCACCATGTATTAGAGCTTCTCAAAGAAACAGCTCAAAAATTTTGGTAACTGCAGGTGTGTGTCAGCCTCAGGGTAGGGATATGCTCCAGGTTCCCTGCACTGTGCAATACTGTCAGCATTGAAACTAAATCAAGAAAAGGGACGTGAGATTCTCTAACAGTGCAAAACAGTTTCAGGCTGAAGTTCTGTGTTGATACTTCTTTGTTGGACCGTCTGGTTTGACGAACGCTACCTTTAACCACTCATTCCTCTTCTCTTCAGCCTCTCGAGTGTATCTTGCTTCTGTGTCAGCTCTGCAGACCATTCTGCTGCAGATGAACTGGATCAGAGACCTGTTTCCACTGAAAACTGACCTTTACAGAAGAACTGTGGTCAAGGTCTAGCACCCACACAAGCAAAAGGATGGAAATGAGGATGGCACAGGGTGGAATCTGGGACTGACTTTTCATAGCACTGCACAGTCAAACTGGTTCACTCTGGTTGTGAAACTGCAAAGGAAATGGGACATCTGAAATGAACCTTTTCAAAAGCACCTTCAAATTTTCAGTGGTTTTTTTTTTTTCCCCACTGACCTACTTTGCAGCAGTTACACAAACAACTGCATCAGCACACGCAAGGACGTGCTGAGCTGTGGTACAAAGATCTGTCACCACAAAGCAACTGTGGAGACAGTGAACTCTTTAACCTGAATTGCTGCCAGAGGAAATTTTCATAGTATTATGTGGCACAACAAAAAGGCTGGAAACTGTCCAAAAGTCAAGCAAGGAAATACACACCCTAAAATCTCACAATGAATGGTTCTCAAATCATTGTCCATCTCTGTAATATATGCAAATTATGTTTAAAAGGGATGAAATCAAGAACTCTCTAGGAGTACCTAACTTTTGCTTCTGTTTAGTGTATTCAACTTCTGTTGTTAGGCTTTTAAAGACTGCATTTCCAGACTACCATATCTTACACTGGAATTTTGGGACACATTTTTGCAGTGGGAGCTCAAGCTGATCACTGCAATGGTTTGCTGAGAGGCAAGGTCTGCTCTCCAACAATGTCTCCTGTCATTCAAAACCAGAGCGTGGCCTCTACAACTGAAGTTGGACTACCGTCTAGTTAATTTGTGGGCTGCCTGTATTTTTTTGGAAGATGAATTAGGCATATACATTATTTAAACAAATTTTCAATAATTTGTACACTTAAATCACCATTGACCAAAGTGACAGTTGATTATAAAAGTTCCTAGATCACATTGTACTCAAAGACTTTGTAACCACCATTTCTGTGTCTCAAAAGAAAATTCAAGAGTAAATATTTAGCCTCCAGGAATCATCTACACTAGCGGCTTTTAATTCATTTTCAGTCCCCTAAAGACTTTCTGGGGAAAATGCAGAAGCCATTATTAAGTAGCAACCCATACTCTGAGCTGACAGAAGGCTTTACTGTTGCCCCAGAGAGCTGATGCCCAGGTGCCTGAAAGAGGGAAGCAACCTCCGTTCATTCTTGTTAACACAGAACCAGCAGTCCCTGCATCTTCACCTGCATCATTTACTTTGCTTGCTTAAGTTATTGCAATGCAATAATATTGCAAGCAAAACAGGAAAGGCTGGTTGATAACCCATTTTACAGACTCCTTTCTTTTCCCATTTTGATCACTGAGCTCTTTTAAATGACAATGCTGTTCATGTTTATTACTGGCACTTGCATTACTAACATGAAATGAGAGCAATGGTTATCCCCTTGAGCTATTCCGACTCTTGGCAAGCACACATTCGCTACACAGTGTCGTGATTGCAAGGCCGCTCTGCAACTCTGGCAGGCAGGTATTTCTTTTAAAAGGTGAGTCCTCATATAAGAAGTTGAAAGGATGCATCACCAGAAGTGAAATTCCTGTGTCAAAATGAGTCACATTTAATTTGTTTTGTTCGACTGTCAAGCAAACTGTGCTTTAATTTGCTTAATTCCTTTAGTGCAAACTTGTTTCCAGGTTTACATGCCAGTAACACGCATCCATACACCGCTGCCAAGTCCGACTTCCAGTTTAATGTAAGGCATATTTACATGTTTCCTCTCAACACTACATTTGCCTATAATTGCAGCACGTTTGCGTTCGAAAGAATTAATCCCCTACAACGCATTCCCGCCCTACTTCTCCCCAAGATGAGGAACAACTCATTTTGTTGATCCCTGCCTGGGTCCAAAATCATCTCCCCGGGGCCATCTAAAGCTGTGTCGGTGAGTTAGTTCGCAGACCAGACTCCGGTCTGTGTCTGTGTGTCTGTCTGTGTCTGTGTGTCTGTGTGGGTGTGACAGGCGGATCACGCTCCCCTCGGGCCAAGAGCAGCGCGCGCTTCCTGCCCGCGCTCGGGGCGGAGCTCGCGCGTCACGGGCTGCGCGCGGGCCCCGCGGCCGCGGGCGGTGACGTCTCGGCAGCGATGTGCGCCCACGGGCCGCCCCGTAACGTGCGCGAGCGCCGGCGCCCGCGGGGGGGAAATGGCGGCGGCGCGGCGTCGGTGTGAGGGTTCGGCGGGCGCGCCCTCCCTCCGGCTTCTGGGGGTGCTAAAGCGGCCTCGGTGCAGGCGGGCGGCCTTACGCAGTCGCTTGTAAACCTTGCAGAAGCGCTTTGTGCGGGTCGGTGTGCAGTGAGTGAGTGCTCTTGTTGGCGGAGCCTCCGGCGCTGAGCCGGCCCCTTGGAGCAGCTGCGCCCTGCCTGGAACGGGTCGGGAGGTACCGCAGGGATACCCGCACCGCCCTGTCCGCCGACACAGTTATGTCGGGAAAATAAAAACCGGAGCTCGGTAGTAGGGACTGGGTGTGTACCAGCTGCTCCGAGGCTCTAAGCCAAAAGTGTCGTTTCGCGGGTTGAACAGAAGTCCCGTAAGGATAAGTAAGGGAGGAAAAGTAAAGTTGTAGCTGCTGATTATCGTTGTTGGTATTTTGAAATGGACAGCTCCGTCAGTGGCAGCTGCTGCCTGAAGAGATCCCAAGCACTTTCCTTTTTAATATTTCGGAGGGAGTGCCTGCTGCTGAGCCTGTACTTCGCTCAGGATTGCATCCCTTGGCTTGTCGAACAGGCCTGCACCGGCACCGACTCCATACTCAGCTTTTGTGGTCTGAGGCTTTTCCAGGTTCCTCTGGCAAAGATGCTGGTGCTGACCTGCCCTGCCGTTTCTCCCGTGTCATTTGGGGTCAGGCCATGACTGTCCTCCTGCTGCAGAACAGAATGAGTTTGGCTGAAATGGGAGAGATGGGAAGGTATTTCAGCAGCACCTGGAGAAGTGGTGGCAGTTGAAGAGAAGTTCTGTGTAGATGGAAGCAAAAATTGTGTGCTGGGGATGTTTGTGGAGCCCCACTGAGCAGGCACAAGGCAGTAGGTAATGGTGTGTCCATCTGGCAGTGATACAAAGGACCTGCATTCAGGAGTGGGCCATCGGGAAGCTGAGCACAGTGCTTCTCCCTAGCCTTTCAGGGGCAGTGCTGATCTGGAAGACGGTTTGTTTCCTGGTGATTCCTGCCTGTAATGAATATCTGTTGTGAACAGTTTAATGTCAGAAGATGGACAGTTGTGGTTATAACACAGGAGCTTTGTAAGCATGGGTTTTGCGTGTTTGGCTAGAGATAGTGGACACTACAGAACTGTTATACTAAGAATTCGGTGACTTTAGTGGTAGTTGTTTGCCTTTCAAGCTAACTTTGTAAATACATTGGCTATAGAGGTATCTTGTCTGTCTGTTACTTTAAGACCTGAATGGTTCTGAAGGCAAGTGCCAACATAGAAGATGTTAGCAAGGTGCACACAGGTGCCCAAGGTGAAGTGGTAAAATCCAATGCTTCTTTCTTTGGATAGACTGGGTAACAAATAACTTAGCAATGGGGTGCTGCTGCCCACTGTTGCAGAGGACCTGTGTGCCATCCTTTGCTACAGTTCATGAAACTCTTACTGTTGCCTGAGGGCACCCAGTGGAAGAAGACTTAATTAATTAAACAGCAAATAATGCTGAGGTTATCATGAGCTGCCTGTGGCAGACTGATAGCAAGAGCATCCTTTCTAGCCGTTGTGCAGTGATTTTTTTTTTTGAATGATGGGCAAACTTGTGCTTGGAGCTGGTATGGGGCAACACTGGTTTGTTGAATTAGAATGTGCAAATGTGGAATGGCCCTGTTGCCCTTTAAGACAGGAGCTGGTCAGCCTAGGAAATAGGGGGTACTAAGTGCCTATCCCTCCATGTGGTTCTTCAATTTGTGTTCTTGCACATTAACGTGATGAAAAGGCTTCAGCACTGTCACAGCTAGGCCAATCCTCTATAAAAGTTTTGGAAGAAACTTGTAGTCATTTATTCCCTTCCAAGTACTTGTATACCAGACTGTTTTATACTAAGAATAAATTTGTAATAGAAGTGCATAAATAATAAAAAAACAACACCTTTGACAATCATTTCAGGCATCTGAAGAATGTATTTTTGAGGAATTTGCAACCTTTGAAGTCCTGTTTCTTGTGGAGAACATGCATTTATCCCTTTAATTTTTCATATATGGCCTGTATGTCATTGGGTCAGGATAAGGAGATGAACAAACATCATCTACTGTGCTCCTGGACTGTTTAATTGCTACGTTTTGAAAAATGGAAGATTACATACAGTTGTGTGAAGTTTATAATTGTTAGTGAATGACTGTAGGGGTGAAAAGCTTTACCAAAGAGACACCTTATGCGCTATGCAAATTTACTTGGAAAGATCTACAAGGAGTAAAAGTTCTTGTAGCTCAGATAATTTTCTTTTGCAGATGAGTAATTCCCTTGTTCATGTGATCTCAAGCCAGAGCACTTACCTTGGGAAAGTGAAGCAGGGTTCTGTATCCCACTGACTTTCAGGCCAGTGCTGTTGGGACATTTTTGCTCATTTGGTATGGTCTGCTATTTGGTATGGTTCCAGCTCTAGAGCACTCTGTGTTATATTTTAAGTTTCAGAAGAGTGTAAAATCAAGGTAATTGGTCCTAGGTCTTGTTACTTTTAATAGTTTTTTGCCTGAGCAGAGGTAGAATCAGGGTTTGTAAACAAAAACAACAACAACAAAAAAGGCTGACCTGATTTTTCCCAATTTAGGAATTTCTCCAGACCTTTTTTTCATTTATTTTGTAACAAACTCTTGCACGTTGTTTGCTGGAGAGAGGAATTATGTGAGTTGAATGCTGAATTAAGGTGATGGTGCGCTTTTTTGCAGACCTGACTCCCAGCTTCCTCCCACCCTCCTCCCTGCCTCCTCCCTGCTTTTCTTCCAAGGGCAGAGTTCAGCACTTCCTAGCATGGCTTTATGAATCAATCTTCTTTGAATTCTGGGGTGTTTTTGGACCTGTCTGTAGACTTAGTTTCCGACTTTGAAAATTGTATCATAAGTGTGCCAGAGCACGACTCAAATAGTGCAAGCTCCTGATGGAAGAAGAGTCAAGTGTTATCTATAGCAAGGACAGGTAATTTGAATTTTGGTGGACTTGGAGCTATACCATCCATCTGTAAAACATAGGCTCTGCATATCTCTGGCGCTGATGGCCACCTTCATGATTCCTGCCCTATTTCTTCAGCTTTTTGAGATGCTGATGAAGAAGCACGGGTTTGGGTAACTTCAGAATAATGCTTTTGCAGCGATGAAGCAGAGATATGTGCTCCTGTGAGCAGAAAACCATGCACCAAAGCAGGATCTGTTCAGCAAGGCAAGCTGTAGAGAAAGCAAAATGGACTAGATGAGGTGCAGGATTACAACCAAAGGGTAGATCTTTCCTTCCCTGTGTCTACGAGAAGATAGTTAGGAAGCATGTAGGTAAAAGGAATAGAAGCCTCTAGAAAGCAGGACTTGCTCTGGGAAGGCTCTGATAGCCCATCTCAGCTGCAGCTCTTGAGGCCAAAGAGTTGACTTAGAAGGCTCATTAAAACAACAGCAAGCTCTAATGTATGTGTGTGTCTCATCGGGCTGTAGCTCTTGCAGAGCACGAGTTACGCGCCATGGGAGCCTGCATTGCAGACCTACTTTCAGATACGATTTTTTGTGTCTTGCTTCTAAAAGCCTTTAGCTCAAGGACCAATTTTATTTTCATGAATAATTTGATGGTTTAACGTGAGTAGGTTTAAGCTCTTGTGTAAGAACCTGCTGAGCCTGCCTGTGTGGTGTTAAAACTTTCAACTTGAAATGAGGGTGGCTTGCTTTTTGGTATTTTAATCTCCCTTCAAATGCTTCATACTTGTTAGAGAGCAAATTTTGTTTGGCTTCTCTTCATGCTGAGACTTTATCTGATTTAGAGCTGTTTTCCAGAGTATTGGTATAAATGTAACCTTGTAATGCTTTCCTCTTAGCCTCAGCTTCTCTTCATCACATTGTTTTTTAACCGTACTGTTGCCAAAACAGAAGTTGCATTGCAAGAATGCAAAAGGAAAAAAGTCAAATGAGTTAGCAGTTGCCAGTGATTTTTAAGTACTACTGTGTGTAGTAGTAAGTTGTACTTAAGTTGTAATGAGACATAAGGATATTTTTGTGACTCAGAAATCATTAGTTTTTTACAAGGGTTTTGATGATAGTTTATAACCAGAAAGCAATACAGGTCTTTACTTAGAGTAAGCCCAAGCTGAATGAAGGAGACAGATAAAGAATAGCACATCATTCATCTACATGTTTGTGAAAGGTAAGTGGGGTCCTACTCTTGTAGTTTGGGTTTTTGATAAAGAGGCTGTTTGATTATTTTGTGATATGTACAGCCTTATCAATGCCTGTAAGTATCTGAAGGGAAGGTGCCAAGAGGGTGGAGCCAGGTTATTCTGGATGGTGCTGAGCAGTAAGACAAAAGGCAACAGGCAGAAACTGATGAATGGGAAGTTCCATCTGAATATGAGGAAGAACTTCCATACTGTGTGAGTAAGTGTGCACTGGAACAGGTTGCCCAGAGAGGTTGTGGGAGCCTCCCTCACTGGCGATAGTCAAGAACTGTCTGGATGCAGTCCTGTGCCACGTGCTCTAGGATTACTTGTTTGAGCAAGGAGGTTGCACCAGATGACCCACTGTGGTCCCTTCCAACCTGACCCACTAAGTGATTCTGTATGTGTGTCTTTATTCTGAAATGATTCTGTGTACTAAAGAGGAAAAGTGGAATTACTTGGTCGTGGTCTTGGTTTTTTTTTTTTGTAGTTAGTTGGGTTTTTTTGTTTTATTGTTTGGTTTTGGTTGGTTGGTTGGGATTTTTTTATGCCTCTGATTATAGTTCTGACTTTTTCTCTAATGTTTGGAATGGTCTTTGTTTGGGATCTTGAAGCATTATAGTACTGTATCTTCATTCCTAATGATAGCGCTGAAATTCCTACAGTTTTCTGTTTCAGTCATGGTTAGATTTACCCTGTCAAGTATCTTGTAATTAGCATGTGATTTGCCTGCTTTGTTTCCTTCTGGCGTTTTTGTGGAGGAGAAAAATGTCTTGCTGTGTTTGTGCAAAAGAAAGTAAAGCCTGGCTGTTATCTGTTGGTGTATCTTGGCGTTTGCCATGTTGTTATTTGGGACTTGAGTAAATTTGGGACTCAGTTGAATTGTTTTTGCTTGTTCAGTTTATTTCTCTTTTTCTATCATTATGATATAGACAATTAAAGTAGGTGTGATTCTTTTTTAATGAAGTTTAGTAATTTCTGGTTTGCACTTGCATAGCACTTACAGTCTGGTGTCTGTACCAAAGGGCAGCTCTGTGTTGCTGCTCAAATGTTGCTCTGGTGGAAGTTTATATAGAGAGTTTGACATATGCCCTTGTGAGCTTTTGATAATAATTTTATCTGTGGTTGATTGTGTGCAGGTGACTATACTTAAGTAAAGGACCAGTTGGGTTTAATTCTATTTAGATAGATGCAGCTGTTACCTGACATCAGGTTATTGGAACTGTAGGTGAAGTAAACCAATTACTTCTGATTTCAGTGGAGGATTAGTTATTTTATTCCATTTCTCGAATGGGAAGAGCTCAGGTTGCACAAGTGTATAGATAGAGCATTTCAGAACTACTTAAATATTTGGTTAATTTTCTTACAACAGATCCCCAGAAAAGTGTGGAAGATGAAATTGAATCCATTCTGCAGGAGCGAATAATGGTTTTGGATGGAGGCATGGGGACCATGATTCAGCAACGTGCCCTGTCAGAAGAGGATTTCCGAGGGCATGAATTTAAAGATCATTCCAGGCCTTTAAAAGGCAATAATGACCTTCTTAGTATAACTCAACCTGATATAATCTGTGACATACACAAGGTAGGTGGTTCTGATTTCTGTCTCTTGACAAGAGAAGGAGGGAGAATTTGGCCTCTGCGCTCCCCTTTTCCATACCACAGGCTGCTGGCTCTCCTGCGTCTGTTGGGAATAGGGAAGAGAGTGCTAGGTAACCATGCGAAAAAGAATGAGCAGATTTGACTGTTCTGGTTGTGTGAGCATAGCATTCGTGTCTTGGTTCCTGATGTCACCCAGGCAGTGCTGTTTTTAAATCCCTTTTTGACTTATGTCCCTAATGTATTTCTATTAATTGTAGATTCTGTTTTATTTCATTTTTATTTCCTTTTCTTCTCCTCAGCCAGCACTAGAAATGCATCTAACTAGGACATATCGGAATTCTAGATGCATTTCTATAATTGCGTGCTAAAGAGCTGTTAAATGTGGCAGCCTGAAGGCCTCTCCATAGTTAATGAATGTATGGGCTTCCTAATGAGCATTCCTGCTTCCGTATTCTTGGGTTTTACCTAGAATACTAATGTGTGGCCCAGAGGATAAAACAGTCTAAACTGCTGATGATTAGGAGTTTGCAAACAGATTTCATTATTTTCCTGTCTTCAATTAGACTTTAAAAAGCAACTTCCTAAGTCTTGTATTTATTGAGCTGCAGGTATTTGTAGGTCTTACTGTAATAATTGAAATGCTCGAATGCATCTATTTATTATTCGGTTGAAGGTTCACATCTGTTCTGGGTTTTTCCAATTATTTATTAACAAGATCTGTAATTCACTGATGAGAGTCGCATTTGGCTTATGTTTGTTAAACTTAGTAGGTAATCTGTATGTTTTTGTTTACATCCTAACTGTCAGTCTTTGGATTTTAAGAATGATGAGCTGGAAAGAATCAGCCTTTGACCTATAAAAATTTCAGGAGGAAGTATTTGTAGACTGAGTTCTGTCCCTACACTACCAACTGAGCTGTAGTGGTCAGGAACCTTGGACTTTATATTAGTTTGTGGTTTTAATAGGATAAACTGCTTTAACAACTGAATTTTGCAGGTTTAGTGGAGTAGTAGTGATGTGACTTGAGAATATATGTATTCAGTCAAACCAGATAGCCTGCTGTTATCTCCCCGATGGCCAGTTACAGGTGCTTTAGGACGAGTGCCTGTAACAGCACTGCAGCAGCTATTGGGTCAGGTGCTTTCTGAGCAGTGGGTGATGGCTTCATATTTTACAGCTACCAGTGGTTATTTCTTCTGAGAACTGGACAGAAGGAGCTTGAAATAATAGATGAAAATATTTCTACAGAGTAGCTATGATTCTGCTATATGTATGGTGGGTGGATTTTTTTTTAAAATTTAATTAATGACTCAGTGAGTCAGATCTCAGAGGTATCAGTAACTTGAAAAGTAAGTGTTAGCTGTACCTTGTCTGGCAAAGACAGATTCAGAGGTAAGAGATGTGATATATTTTCAAAGGCAAAAATTATCTTCCTGATTTGAGCATATTTCCTTCTACGGTGGTAGACAGTAAAGTCAAAGAGCTTTTGCTAAAATGACAGATCTGAACTAAACAAAATCTAGTAAAAAGATGGACACATTTAACGTGTTTAGTTGTTTTTCAGAAACTTAATTACTTGATTATTAGTGGACATATAAGAGCTTGTATATTTTCATATAGTTATTTGTAGGTACTTTCGTACGTTTTCAGGAGGAGCTGTGAGAAAGCATATTTGTTTGCAGAAAAATATGTTTTAAAGCAAGTTTAATTATTTTCTGGTGTCAGTTGGATGAAGACTTTATTTGCAGTGTTGAACTCACTGAGTTCATCTTACTCTTATAGGAAAGTCTGAGTGGTTTATGTTTAATGGCTGCATCAGTATTTTTTACTTACTAGCACTTCAAGTGTTTTAATTTCCTTGAATATGCAAGGATCATGTAAGCATTCAAAGGGATCAGAAAGAGAAGTTAGGGAGGGGAGAGGGCAACTGATAGAGGTTATAAAAATGCAGGAAAGAATCTGCAAAAATATTTCAGTTTGCATTGATTTCAGTTTATTTCAGTGGGAATTAGACAATCAAAGTGGAGCAGAAGATTTAAATGTTTTGTGAATCTTGGCCATTAGTTAAACTTTAAATAAGATCTGCACAAAACTTAATTCTTCTAAGCTTGTATTCTGTTGTTGTTTAATTGGAATTCTGAGACTGCCCCCAGCAGCCCTTGATTGCTAGTGGGAATTGGACTGTGTGCAGAATTCTAGAATGTGCTCCAGGTGCTGCACTTCGTGGCAGAGGTGACTCTATAAATGTCACTTGTTAATAGAAAAGTGTGGCTGACACTGAAACTCTGAAAATTGTTTCCGTGGAACATTTCCATAGCTTTGACCCTGTGCTTTTGAATAAGGCCTTTAGAGTTTGATCTGCCTTGAATTAGGAGATGATTTGTGACTTTATCAACTGAATGGGACAAAGGAATTGGGCTACTTTCATTCTGTGTCTCATGTCTGGAGGTCTTGGAGCTTTTTTCTTTCATATCTTGCAGGAATACTTGCTGTCAGGCGCTGACATCATTGAAACTAACACTTTCAGCAGCACCCGAGTTGCACAGGCTGACTATGGCCTTGAGTATTTGGTAAGAATGCTGAACTATTTACATATTAAGATATTAAAAAAGTTTTTTTTCCTATCAGCAGCCAAGATTAGCATAGCCCCGGAGTTCATTGCTACTGTGTTTATTGGCTGCATGCTGCCTCTTGAGTCATGTGATGGGGTTGTAGCTCATTTCCACTGCTGTGGACAATTGTACTTGCTGTTTCACAGATATAGTGTGCTTCTCGTTGACAAAGGCAATAGTAATTAGTCCTAGATTTTGTTTGAGCATTCACAGAATCAGTTCTCTGAACAGGGATGTTTTGCTTCAGTCCTTCCGACATACCACGATGGAACTGCTTTTTTCTTGGAAGCACATCTTGTGCGTTGTTTGTGTTGGTGTGTGTAGAAGTCCTTTCTGGCTTACATTTGCCATACCTATTCTTTGTTGTTTTGAGAATTTGAAGAAATATGTGAAAGAAAATACTTGGAAATATGCTGCTTGAATAAAAAGTGAATTTAAAAGTAGGTTAATTTTATCATCAGAGTCCTGTTCTTCAGCTTCTGTTGACTTCAGCAGGATTTAATCAGTACCTTACAGATTGAAATTTTATGATTAACAGTTGTTGGTTGGGGCATGTGTGGGATGACACCTGCCATGTAACTGTGTTGCTGAGATGTATAGAGCTGTTCCTTTTGAAACACTGTAATAGTGCTTATATATATTTGTGTGACCTGGGGAACCATCAGATTGTACCATGAGCTACTGAATGAAGTGTTGTGTTTCTTTGAGAATGACTTAGGCTGTGCCCAACTAAATGTTGCTCAGTAATTTTCTGGAATTGTTCCAGGCATATCGGTTAAACAGAGTCTCTGCACAGGTAGCCAGAAAAGCAGCAGACACTGTAACTGCTCAGACAGGTAAGCAGTATTTATTTTAATTTCTTACTCATTTGTGGTTTTGACTGTTTCCCTTCAATCTTTGAAATGTTGCTAACAAGAGGATAGCTGGATGTTTTACATGATGGGACATAACATGAGACTCTGCAAGTTAGGCACAGTAGCTGCAATTTTATATCTCTATTCATATCACCCTAATTTCATCATGTTTGAAGGATCTGGTCCTTAATGGGTTGTGCAGGATAGCTGTCCTGTGCCTGTTTTAGACTGTGGGTGATACACATCTTCAGATGTGTTTTAGAGAAAATAAACTCAGCAGGAACCGTTAGAAGTTCCTTAGATTTGTATGGCACCAGTCTTTGTACTACAAAACTAGGATAGCTGATTGTAGATGAACATGGATTACCTGCTAATCCTAGTGTATGGCTGGTGGTTTAACTTTATTCAGCAGCTACTGGAACGATCTTAGTATGTGACTGTCATCTGTAAATGTTCAATCTTTTATCTTCCAGGCATTATGTGAGGGGGGTTTTAGCTCATTTATTGCTGTAGGCAATGCTGTCTTTCAAAGACTAGTAATTTCTGCTTGTATTCTACAATCAAACTGTATTTCAAGCTAACAGTGCTGCTGCTGTCCAGATAACACCTTACTGATGTGATTTATGGTATGCAATAAGAATGTAAGATTTGAAATATGCTTTCAGAAAGTAGGGGTTTTTATGGCACATGCTGGAATATTCAAATAAGGTTGTCTAGTGAAAAATACCAGGACAGTTCTGTGCTGTGCATTTAAAGTAATTCAATGTAGTTTCCTGTGTCAGAGACAGATGATTCTTAGAAGAAAAATTCATTGAGCCAATTGCCCTTTTCATAGATGTTCTTCTGTCTGAATGATATGCATGTCTTGGTGTCCTTGGAGATATTTTATATTAACTGTCATTGTAAAGCCAGAGGTAAATTGTTTAGTTTCCTTATTTTTCCTTTTTTCTTTTTTTTTTCCCTTTTTTCCTCCTCCCTTGTCTTTGTTTAGGAATTAGGAGATATGTTGCTGGAGCCATGGGTCCAACAAACAGGACACTCTCCGTGTCACCATCTGTGGAGAGACCAGATTACAGGAACATAAGTATTTATAACCATTGAATTATTGAACTTAGGCGGTGGTCTTGTAAGAGATACCTTCAGATGAAACTAACATCCTTCCTGTTTTACAGCTTTTGATGAACTGGTGGAAGCCTATAAGGAACAAGCCAAAGGACTTTTGGATGGAGGAGTTGATATCTTGTTAGTGGAAACCATATTTGATACCGCCAATGCTAAGGTGAGACTTCTGGAAAAAACCCACCTCAGTAATATAAGTAAGGAAATTTTTTAAGAGCTATCAGCTAGTGCTTACTAAATACATGAAAAGACTCTTCAGTTGATAGCAAATGGGTAGAATATGAGGAGATGGCTTTTAATCAGCCTTTTCCAGAATGCTTCCTTTGCCTTTTAATATGTGCCATTTGTATCGTTCTGGCTGTCCGTGCCAGCTGTCTGCTTATTCCCAGAAGCTCTGCTGTATTGCAGACCATCTCCAGTGGCATCTCATGTTTGTATTTTTCAATATAAGCTTGTCTGCCGAAAGGATGCTTGTGATGCACACTGGAGAGGGAATGTCCAGTGTATCTGGTTGCAGATGTGCAAAGGCTTGTAAGACAGTTCTATTAAAAGGTGTTTTTTGGGGGGAACTCTGACATCAGGTTTAAAAAAGAACAATTGGAATAGAGGCTTAGAAGGGAAGAGAAGGAAGAAAATGTTGAAATATGCCACATTTCATGTGATTTTGACACCTCCTTCTTTATCTAATAACTACTCAGTGCAGGTGGTGGAGTTAGAGTCCTTAAAACTGTCTTGCAATTTTACATGGAAAAGTCTGGCTGGATGTGCACATGGCATTTCTTTAGACTTTTGCCACAGGCTTATTAATGTATTCAGTGGCATGACTTATCGTTTGCAGATTTGGCCAGTCATGATGGAGGTTTGGCTAGGAACCTGTAGACTTAATGTTATGCTGAGCTCCTGTTCACATGTAGCTTTCTTATCCTAAGGAGGCAGGACATTTTCGGGACCTTCCGAGGAGTCGCTTACAGTCCTTACTGTAAAAATTTGTGGAGATTAGAACCCTTTGGAACTGGGTATCTGAACAGACTAAAGGGCAGTGAGTGTGTAATGAGGATAGTACATAGAACCATGTTTGGGGCGAGGGTTGTGCTGCAGATGTGAGGGAGAAGTACTTGCTGATATGATTTGGTTTCAGAATAGTCTTGGTCTTATTTGGTTACCCTGTGATACTTCCTTTCTACTTGGTACCAAGATGTGTTTTGGAACATCTAGAAAATGTTAGGGATAAGGGTAAAACTTCTTGAGTGTAGTAAGTTCTGGCAGGCCATATAAGGCAGCAAGTTGCATAAACAGCCATAAAAAGTAATAATTAAAGAAAAAGGCAGCAAACCCACAGAAACAAAAATCCTTCCAAACAACAAACTGAAGAATTCCCAAAGCAAAATTAATATTTTGCAACATTTTCTTCTGTAGGCAGCTCTTTTTGCACTCCAGATGTTGTTTGAAGAAGAATATGCTCCCCGACCCATATTTGTAAGTATATTTTAATATTTTACAAGTGCTTAAGCTTGATTTGTGAACAAGCTGAGATGGCAGTTGATTAAAGTGCTTTGAAATGAAGGAAATTAGTATATTGAAAATGTACTTTTTTCACATGATTGTGAAAATAAAACCTCTTACATGAAGAGCTTTGTGAAATCAGCCTTGGGTAGCTCTGTCCAGCTGATCAAGCTGAAGACGGAAGAATGACTTCAGTCCAGTTAATTCTTTGTATTTCTGCAGGAAAGGTCTGACGATGATTTTTTTTCAGGCTTTCTGTCTTAGGGACAATAAGAACCAGTGCTTGAAGGATGAAATGAAGCAAAGTCTGCCATATTTTCAAGTAGCATGAGGTTTCATTTTTCTGTTTGGGTTGTGTCTTATCCCTTTGAGTGGAGCACAGGTCCCTCTGCTTTGACTTATAGCAGTTCAGCCATTTAAGTTCTTCATTTTGTTGTGCATTTAATTCTCCTTTCTCTGTGTTCAATTGATATTTAGGTTTCTGGAACCATTGTGGATAAGAGTGGGCGTACCCTCTCAGGCCAGACAGGAGAGGCATTTGTCATTAGTGTTTCCCACAGTAAGCCACTTTGGTAAGGGAATGTATCATTTCTTCTTTTAGTAAGTTATCTGTAAATTGTGATTCTTTTCTATTTTAACGCCCTACTTGCAGCTAAATGGAAGCTATACAAACTCTGATCATATTTACTCATATGCATTGCTAACATGTTCTACTGTCATTCCCTCAGCAGAAATTGTTTCTAAAGTCAGCTGAATTTTTAATTAATTGCTTTAAATAATCTGGGGGTTTGTGTTTACAGTGAAATCAAAATTAAGTCAAAATCTGAAACTGTAGTTTGCTATCTCCTACTATTTTTGGGTTGTCCGAGGAGCCAATCCCTGGTACAGGCAGGGCTTACATCTCTTTCTTAGAGGGAAGCAGTGCCAACTGGGAATGTTTCTGGGTGTCTTGAATGAGAAAATTGTTAAGATATCATTACGGTGTTCTTTTTACTGAACTCGTACAAAAATGTGGTCTGAGTATTTTTCTCAAGGATGTGCATAGTTATTTTGAGAGCTCCTGATGCCTCCATTTACTTGCATTCTTTTCTGTTCAGACAGAAAAGTTGAAATAAGCATGAGATTAAGTTCTGTGCAAATGGATAATGTGGCAGATTTGGTTATTGTACAAGGTTTTGCATGCCCATTTGAATAGTGTTCCCTGTTTCCCTATTCTTTTGTGTTTCTATATCCTGTTCTACCGTCTTCTTGCCTCCTCTTCCCTCTTTACCATTTTTACTCTCAAGTTGGTTCTTCACACAAAAACTTACGCAGGAAATAGATTTTTTTCCTAAGATATTCTGTCTAGGATCACTAAGTCACTGTTAGTAGTGCACACCATGCACATTGTGATGAGCCATTGTTTGTTTTTACAACAAAATTCCAGCTAAACTGCGCAATCTGTCATCTCAGTGATACAAAAGCAGAAGACTGCATTCACAGCTTTCCTGACTGCCCTTGAGGCTCCACTTTCCCAGACCAGACGGTGTTCCAGAAGTAACATATGGAGGCTCTTGGAACAGTGTAGTAGTTGACTCCTCTCAGCATCACAGCCTGGTGATCCATATTTGGCATGAGTCTGTCTCAGATAATCTTTCTCTAACTCTTGCTTCTCAAGAGAAGGGCACTGGAGAAGAAATCAAGAATTTATTAAAGCATACTTCATAAAAACTATCTTATGGGACTGAATGCTTAGGGCCTGTTTCTCATTTATGTAAAGGCTGCTATACAACACTGTGGCAGAAGGGTTTCAGTGGGAACAGATTGCATTCAATGTTGCTTGTATGGCCAGATTGGTACAGAGTGGCTTTAGGGTTGTGAAAAAGCTGATTAATAGTAGTATCCTAGGAATCGTGTTATGTGTGTTCACATGTTTCTATTTAGGTTTTCTATGCCCTCTTTAGTGTTATTTGACATCCTTAAGTCAGTTTGTTTTGGAGTCCACCCTAAAAAGTGTGAGCATTATGTCTGGTTGATAGAGGTGGTAGCTGAGAAGCTCATGAACTGTGCTTACTAAGTGCTGAAAGATGTGTGGCAGGCGGCTTGCCATGAAAGATGCTCAGATGTGTTGAGATCCTATGGTTGTTTCTACTGTGGTAGTTTTAAGGAGACATAAACTGAGTTTCAGGCCCTAATGTGGGTTTTGTATTGGTCCCAAGGGCACTCTGCAGCCTTAGGAGTTGATGTGTGACTGCTGTGAAGAAATGAGCAAGGGAGGGAGGAGATGTTTGAGATGAATGTTTGATGGTTATTACACTAGGGTAGCAGTGATGGCATACCAGCAACCTGGCTCAGGGCTGCTGGCCCTTAAGGCATAGTTAATAGTTTGCTTTGCTCACATCTTCTTTCACGATGTTGTTGAGTGCTGTGGGGAGATGATACTGGCCACAGAAGCTACTTTTTGTTTCTGAATGAATTTGCATGTCTGTGCTACAGTTTTGAGACAGCTAATGCTTGGATTGTGTCATGGTCATGGACATACTTGTCAGCAACCTCTGTAATGTGTAATCATTCAGGCAGTTTGTAGTGTGGGAGAGTATGAGCTGAAAGCTTGTAAATTGAATGACTTAACAGTAAGAAATACATTGCATTTGTCTGCATTTGATAAGGATAGTCTTGCTAACCATTCTTACCTTACTTTGCTTTGAAAAGCTTGAGGGATGAGCTCCCACTTGGAATAAATTCCAGAGCCTCATTGCTGTAATGAATTGTGTATTCCTTGTTCATACTATTTGTATCCAGGGGATCTGTATGATGGATTCAAATATATGTAAACACCAAATTGGGAAATGAGAATAAAAGCATTATTGTCAAGTTTTTCTGGCCAATGTGAGATGTATTAGAGAAAGCACTTTGAAGGTAGGGCTGGCTGTTGAAAAGACGCAAACAAATATATATGTTTAAAAAAACAAACATATATAACAATTCCCCCAAAGAAAAACAACTCCCTCACTCCTAAGCTATTGGAAGAAGGGGTTTGTGTATTATTTGGTCTTGGTCTGTGACTCTGATATTCAAGGCCCTGGGTTTGGATGTTCCTGTGAGCCCCTCAGATCTTAAGGATTTGTCATTCTGTTCAACAGGTGAATCTGACTGCAAGCATTTATTGCTACAACTTGAGCACTTACCAAGGCCCTGCCTGCTCCTTGGAAATATGGGAAAAGTCAAAACTCATTTTGTGCTCCCAGTCCTGTTCAGAGCTTTATTGCTTTTGACCTCTGTGAAACTAAGTGGGTATACAGGCACTTAATTAACTTGGCCACCTCCACGGCAGCCTCCATGGCTCAGTTATTTGGCAGATGTGACTGTTAGCATTCCTGTTTTAGTGGGTTAGCTTGCATCCTGCCTGAGACTGTTATTCTGGGAAAGGAGAAAACTTTTCTATGTCTTCCAGCAGCACTATGGGCACTTTGGAGCATAAGGTGGTTTCTAGAATGGTATGGAAAGATCAGGAAACATATGTAAGAGATCTCTTACATAGTTTCTGAAAGAGAAATTTCTTTATTTAATACAAGTGGAGACATTTTGAGTGCAAGTCTCATTTATGTATGTGTCATTGAATGAAAGAAAATGTGGTTGTATCTCTTATACTGGTAAAATTGTTTAAGAAGCTTTTTCATTCAAAAATATTTCTGCCGTAGTGCTGTCCCGGTTACTAAGATACAGCAGATTCAGTTGCCCAGGCTTAGTGCTGCCATGAGGCATCTTGGGGGTGGCTCTTGGTCTCTTCCAAGGTTGACATAATTTATGTATAATTTCGAAAGAAAATGATGAGTTAGCAGCTGGAAGCAGGTCTTGCTTTTTCAACCTTTTTTCATACTTTTTCTTGTAGCACAAGACTTCTTTCCAATCTGTCGGTCTCATTCCACTTGTTCTCTCTCTCACCTAGAAAATACAGAGCCATCGTGTTGCTGCAGTTGCTGTCAAAATGCTGCCACTTTCCTCCTGGATTTTGAAATGAAATCTTGATTTACTGTTTCCAGTTCAATTCAGTCCAGCCCCTTTCCCTCTCATACTTTTCTTCCACCTGAGGCTTCTCCTTTTGCAGTCTTGCTGTATTGATGATGATGAATAAAGAAATTGGAGATCAGGTTGGTTTTGTTTTAGATGATTGTGGGAGTTAGCAGTTGCCAGCACTAACATTCATCTGTCTTGTGTGTAAAAGGTGTTTTTACTTCAACATAATTTTTTGAAAATTTATTTTCCAGTATTGGCTTAAATTGTGCTTTAGGGGCAGTTGAAATGCGTCCATTCATTGAAACAATTGGAAAATGTACCACAGCCTACATCATCTGTTACCCCAACGCAGGTGTGTTGGTGCACATGTTCCTATGCTTACAGGCACATGAAATGTAACTAACTTGTTCCATCTCATTAGCAATAATAGAGTTGAAGTAGCTTGAAAAGATGATTGTTTTTACTTTTAAAAAGAGAGTAAGAATATTTTAAACTGCTGAAAGTAACTTGTTAGTTCTATGACAGTGAACCCAGAATGCTTTCTTAAATAATTAATAACCTGTTGAGTAAGGATTGCAAGGGTGATGAGGCATTTTAGTCCTCCTATAATTGTAACTACTTTAAATGTACCTTTTATGGAATTTAATTCTGTTCTTGTGGGCTTTAAACAAATTGTAATACTAAAAAAATCATGTTTCAAGGTCTCCCCAATACTTTTGGTGGTTATGATGAAACTCCAGAAGTGACTGCCAAGCATATAAAGGTATGAAATACTTCTTGTGAGTTTGTCATATCTGACATACTAGTAGACAAGAACTTTTGCTTGTATTCTATGAATATTTGTTACAGTATTGTGGTTTGTTTTTTTTTCTTCAGGTGGCTATATATGTCAGTTGGATTTTTGTAGACAATTTGCTGATAGTGATTTGAGATATCACATTAGGACTAAACTACTTAGGAGACTGAAAACCCTACTTAATTTCATGTCGTACACTAAGCTTTCCTGCAGCTTGATCTGTAGGTGTTACTCATTGCACTCCTACGTTCTTGCTTTTACATTTGGGAATTGTTCAAAAAGCTGAGCGTTTTTTATGAACCTGCAGGATTTTACCAAGTTGTGTGTACAGGAACCACTGATATTGGTGGTATTCCAGTGCAGGGTGTCCTTCCACATGCCACTTGATCTGTGCAGACAGAACTGTGTGTCTGGAGCTGCAGTGTTTCAGTGAGAACACAGTATTTGCTGCATGTTAATGCCCTTTTATAATATAGTATGACTAGTTTTTGATACTCATCCAAGTTTTCATCTGGGGCTTCAGTATAAAATAGGCCAAATTCAAATGTAGTTTCTTAAAATTGGATGTTGAAATTGCTGGTTAGCCTTGGGATTCCACGTCTCAAAACAAATCCTAAAGAGAAGATATAGTGCTGATTGTTTTGTTTTTTTAATTTAGTGCTTTTCTTGTGATCTCCCTGAATTGCTTAACAGATGGAGAAAAATATTTAAATATATATATTAAAAGAGATACCTTTATTAACTTGGAACAAAATTCTCTTTCCTTCCCTTTTACAGACTTTTGCTTTGGATGGTTTGGTCAACATAGTTGGAGGTTGCTGTGGTACTACACCAGCACATATCAGGTACCTCATGTGCTACAGCTTATGGTGGACTGAGAAGTAAACTAAGTGCTGTTTCTGTGGAACAATATTCCATGGTTTGTCTTAGGGTTTCCTGAAAAGATGGATCACTTCAATGCCAATAGGAGCAATATATGGAGTGGGAACAACCTGGCTTTCATAGTTGTGTGTATCATGAAGAATGAGTAGAGGCATGGCTCAAACAAGGATTATACGTCTGTGGTTTTGTCATCTAAAATTGTGTTGGAATTACTTCTCCCTCTATACTGTTGGATAGAATAGACTTCCCATCTCTGCGTTCTTGTGCCATAGGTTCTTTCTCTTTCTGGCAATCTTAACCACAAGGTGAAGCTTAAGGTGCTAGAAGGAAGGAAGTTGTGTGGATGTGTTGTGGAAATGCCTGAACAGAAGATCTAGGAATACCATACAGCTGGTGTTAGTCCTGGCTAGTCAGAAGGAGCATTTCATATCTTTCTTATTGGAAATAAGTCAGTGGGAAAGCGTCCCTTTTTCACTTAAGATTGAAAAAGAAGGGGCCCTTGTGATTCATTTTTACCCTGATATAAACTGGGAAGAATTGGCATGTAAAGGTTTAGAGGACACTGTGTGGTCACTCTTGACTGGAGTGAAAAAAAAGTGAATGTGAGCAGCATGAGTCATTCTGGCATCTGAGAAACTTTTCTCAGTACAAAACAGTGTTTGTCCCTTGTTGAGTTGTTTTGCTGCTGTCATCAGCAATTGCTCAGCTCAGGAAATCATGAATATGGTAAAAGTTGATGTGGTTCTGATATCCTTCAAGTGGCCTGTTGTTATAGTATCTCTGTATTTGAAAAACCTTCAGCCTTGTACGTTCCCTGCAAGTAGCTATGATAGGATCTTCTGGGAGTATGTTTTTGCCTTTGGCCTCACAAAGTGAAAATAGCTAATTAGTCTTGTCTGCTACAGGACTAAATTGCAAATATAGGTATCTGTCTAGTATGTTCTGTTTGACTCTTGTCTGGAGCGATTTAATTTTAGTTGAAAACTTTTCTCTTTACTTTCTTCTTTCTGTAACTCAGGAAAATTGCTGAAGCTGTGAAATTCTGTAAGCCTCGTGTTCCACCTTCTCTCTCTCAAGGATACATGCTGCTGTCAGGTAAAACAGTGTAACAGTTTGAGTTTCATAACTAACACAAGTTTCCTTTATAAATTTATTAACCGTTTTCTGATGACCAGAACAACACTATGAATGTCCAGTTCTACCTGATTCCAGCAAACTTATGCTTGTGTAACCAGATCTAAATCTTACTGTTTTGACCAAAGGACTAATGGAACATTTTATTGAAATCTCGTATAACATAATCAAGCCAGCATATTTACTCTGCAAGTCTCAGTCACTTTGTAATGGTGAAGTATCTTTATCCTCACTTTGCAACATGGCAGGGTCAAGCACAGAGAGATCGGGTAATTTGACTGTAATTAATGGTAGAGCTGGGACAAGATGCTGGTACCCCTGCTGTGAGAGAGCTGCCCTGTGTTGCCTCAGATGTTGATTCAGTCATACTGGAACTGTGTTCCAGCAGTACATCTAGGTCTAGAACATCTTTTGTTTTAGCAAAGTCTAGATCTCTGTTTTCCATAGTCAGGGCCTTCTTTTAAGCCTTTGAGCCATGCACTGAAGTAAAACACTACCTTCATTTTGGTCTGTTATTTTAATCTCAAAGTCAAATCAGTTTAGTGCAAACAAAATAAATCATGGTTGGCCTGTTATGTCATGCATTAGCTTAGTTAGTTCTGCTGTAGTTTGTTTGCTTCTGCATTGCCTGCTACCCAAGGGTCCAACTTGCCTTGTTTCTCTGAACTTGGGTACATAGTTAAGAGCTGTCCTTGTTAGTCATTTCAATGGGCTGCTGCTTCTCTTATGGTGGTAGAGTCATGGTGTAACATAGTTGAAAGTTGAGAGGTGTGTATGTGCATACACACTGATGTCCAAAAATCATAGCTTCACATTTATATTGGACAAGTTGGCTGTTGTTTATTACGGGTCAGGTAAATTACTGACTGTTACTGAGGAAGGCATATATGTTGGAACTCATTTCTTTGCATTGCTTTGCTAGTTGCTCGTTAGAGCACTGACATGCTGAGAAATCACTATTCTTAAAAGAGACAGACCTCTATTTTACAGCTTAAAAAAGGGATTTTGTCTTTCTTACAGAGTTTTTTCTTTCCTGTTTTTAAAAATATGTTAAAAAATATCTTTTTAAGGTCTGGAGCCATTCAGGATTGGGCCATACACCAACTTTGTTAATATTGGCGAACGCTGCAATGTTGCAGGATCACGGAAGTTTGCTAAACTCATCATGGCAGGCAACTATGAAGTATACATTTTAACAATAATCTTTATAACTGATGCTCTTATTTTTCATTGCTCCATTGCACTGTGTTATTAGTTGTTTGTTTTACTGGCACAAAGTACTATTCTACACCAGTTACAAGATTAAGAAAACACAGAGAATTTGTTTTCTCACTGTTCTTTGTTTCTCTGCTTACCAGCTGCTTATAGAAGGGTTTTACAAGGACTTTTTTTTTTTGACAATTATTACAGGAAACATGACTTTCCATTTTTATTAAGTTATACAGCTGATGAGGTTTTAGAAAATGTCCTGGTCTGTACTGCATCTATGGTTTGATTTACAGAGAGGGGAATAAAGAAAGTGGGCGTAATCCCCTCTCAGCATATGAGGTACATTTTTTTTGGGACAGACTGCGGCGCTGTGCAGTCTTTGCTCTTTCCCTCCCTTCTCCAATCCTGGTCAGCATTGTGGTTGCATCTAATTGTTATATACTTTGCTGACTCCAGCATGCTACATGAGAGTTGATATAGAAAAAGATGCTTAGAAAATAATTGCTTTCTTGAAACCTCTGCAGGGCAGAAATGAAGAGACTGAATGGCTCATTCTTTACTGGTGTAAATTATTATTGTAATGCTGAAACAAATAGTAGAGTAACTTGGGAGCTGAGACTCTTCCTCAGAGTATGTTCTGATGTTACAGTTGATGCAATCAAACTGCCTTAGTTTGTTTTTTAGGGAGTCTGACTCTTAAGCTCATAGAAGTCATGGAGCAGGTTAGACCTGTTAAATAAAGAGAGCTTTAAACACAGGTTGTTAGGGACTCTGCTGAATGACAAAAAAGCTAAAGTGACCAGACATGAGTGTTCAGATAACTATGTAGGCTGGAGGAAAAGCTTTACTTTTCTTTCTTAGCAGTTGTGATTATTTTGCAGCTGGAAGAAATGTCACTCTCCAAAAGTTAAGTACCCTGCGTTATAAAAAAACAGAGCTTGTGATGCAAGACCCTTATTTCATACCATCACAGAGACTGTTTTCCTGTAATCTTGTGCTATCAGAAGTCCTTGTTACCATGCAAATCCTAAACCATTCAATTAAGCATATGACCAACAGTCTACAGGCAGTGAAACTACCAGCACTTTAGGTCTCTGGCGTCACGTTTTGTGAACAAACTAGTTATAAGTTGTCCCATATTAACAACTGTTGTGTATTGTTGTACATCAGAGGCCACTTCCTTATTTTTGTATGGGATGTCTTACAAACTTTTAAATTTTTGGCTGCATGCTTAGTTTGGGGAAGTGAAATCTTATCCTGAGAAAAAACTAGAATTTTCTGCTACTGACTTGTTTTGGTTTTTTACTTTGTTCTTTAGGAAGCCCTAGGTGTAGCCAAAATGCAAGTTGAGATGGGGGCCCAGATTCTTGACATCAATATGGATGATGGGATGCTGGATGGCCCTGCTGCAATGACCAGATTTTGTAACTTGATTTCTTCAGAACCTGATATTGCAAAGGTTGTAATTGAGTCACAATAAAGAACATTTTATTGAGTTGTAAATTGCCTCAGAAGATGTTAATACTGTTTTATTTAGTAACCAGTTTAGGTGCTTCATAAGTAAATGTAGTTGTTCCCCAAGAGGAAAAGGTGCTGTAATAGGGAAGGCCTTTGGGTGAAACAGAGGCTTTAATATTGTATGTTTTCAAATAAGTATATGCTAGTCCTTTTCACTGGTTAGAAAAGCTGAATGCAGGTTCATTTTGCAGCACTTATGAGCCATAATCTGTATATTTGCAGTGCATAACAGTATTGCTTTTCACAAAACTTAAAGATGCTATGAATATAGGATGGTTTTAAAAGGTAGTTCTGCAATGTGCATTCTCTAAAAATGAGTATCTCAATCAGAAACACAAGATAATACAGGGAGAAGTAGAGATCTCGATATGATATGTGATTGAGTTGCCATGGAAGCTCTTGGGTTAAACTTGCTCTGAGTTTTGCGTTTAAAGGAAAGTGAATCATGTGGAAACTTTTATTCATAAATGCCGATTAGTGTTATGGGATTTTTATGTCCAAATGGGCAAAGAGCACATGGAACTGTGTATGTATTGAATGTATTCTCCTGCCTTACTTCTCTGTTATTTACAGGTGCCGTTGTGCATTGACTCCTCGAATTTTTCAGTGATTGAAGCAGGTTTGAAGTGTTGCCAAGGGAAATGCATTGTAAATAGCATCAGCCTGAAGGAAGGTGAGGAAGACTTTTTGGAGAAAGCAAGGAAAATTAAATTATATGGAGCAGCTGTGGTTGTTATGGCTTTTGATGAAGTGGGGCAGGTGAGTGTTGCTTTAAAGGAGAGGTATTTTTTCAGGAGTGTGAGGCTTCCTTATTCTTGTACAAGACAAAGTTGTTTTGTTTCATTGACAAAGTTGATTCAAAAAGGTCTGTATAACCTTAGCAATACTTTTGAATCTGATTTCTAGCAATTTCTTATGATCTTCACATGTTTAAGGAATCCAGTAACTTTAAGTGTAGCTCTGCTAATACAAGAGCATGTCTCTTGCTATTCAGCCATGCTGAATTCTTCCTTCATAAAAGAGATTTTAAGTTCAGAAACTATGTTTTGCATGAAAGTGGAATCTGTGAATTAATTTAGATATGTCAAAACCCACGTATTAAGCTTTGCAGGATGACGAAACATTAAGCAGTGAGGTTGTTTTTTATGAGTTGAGTCAAAACTCCAGGCATAGGGGTGGTGATATTTTAATACAAAAGTCGTATATATAATCCTTTTCTAATGTTTGCAATGTTCAGATTCTAAGTCTTGAGTCACTGGAGCTGTAAATGGTTCCTGGAGAGTTTATTTTTTGTGTAGTCTGTAAGTTTCATGTCAGAATTCTTTTTCTTCACTAGGCAACAGAAACAGAAACCAAGATTGCAATCTGTTCCAGAGCTTATCATCTCCTTGTGGAAAAAGTGCACTTCAATCCAAATGATATAATATTTGATCCTAATATCTTGACCATAGGAACTGGAATGGAAGAACATAACCTTTATGCCATAAATTTCATCAATGCTACTAAAACCATAAAAGTGAGTTGTAAGCTTATTTTAAGTTGAAATTGGTTGCTAACATTACTTAAAAACCCAAACCCCCATAAAACAGAAAAACACCCACCTCTCAAAAACAACGGCAAAACACCGCTGCAAGATGTTGCACATTTTATCTTAGCAAGAATAAGCTTAGCTTATTCTTCTGAAGGGCAACCATTCCCAATACGGCTGTATTTCCAGCAGAACAACTTCAAGTAGTTCTGTATTTCAATCCACTTTCTCTTCTGTAAATATACTACCTTAATTAGTGAGGTAAGAATCACATTCATGTGCTAGCTAGAAGGACCTCTTTGAAGCTGCAGAAAGCTGCCTTTTTAAATAAAATTCCTGTTTCTGTGAAAGGGATTTTTGCAGTAACTTGACTTTTTATTTAGCTAAAATGTGTGGAAGAAAGTACAGCAGCGAAAAGCATCACCTAAATGGAGCCAGGGAAATGCACTATTGGGTTTCACAAGACACTTCGATAGGTCAGGAGATCCTCTGTCAGTAGCAGTCTGGGGCATGAGCAGGCTATTTTGTCACACTGGTCTCCTGGAAGGGGGGGCTGCTTAGCTGCTCAGCTGCAGTCTGCTTCTGAGACATGCAAGCAGGCAGGCTGGCTGCTACTGTTTCCAGAGGAGTGGGGAAAGGAAGAGCCAAAAGTAGGTCTGCATGGGGAAAATAGGGAAAGCTGCAGTGGGAGGACTGATGCGTTCAGAATAGCACCTATGTCTATGAAACCACGGTTGCTGCTTATGCGTAACTAGGCTGGATCTTTCCTTTACTTATATCTTTTTCTGCAGAGATTTGAATTGCTTTTTATGAATTCGAGTAACTGGAAGGATCTGGAACAGGGAAGACAAAGGGTGCATAGCCAATGCACTGAGCTCAGGAGCCAACTGTTTTATGAATTGAATGCTTTGCTTAGATTTCCTTTTTGGAAAGCACTTTTCTAAAAATCTGTGTGCACTTCCTATAGGAAACACTGCCAGGAGCCAGGATAAGTGGAGGTCTTTCCAATCTGTCTTTCTCCTTTCGTGGAATGGATGCCATTCGAGAAGCAATGCATGGAGTGTTCCTTTACCACGCAATTAAGGTATGATGTGCTTTTGGCTTCCATGTGTTTGCACTTGGCAGGTGTGCAGTTCCATGTCTGACAGCCCTTTCTGGGGGATTCTCTGTTTTTCTTCAGTATGGCATGGACATGGGAATTGTGAATGCTGGGAGTCTGCCGGTGTATGATGATATCCACAAGGAATTACTACAACTGTGTGAGAATCTAATCTGGAACAAAGATCCTGATGCAACAGAGAAACTTTTACACTATGCTCAGGTAACTTTCAGTTTTAAGCTTTGACTAGTAGTTAGTTTAGCACCTGGGCTTGAACACCTCCCTGCAGATGATAATATAAACTGCATATGTCAATATAACAGTGGGTGTTAGAATTTACTGACAATACTACAAGTGGTTCAGTTATTAATGTAGAATAAAAAGAAATGTGTGGTAGATTGAGACTCTCCAATTTCATAGGTGCCATGGAAGATCTGGTACAGAGTTCTTCATATGCTTCAGGAGACCAAGCTGCATAGGCATTCTTTAAAAAAAACCAAAACACACCAAAACCCAACAAAAAAATAAGAAGCAAAAAATCCCAAACGAACTTCCCCCAAACCAAGAAAGCCCTCACAAACCGACAGAAAAACCAAACCCAGAAGAGGCCAACCCCAACCAAGCTAGTCTTGGTGCTGGAACTTAATTGACAAGTGCACTGTGGGAGACAGAGTAAACCTTTCTCTCTGGTGGTAATAGTTTGTTTGGAGTAGAGGTAAAAGGTGAAGTAGTTACTTGTGGTTTGTAGCTGTGGCATAGATTTCCGGTTCATGTAATGTGTCAGGATGAGAATCAGCTATTTAGTGTTTTTGAGATGTTGTAATGACGGTGGTGATAAAAGACAAGATTATACAACTGAAGGTTTCAAGATTATCATTCGTAAGACAACTGGTGCAATCCTGTTCTGAATGGAAGATACAGCAAAAATCTCTCTCGGTTAGGTGGCTCTTAGGTTGAAGTGCACAAGAAAGTTTGCTTGTCTGTTTTGTAGCTCCTGGAGATATTATTTCTGTGCAGTTTTATTTGCTTTGTAGTTTGTCCTATGGTGGTGGTGCATGCTTTATAGTAACAGTGGCAGTGTTTTGCAAACCAGTACAGGGAGACACTCTCTGTCTGTTGTACTTAGGCTATTTTAGATGGTGCTCATAGTGTCTAAGCAATTCACCTGAGTGTGATCTTGTCTAAGTGGAGTGGCACCATTGGGGTATTCAAGGTTGCATAAAGAGGAAGAAAAAAAAGGAGAATTAGAAAGGGATTCCTTAAGCAGTGTTTCTGCAGAAGGCAGAATGTGAATTTAAATGGAGAAATGATTAATTTAAAAGTAGAAATGAAAGTGGATGATGACTTCCAGGTCTATAAGTTTGGGAAGCTGTTGTTGGAATCTCTGCTTTTATTTGTGGTGGTAGTTTTATTGTGAGAGTAAAATAGCGCAGTTGCAAAAAAGAGGAGCTTAATCCTTGCAGGTTTAGGGCATCAGTCTTCATTTGAAGATTGAAATAAAAAACATTTTCCTTAAAGTATACAGCTTCAGACATTCTCAAACTGAAACTTCGTTCCATTTATGACAATGAGAGTTGTGCTTCCAAAGGCAGGTTTTTTCATCCTCATTATTTGGTATGATCAACCTGTTTTTAAAGATTTGCATATAGTGCTTGTCACTGTGGTCCCTGCATGCTGACCCTACAGCTTCATGTTATTTTTAGGTTGGAATGGTTCCCTTGCTAAAGTGTCTGGCCAGAGGTTGAGGAGCACTTGGTACCGTTTCAATGAATCACAGAAGGGCTGAAGTGGAAAGGGACCTCTGGAGGTCATCTAGTACAACCCTCCTGCTCAAAGCAGGGCCAGCCACGGACATGTCCAGTCAAATTTTAATTTAACTTAGAATGAGGACTTTACAAGATCTCCAAGCAACATTTTCCTCCTTTCATTCCCTTTTTATAAACTAGATGTATGCGGGGAATAAAATCAGGCAACAGGAAGCTGTGAAGTTAGCTAACGTTCATATAAACATGAATGAAAACTTGTTCTGGTTTCTGTTCCCATGAGTGTGATATTGTTTCCATGGCTTTATCTTTAAAAACTTGCTGATGAGCACTCAAAAGTATATGAGGCTCGTAAGGCCTGAAAGATGTCAGATTATGTCCAGTAACTGAGCGAGGGAAAGCAATTACTTGCCTGAAGTGTGATGGCTGAATTAATGGATAAGGTGCTCTTCCATAAGCCTTTCTGAGGTGGGTGGTCATGAACTTTTTTGCACTGTGAAGCCCTTTTGGCCTCTGCATTCATAGCCAAGGGGAGCATGAGGGTGAGACAAAGAGAATATGTGGTGGTTTGGGACAGTCTGTGTGCATGACAAACAGTAGTTTTGTGGGCTGCCTGATTGAAAACATGTCTGTGATATGCAGTAACATAACCTATTCCAGCAGAAACTGAATTAGAGCCAAATTAATTAGAATTTTAAAATTAAGTGTAGTGTGCGGGCGAGGAATCAATTTAAATTATGTTCCCAGAAGTGAAACCCTTAGGATTAGTAATTTCATCATTTTTAGGAGCGTAAAAATTATCAAACTGCTCTCCTTTTCTTTTTAGTAACTTTTTATTTTACTTTATTTTGTTTACATTTTCACTGAGGTACGTACCCTTTGGGATGTAGTTCCCTCTAAGTGCCTATAGTACATCTCAGGTGTTTGCAGCGTGATTTGCATGTACATAAAAAACCTTTTGAATAGTCTAAAATTATTTTATGACTCAGTATTGAAATTACCTAAATTTTTCTAAAAGTAAAGTCCATAATTGTAGTTTTTGTGCTTACAAGCTCCTCTGGATGTCTCTCTTTTTCAGAATCACGCCCAAGGAGGAAAGAAAGTTGTACAGACTGATGAGTGGCGTAAAAGCTCTGTGGAGGAAAGGCTGGAATACGCTCTCATAAAGGTAAATCTGTGCAGAAAATCTGTCCTACCCATCAGCTCTGAGAGACATGATCTCAACTAAGACTTTAAGGGACATACTTGCCTTTAAAAGTTCTTCAGCTGCTGTTCTTTGACAAGCTATTAATTAATAATTAATAATATATTTAACTGCTCTGTTTAACTTCAATAACAGAAAAAACTATAGTGGTTTATCTTTAAACTTCACAAGTTAAAGTCTTTGATCTTTAGTATTTTATTCCACTGTGTTTGTAGAAACATACTGCTTTTACTTTGTGACATACTGCTTTTACTTCCTAGGGCTTTTTTTGGTCCTTTAGTGGTACTGCACTGAGTGGCATTTGTGCTGTGGAAGCAATCTTTGAGTGTTGTGTTCTTCTTATGGCATGGTTGAGAAAAATGAACAAATCTGTTAATAGTGGGAACTTGCTTTGAATAACTTTATATGCCTAAGAAGTGTAGTGTTTTGTTTCTTAAGAAAGCTTATTTCCAATACACATTTGAGGTATTCTTAAAGACTATCAGTATCTAAAGCATCTACTTGTACTTTCTGTGTGATTTCTTTTGTCTTTTTTTGGGAGAAGGCAACTAAATGGAAGTTGTACTTCTAGCAAGATAAAAGCTTCTCAATTTTTTTCCCAGGGCATTGAGAAGTATGTCACTGCAGACACAGAAGAAGCAAGATTAAATCAGGAAAAATATCCTAGACCTCTAAACGTAATTGAAGGACCTTTGATGAATGGCATGAAAATTGTTGGTGATCTTTTTGGTGCAGGGAAGATGTTTCTGCCTCAGGTAATGAGAAAATAATTTCATATATTTTACTGTTTTTCAAAAATTAGTATTGTAAAATGTAGCCAAAACATTCTATGCTGGCTGTTTTTTCAGATAAGAGGAATTGTAAAAATTCAGTTGCTGCTGAGAAACAGCGATTTTCATGTTTTATTTTGCAACCTGACTTCCTTTATGTAGGATTATGTGTTTGTTTCCTTTCTTCCTGAGTATTTTTGCTTTATTTGAAACACAGTTTTAAGTCTAAGCCCATGAAAAAGAGCAAGAGAGATAAAAGATCCAAATAAAAATTACTGCATTTAGCGCCTTCCAAGTCTGGACCTGTTTGTAGCTTTCAGTTCTGTTGCGAGTGGTCCAGGAGGCTCCACTGTGCAAGAAAGTGTCATGTAGATCCTTAGCCCAGCCTGCTGCCACAGAATAATCTGCAAAGCTGGAACCTGAGTCTGCAAATGAAGTTTCATTTATTGCTTGAATGGGTATAAGAGAAAGCTAGGGGGAAACTGAAGCTATTCCTATACCTTGTCTTTATTGTTTATTCTGCCCCCCCCTCCTTTATCTGTGCAGGTGATAAAGTCTGCTCGAGTTATGAAGAAAGCAGTTGGCCACCTTATTCCCTATATGGAAAAAGAAAGAGAGGAAAGGAGAGCCAAACGAGGCAGCATAGAGGAAGAGGCAAGATACAGTCTGTAACTCTGTCACAGCATGCTCTGACAAATATAGGAATTATTTATTACTAATTATTTTTACTGCCTGGAGAGTTGATGCAGTCTTATGCAAACTGACAATCTTGGCATAATTTGAAGTTGGTCTGAAATTCATGAAGTGCAGATCTTGTGTTATCACAAGTTTCCTGATCGGTGCCATAAGCCTTTGTAGGCCCTTTATACTGATGTAACTTAATTTCTTGTATTTTTGTAGGCATTTAGTTGTAGTGTTACTTATTCATGATACTTCTAACTTCATGGCAGATTTTGCCACTTGCTTCTACTACTTCTGCCCTTGCTGAACTCTGTAACTCCCTTTCCATGTTCAAAGCCTGTCACCTTGTTTCTCTTTATTCAGCCCTTCCCTACTTCATAGCCCTTATCATTCTTCCAGCTAAACAAACCAATTTCTTCCACCCTTTTTCTTCACAGATTGTGACTTCAAGAGATGTTGTTATGATAGAAGAGTATGCTCACTGCATGTGTAGCCATGACCAACTTGCAGGGGAAAAGTGTTATGAAAACAGGGTCTGACTATAGTTGTCTTCTCATGTGTGTTTTGCCACCAGTTTCTGAAAATTACTTTTTATCTAATATGTAAAATATATTTTAAAGTACCCAATGATTTTTGGATTGCTGTGGGCCTTTATTGCAGTTCCTGTTACGCAGCCGGTTGCTGATGCCTGAGAGTAGTTTTATCAACTACCTGTGAATATACTTGAAGTAACTGCTTCCAAGTTTGGTAAATGGAATATGTGATAGGAGCAACAGAAAAATGAAGATACAGGATGTACCTTGTTTGTCCATACTGACAAGACTGTATTCAGTAGAAAAGAGAGTTGAGATGAATTGGACAAAATCCCATTTATATTACTCGTGTCTGCTGTTTTTACTATATTTATAATGTGATAGGTGCTTATGGTTTTGGTTGTTAAATATTTTTCTTCTTCTCTTGTCTTTCTCTGACTATCAGATTTAGGTTTGATGTACATTTACATTTTCTTAGTCCTGTGGAACCTTACCTTGTCTTCATGAGTTCTCAGAGACAATAGCTTTAATCAGAACCTAGTTTTTAACACAGACAAAAAAGGAAGAACAGCAGAATTTTTTCTAAACTGTGATATTTGTCTATTTCCTTTGGGTTCCCTTTTATGGATTTTTGAATGGTTCCTAATTCTTCCCTTGAAATCTTCTTACATGACATCTTTCTACTTGCTGTGGATATGTTGTGTAATTGTCCAGCATAAATGTAACAAATACAGTAAATAATTTAGAAAGAAAAATGACCTGATAATCAAACCTGACTAATCTTAATGGAAGCAGGAGAATACCTGGTCTCTTTTCCCATGCTCTTTGTGGATGCCTTCTCTGCTGTATCTCAAGTGGATCTGTTCTTTGGCTGTCACGAGTTACCTTTCTATGTGTCATCTCTCTCCAGCTCATGCTGTTCCCTTTTATTTTAATTCAGATGGCAATGCTGGTATTTTGCACCTTCTGGTTTGTTCTGATGCTATCTAAAGTCATTGAAAATTGTTGCCCCATTGCTTCCCTGAACACTGGATTAGGATCTTCTCTGAATCATCTGGGACTTAATTCTCTGGTTATAAGAAGTGAAGTGGAATTTGGGAGGTTCTTAAAAAGATAGCAAACACTCTTGAAGAAAGTGTAGATGTTCTGGTGGCTGAGGAGAACAGGAGGGAAAAGACAGGACTTCTGTCCTCCTGCTTCTTCTACCTTCTGCTGGGAAAGGGATGTAATGCCTTCCTCTTACAAAAATATGTTGTCACTGTGTAGAGAATTGGGGAGTGAGATAAAAGCAGCTGCGTCTGTCTCCAAAGTTAGATGTTGACTTAAAGGAAAATGATTTGCAGACTCTGGTAACTGATCTGTCTGATGTTACCCAGGCTACTGTAACCTCCAGGACTGTTTTAGTCACAGACTGCCAGGAAGTGCAAAGCATTGATAGTTACATTTGAGGATAAATAGCTGTGGCTGCAGATCTCTATGAAGATTAAAAAAAAGAAACCCTTTGGATGTGTGCCCAGAACTTGAGGACCTCCTTGCTTAAGACAATTGAAATCACAGTGTGCCCTAAATAGGGTTTATTTAAAGTGGCATGTGCTCTGACCCATGCTGTTTGCTGCACAGCACAGATTTTTCTTCCTGTCATGTGCAAAGCCAATTTGTATTAAATTTTTTTTTATATCAATCACTAATTAAATCATCATTAGTTATTAGGTGTGATACAATGTGGGGCAGCACTTTTTGTTTTTTCTCCTGTCCTTGATTAATCTCTTTCCCCAAATTCCTCTTACATTCCAGCAGTATATTTTCAGCTGCAAAATTTTTGTTGATGTACTGAGATGGCTGACTTACAGACCTCCATCTTCCCTTCCCTGTTCCCAGTCTTCTGTAAAACAGAAGCACTGGGAAAATAATAGATTTTGGTAAACAGCAGCATTGGTGGGGATCCAGAGATTTTATTCAACAAATGTGTTAGGACCATGGGAAATACTAATATCATTCTTGGTAATATATAAAGATTTTTTTTAACCCATAATATTGCAACTACAGAAGGCAATGTAGGTTCATGAAAGAGAGAGCTACTCAGGATGTCCAGAAATATGACATGCTTCATAGAAGGATAATCATTCGGTTCTGCCATCTGCAAAGGAGATGAGATACTGTCTGGAAAAATATTTTGTAGTTCTGCATAGAATATGCTCTGTACAATTTAAGTAGTTGCTTACTGCCATCTGATTCTGCACCAACTCAGACGTACCAGTGTTATAGCCTGGAGCTGCTCCAAATGACAGCAGTGATTATACAATTAAAAATGTATTGCCGTGTCCTGTGTCCTGGTGGAGAACTGCTATGGGAAGTTTCACTGTTGCACTGTTGGTAGCACCCTTGGTCAGGCTGAGTGCCATCTAACCGAGGACCTTCTTGTGACAGAACAGCTTCCCTTCTTCAAGCAGATCCTTCTTCCAACCCGTTTGTTCAGCTTGGGTAATCTGAAGTAGTGTGATCACTGCACTGAAATGTCTCCCTTGCTATTTGTGTTGCATAAAAAATGGTCTCTTAGCTTTTGCTAATTCCTCTAATGTTGCTCTAATGCTAATTTCCTTCTAATGTTGCTGTTTCCTTGTTCTTCTCAACATTGCATTGAAAGATAGATCTTGATGCAGAGATAGGCATGTTATTATGAGTATTCATGCCCTTTTGTTCTAAATATTTAATCTATTTAATCTCTTTATTGGTGAGGTGTATATTTGGAGCAGAAGTACCTTAGGAGTTCAGTTATTGCACTGCACAAAACGCTATCCAGATCTGAAATAGTTTTATCAGCTATTTTGTTTTTTTAAACACAGATTTTTGAATAACATCCATGCAATTTGCAAGAATAATTCATGTGCAAGTTTCAATTACCTGGATCTTTTAAAATAATTTTTATAATTTACTGTATTATCTCCACTATGCTTTGCAATTACTACAAAAGGAATTTGGGACATGGATTGGGATTGCACTGTTGAAGAATCTGTACAAACATACTGAGGCTTCTGAGTAATTTAACTCTTGTGTTATTTCTTCAACTTGCAGGATCCTTATCAGGGTACAATAGTATTAGCAACTGTGAAAGGAGACGTACATGACATTGGCAAGAACATTGTGGGAGTTGTTCTGGGCTGCAACAACTTCAGGTAAAGAGACTAACTGTGAACACAACTGTATATGCATAGATAATTAATACCTTAGACTAGCTTTAGCTGTGGTGATAGCAGAGATGGGCATTTCTTGGGAATTGTCCTCTATTCCCCAAGTTGTGATTGGGAACACAGATCATGGCAGCTTTACTAATGAGTGGGGCAAGATGGAGTATTGCCTCCTCCTTTAATACTGTGTTTCCTAATAAATTGGCATCTGAGGTGAATGCAGTTTAACATCAGTGGGAACATAAATAAGAACATCAGTTTTTGTATTTGTTTTATTTCAGTTAAATGTAATAAGTATGATGTTTTATAAGTATAATGTCTGAAGAAATGAGATACAACAATTGCAGTGGGCAGTACTGTGTGTGGGTTGCGTTGAGAAAAAAGAAAGTCTTGTAAGATTAGAATGAAACTTCTAATGTGTTTTTCAAGCTGTTTGTTAACTACGAGATTTAAAAACTTGCTGGGGTATGTTTTGTTCAATAAGAGGTGAGTTTCTGAACTTCAAAAGTTAGAACTTCAAGAAAAGTCAGGTCTTTCATGGCCTGTCTATGCACAGCAGGGTTGGCAACAGTGCTGGAAGGAGTGGTCACGTTCCCATCAGTGCCCTTTGTCAAGGGTCTGTCAGGTGTTGCACAAAGCTGAATCACCTTTGGAACTCTGTCTTATCATTCATTCCTTTAGTTTTGCTTTGACTTTGAGTTGTCATTTGCTCTAAAAAGAGCCAAAATTATCCCTTTATTTTAAAGCACAAAGTGTTGAAGGCAGTAGCAGAGCTGTGTATATGCAATATATTCAGTTTAATTTCCTCTTGAAATTCTGTCGATTGGTTTCAGGCTTTCTTGAGCTTTATTTACACTTACTGAACTGAAGCCATAGAGTTTTCTGTCACCATGAGTAGTGTGAGTGAGGCTGAATGAAAACAGCAGGCTGGGGTGGCTTACTTGAAAAAATAAAAACCTTAGCAATGGCTAGGGTTAATAGGATTAAAATGGTAATAAGGGAAGTGCAGTGTCTCATTTCATAAAATGTAAACTTTAATAAGGCATAACTTTGATGTGAATCATCTTATATTCCTAATATAAGATATGATGTCCACAAAACCTTTTTATGTTATCCAAATAATGTCAGAAATGCCATTGCTGTTGACAGCCCTGGTAAGCAGCTAAGCACCAACCAGTCACTTCCACACAGCCAACCTCAGTGGGATGGGGAAAGAGGAAAGGAAGAATGAAAGCAAGAAAAATTGTGAAGGGAGAAGAATGTTTAACAAGTGAAGAGGAAGTGAAAGAAGAGAGAAAATAAAAACAAAACAAGTGATGCTAAGGCAATCCCCTTGCACCTCCCATGGGTACACTGGTGCCTAGCCAGTTCCCGAGTCAAAGATGGCTAACCCCTGCTAAACCCCTTACTCTCCTTTTTTATTCTGAGCTTGACATCATATGACATGAAATATTTCTATGGTTAGTTTGGGTCATCTGTCTGGTTGTGTCTACTCACAGTCTATTCCTTGGAGGGTTAGAGTAAGAAACAGAGAAGACCTTGATGCTGGGGTACTGTTCATCAGTAGTTAAATTTTAGAATGTTAGCAGTATTGTTTTGGTCACAGATCTAAAACACAGCACCATACCAGCTGCTGTGAAGAAAATTAACTCATCTCAGCCAGACTTAGTGCAACCACAAAAACTTATTTAACTAAAAAAAAAGCCTCTTACACTTGAATTTTCTTAACTACTATGCCATCTGGAACTCTGACTTATTGAAAATTTTGCCCGACCCAGAGATGTTTCCTATATTAAAATTCCCAAAAGTAGTCTTAAGAGAAACAAACAAAAATCTCAATTTTAACTTCAATTTTAGGTCAGCTATTTACGGTAAGGGAAATGTATTTGCCCTTTAGCAGATATTTTATTTATTATTTAAAGGATCGTGTGTCATCTCACTTCTTTTCACAGAGTTATTGATTTAGGAGTCATGACTCCATGTGATAAGATATTGAGAGCTGCTGTTGAGAACAAAGCAGGTATAGAGAGATTTCATTAGTACTTCTGAATTGTTTGATTTTTAAACCACACTTGCATTTTTTATTGCTGCTTATTGCATTCCTATGCTGTCTATGATTTGGTCAGACTATCTTCAGAGAAATCAGAACTGCTGCATTAACAATATTAATTATTTAGCATTTGGCACTTCTGTGAAACTTAGCCCGAGGAGTTGAAACCCTGTATCAAAAGGACAATTCCATGAGAGATTCTTTAGTATTTGTTTTACAGATGGATAAATGGAGCCTTGAAATGGTTTAGGTAACTCCTTGTTGGGTCTTAAAGCAGTGAAAGAACTTGGCATTTGGCTTGCCAGATCAGTGAGTGTGAAAGCAAGAATGAATTGTTGTAATAAATAACGAACTTTCTGAAACAAGTTGCAGTTGCTTTGAAACAGTCTACTGCATCTTGGAAAAGATAAATTGTGTGGAACATAGATGGTGAAGTTTGAAAGTGTTTCCAAGAGCAGAGCTTATAATTATTGTGTCTTATTTCGGTCCTCAGTGCTGAGCTTCTGAGGCTTGGAGCTTGCTTATCAAAAGTACCGTTTATTTATTGTTGAAACCAGAGCAGTAGATGTTCACCAGCTGTGAAGACTGGGAAATATCTTAAACTGGGGATTTGGAATCATTGTCATTCTTGGAAAGCTTTTACTTTTTAATTGGGTCAAACCTTCCTTATAGGCTCACGACTACCCTGCTTTTTATCTCATTTTTTTCTATCTGACACATGAAGTTATCTGGTGTATGAAATAAACCTTTCTGTAATAATTTCTGTGTCTTTCTAGAGTGGATTTGCTAAACCCCTTGTGTATGTGTGTTTGTAAATTTGCAATAGATATAATTGGCCTGTCTGGTCTCATCACCCCATCTTTGGATGAGATGATTTTTGTCGCTAAGGAAATGGAGAGATTGGCAATAAAGATTCCTTTGCTGATTGGAGGAGCAACTACTTCTAAGTAAGATATCTCAATTGGGAATATGGGCAATATCTGTGAAAATAGTGTTAAGTAGGGAAAAAGAAAATTTACAGCCATTTTTTTACCCCTTTCCCCATTTTTCTGTAACATACATACTGGTATGTATTTACTTATGATTGACAGTTACTTCTTGTTTTAGAAATCCTAGAATACAGAGGTAAAATGTAGTCAGGACATAACAAATAATGGACATCTTAAACATTTAATTTTTACAAGTGTGTATTTTGCAAGTGTATATTGTATGTGGAAGTACTGTATTTCCTCTAAAAGTTCATGCACATACGCGTGTGAATACAGTTCTGTTCTTCCAACAGCTTGAATGTTCTACTTTGATTCATCAAAGTATTCCAGAAATGCAGGATTTTGAGACTAGAAATGATCATGTTGACATCAGGGAGCTATTATCTTTAAGGAAGTTACTGTATTTTCCTGGATCGTTGTTTAGAAAGCTGATGACTAGGCTGAGTCTCCAGTCCTGTTCAAACAGGCCTATAGGGGATAAAGTCTAGCTGCTTGCTTTGAAATACTTAGCATGTTGCATTTGATAGGCTGAGCTTTTCTGTTGATATCTTGTTCTCTCAGGTCTGTTCAAATGAAATAATAGAGTTACTATGATTTCCTGAAGATCAGTGTTGACAGCTCACTGACACCTAGTCTTAACATTACCACAGATGTGTTTTGGGCACGTATAATGGCCTTGGGTCACGCTTTGCTGACTCGTTTAGGTTGCAGTGTGCTTGAGTAGGTGACAGCTCAGAAGACTGCAGAGGTCATTTTTTGTGTAGCTGGTAGTGGTGTTGCTTTTGTTATCAGAGCAGCACATATTGTAGCCAGACCTATTCTGTATTTCTGTCTTTAGCAAATTGTCTCATAATCTGACAGATGGTGGAGAGTAGGCTCACTACCAGTCTTTATTGTTCCTGTAATTATAATGCAAGGTTCACTGTATTCTTTTTCTCCTTCTCCCTGTGAGTCTCTTCCTACGACTTTGATACTGACAACAAACATGGAGGGTTTTTCCTTAAAAAAAAAAAAAAAAAAAAGCAGGAGTTGAGTGAAGGGAAGGCTTTATTCTAGGTGGAGGTCTTAGGAGAGCCCTTTCTTCAGATCATTTCAGTGTTTTCACACGAGGCATTGTGGTCTTGTAATCCATGTCAAATAACCACCATCAAACAATTTTGTAGAATTTATTCACAGAGATGAATGTAGCTAAGAGCGAGGTAGCACTAGTTTTATCCTTGAATATGGAAATTACTGAAGAGTATATACTTAATTTTGAATACATAAACAGTAATTTTATTTATGTCAACTGTATATAAATATACACTGTGTCTCACCTAAAAAATCTACTGCGCAGGCTTGAAGGGTTAATGACCTTTCCCAAATCTTCGCTCGTGAAGACTGGCCATCCATATAAATATACACTTATGCATGTGCCCAGACACAATACAGTGTCTATAAAATATATGTCAAGTAAAGGTATTCTATATGGAAGACTGGATTCGTAATATATATATTTAATTTTGCTTTCCCAGTCTTAAGCTTAACTTCATGTGTACATTCTCAGACGTTGTATATGTGTTAGAGGTTGCTAATGAAGAACCATCTACAATTTTTTTTCTCTGTGAAAAGTAGACGTTGTTATTTGGAATAAGGAGACCATAAATATTTTGAAGGGTGTAAGGTGAGGTTAGTTTGAAAGAGAGAGAGGATGGATTTTGTCTCCAGAATCTGTACAATAGAGTTTCTTCATAATTTACAGTAATGATGATGTTTGCGTTCTTACTGTGCTGCTTTGGTAAATTCAGATGCTGAGAAATAATAGTGACATTCTCTCTGTGGTAAAGTTTATTTTTTAAAAAAATATAAAAATTAGTATGTAGTGGTTGATACAGTGCCATTGTAGGACCATGTCCTCTTTGTTTCCTTTGTCTGTTTCTATCAGAACAGAAGATACAATATCTTTGTAAAACATATTGCTGCCAAGATCAGAAGTGTGTATCCTAGCAGCAAATTCAGAAGGTGCTGGACAGTGTTTACACAGCTGTGTTGCACAGTCATCAGTAAACCTCTGTGTTCAAGTGCTTTAAATATTTGACAGCACCTGAAGAAAAAGGAGATCTTATTTCAGCTGTGGAAGGTTGCTTCCTGGAATCAGATTTAGATCTTATTTAAAGAATGGTGTTTGACCTTAGCATGCAAGAAAGCAAACAGGGCTTTGACCTATAAGGTCTTTGTTCCTACACTTGCTTGCAGAGTTTTGGCAGGACTCTGAGCAGAGGTTCTCTCATCACTAGAAGCTGTTAGCAGCGTTCCTTTCTTTATCAGAGCAGCACATGTAGCAGACCTATTATGTTCTATATTTATGGCTTTAGCAAATTGTCTCATAATTTGACAGACAGTGGAGAAGTAGGATCACTACCTGTCTTTATTGCTCCTATAGTTATAATGCAAGGTTCACCGTATCTTCAAGATGCAAGTTTGTAATATTTATTGACCACTGGCAGAATTCCTTCTTCAGGGGAGTAGAGGACTTGAGCCTCCAATTTTGAAGTAGAGCCTTGCAGAAATGGAATAATCATCCCTGAATTAGGTTAATGCTAATCTATAGACCCAGCATGTGGGAGGGAAAAATGTAAGATGAGCAAAAAGGATTAAAAAAATTGTTAGTTCTTGGTAGGCTTAGTTTGGAACATTGTCACTGAAATTTTCTGAGACTCAAACTAATGAGTTGCTGATTTTCATTCAGCTGGTAAGACAGTGAGGGAATGTGAGTTGGCACGTTATTTATGGAGTGTTCTGATACTCTTTGAAAAAAAGTGTTTATGTACCTATTATTAAAATCTGTGTTTAATGATTCATGTGTAGCAGATGGACAAATGAATTTCTTTTGAAGTTCTAGTCTATGATTAAGTCAGGATTTATTTCACTGGGGGTTTTGTTTGGTTTTGTTGGGTTTTTTGGTTTTGTTGTTTTTTTGTGTCAGTTGTGAAATGCTCACTCTTTTTCTTTTTCATTGAAGAACACACACAGCTGTTAAAATTGCCCCACGATATAGCGCACCTGTAATTCATGTCCTGGATGCATCCAAGAGTGTTGTGGTTGTAAGTTCTAAATTATAGTTTTTCATCCATGCAAAAATACATGCCCTGTTTTTCTGTTGAGCTTCTCATTCTTCCTCTAAGGCTTAATGTTGTAGCAGAAAATTGAAGAAGCACGACAGAGACAAGTTTCTGAACTACTCTTGCTTCAGTTGTTTTTTTGCTACCACGTGGTTCTCTCACCTGACTTATGTCAGTTATTGTCACTAGGTACTTTTATTTAAATGCCACATTTCTTTAGTGAGGGTGACATTAATTCTGAGTCCTTGACTGTAGTTTTGAGATATTTTATAGTGAAGAGCAATAGAGTTAGATATGAACTGCTATTCTCTCTAATTTGGATATATTTCTGAAGTTAGTTAGATGGCAACATTAGTAAAGAGAAACGTGCTGCTGGAGTTTTTTGGGCTGGATTCTCTTTCAGAGAAATGGGTGGTCTTAGCTGGCAAATACTTACTTGTAAGAAGTAGGCCAAGCAGCGTGTTTTTTCTGTGACTATTAGTTTTTGAAGTTTTTGAGTATTTTCCTGTCACATCTTTTCAGAGCCAGACTTGGCTCTGCTAATACTACCTGTGAAGTAGGGCAGTGCTCTCAGTAGTACTCATATTCCAAATATGGATAGTTTGAATAGTTTGAATCTCATTTGCAGATTATTTGTAAGGCTTAATTTAGTGTTGCCAGTTGTAATTGGAAGTGAGTCCAAAAGAGACTGCTTAGTCTGAAATTCATACTCTGTCCTTATTACAGTATGTTACAGTATGTACTTACTGCTTTCTCTTTCCTGGTTTTTCAGTGCTCCCAGCTCTTAGACAATAGTGTAAAGGATGATTTCTTTGAAGAAATATTAGAGGAATATGAAGAAATTAGACAAGAACATTATGAGTCTCTCAAGGTACAAATGTAATTGATTTAGCGTCGTTTGAAGTGGTTGGCACTTGCCTCATTACTCTTGGTTTCAGCTCCTTATGAAGAACTTCAGGTGTATTTGTTCTCATTTAAAACTTGCAGTAGAATTGATTGAAAACTTCCAGAAATGCTTATGAAATCAAATTTTCTAACCTATAAGGGAAAATTCTGCATGAGTCTAACATGTTTGGCAAATCCTTGATTGTCATCAGTGGCTAATCAATGGTATCTAGGACACCTCCATGGAGCTGGCAGTCAACCTACAGGAGACTTGTGCTCTCCTAGAGCAGTAGCTGAAAATGGGAAGCTACAGCCAGGATAACGAAAATGGCACTGGTGGCTTTTGCTGGTACTGAGCCACACTGTATTTTAAAACATGCTTTCCTAATGTCTTAGTCTTGTGTAGGTGAGGGATCTGAGCAATAGGAGAATATCTTGCTGTACCTGTATTTTAGTGTATTTTGAAGTAATGAAGGAACCTCTGTTGTAGTTCAGAGGAACTAGAAATCTTGTAGACCAGGTTTATTAGAAGTATACAGGAAAAAATAATGGTATGGTTGTGGAGTAATCTTACTTTACACCTGTGAACTTGGAGTTGTTGGGACTGAAATTATTGGTTGTCACATTTATCCTGAAGAGTATTTTGAACTCTACCACGAAGTCAACAGTTACAGTTTATGTGTCTGAAAGATGGCTGGCTTTCTGAAATTAACCTTTACGTCTATACAGGAAAGAAGATACTTGTCTCTACAGCAAGCTAGAAGAAAAGGTTTCCATAATGACTGGTTATCAGGCCATAAACCGGGTCAGTTTATATGTTGTTGTTTGTTGTTGCTGTGCCTTTGTTTTATTTAATGTATTTATTTAAGATATATTTTTAATTAAATTATGCTTGATTAAACTTCAGAATATAGCAGTGTAACAGCTTGAGTAAATTGGGGTCTGTCTCAGCAAAGATCGTTTTGCATAAATTTGAGTAATTGTTTCTGCTTTATTTTTTCACAGCTCATTTAAAAATTAAATTTCAAAAAAATTGGAAAGAAAATCCTAAAACAATGAGTTATGCATAACATGATATAGTCAAAGAAAAATCTAACGACCACTTTGAAAAATAATGTCTGCCTGGCTCATTACATTGCAAAGCTTACTACACCATACTTGGTGTGCTATAGTTGTGACGTGGCACACAGGTTGTGACATGGCATTTCCATGAAATTCCTCCTTACACTTTTTCCTACCGTTCCCCCATCGTTTTTTGTACTGGGTTGCTTTGATTTTTTTCTCCTTTGAAATTAAAGATTAGAAGTGTAAACAGCATTCCACAAGAAGTTGCATCCTGCAGTGACATTAACACTGCTTTCTGTCATTTCATTTGCAAGACTCAACAAGATGCTAACTTTCAATAGGTCATCTTGATAAAGGTTGTGTTATAAAGTATTGAACAGCACAGAGAAAACAAGTGAAAAGCTTGTGGCTTTGCACACATATATCCATCTCGCGTTTTCACTTGTGTGGATGCATCTAAACAGGTGTGTGGTGGCTGCAGAAGTTCCTAGAAATTACATAAAAAATTACAGAAATATTCTGCAGTATCATGGCATGTAACATGTCTCTGTGTAGGGATTTGTAAATATGAAAGGTATATATGCTCATAAAATATGTTAGGTATTGGTAAGTTGTGTAGGTTTTTTTCGGTGTTCTGTCTTGGCCAACATTCTGGCCACTGAAGTAAGTTCCAAAGTATAACAGCTAATAAGTCTTGATTTATGTGAAAGAACAAAAGGCCTTAGTTTTTCTATTTCAACTTTATATGCCTTTTATGTTTTTTGTAACTGTGGAGTGTGGTATGACTTGGGAACAGTATGACAATGAGAATTCTAAGACAATTAATTTGGAAGAGGTCATTTGCAGTGGTGGAGTCTGGTGAGCATCAGTTATGCAGCACATATAAGAGCAATGTTAAATTATTTTCAGCATGTCAAATCGTACTTCTGATTCCTACAGTTAAACCAAAATTCATCGGCACAAAAGTCTTTGAAGATTATGACCTGAAGAGGCTGGTAGAATACATTGACTGGAAGCCCTTCTTTGATGTCTGGCAGCTTAGGGGAAAATATCCCAACCGGAGTTTTCCTAAGATTTTTAGTGATAAAACTGTGGGTGAGTATTGAAATTTATTTCATGTAAAGAATCCTAGCAAGCCTGCACACACCAGGTCTGAAACATGCTGGCTGAAACATTTTGTGCATTTGTTTTTTTTTCCCCCCTAAAATATATGTTGTTACAGCTATATAGACATAATCACACTGAAGTCTCCCTATTTGCTGTAGCTGACAGATCACTACAGTCATCAGAGAATTATGTGGAAAGTGAATCAATCTTCAACAATTCTTAAACCTATTTAGCCAGTTGTGAAAACATACTGTTTCTAAAGGGATTTTTTTTTTAAATTTTTTTTGGCTAGGTGAAGAAGCAAGGAGAGTTTATAACGATGCGCAAGATCTACTGAAAACATTGATTAATCAAAAGAAATTACAAGCCAGAGGTGTGGTCGGGTTCTGGCCAGCTCGAAGTGTTCAGGATGATATCCACTTATATGCTGTGGAAGAGGCAGTGGGATCTTCAGAACCAATAGCAAAATTTTATGGCTTGAGGCAACAGGTACAATGACAGCACATTTGTTAAGTGAATTTTTTTTCCACTGCATTGCAAGAATGTAATAGAAGTGCTCTATTAAAATCTGTAGAAAATGGGCATTGTAATCTGTCTGCAGCTGTTGTCTTGCCATTTCTTTCAGTAATAACAAGATCTTGTTTGTGGTGATCCAGGTATTTGTACTGTAGTATTTGTAGTGTTTTGCACTGTAATAGTTGTACAAAATGCTTTATAGGTTGGATATTTTCAGAAATGATGTGCATTTTCCATCTTAATTTTAATATTTAAGATATCCTAAAGCAATGTGCTGTATAACTTCATTACATGGATCTTGTGTTGCTAAATTAGAACCTAATGAACCTTAGTTCTCTAATATCCCTGGATTCTGCTTTAGATGAAAAATTCCGCTTGAATGTATTAAAGGTTAAAACCCAGTTAGAATTAAAAAATCCTGGAAAATAAAGCTCAGTGGAGATAAGTGTTTTTGATAGTCTTAATTTTTATGTAAAATTCACCACATGGAGGGGCAGTTTAAAATTAGTTGGCTGCTAATTCTGATTGAGCTAATCATTATTTTAAGTATTCATGCTTGAATCAAACTTACCTAGATTTGCATTTAATTTGATAGATTGAACTTTCAAGATATTCTGCTTCTCCTTTTTTTTCCTTGTCTTCTGATTTGGCTTCTTCATAGTTTACATATTCAGAGTCATCAAACATGGTCAGAAAAAAAATTTCAATGATTACCTAAATTTCTGGAGTACCGTATTCTGTAAGGACAATCATGTGCCAACATTGCAGGACTGTACTAAGAAATACATGACTAAAGTTCTTCTGTTCCAGTTCCCTGGAACAGATTATCTGTAGCATGGAGATGGATTGTGACAATCCATGGCAGATGTTTATATAAAATGCTCTCAACAAGCACACATGCAAGGCTGTTCCAGAGCCTTATGGCCTAGTTAAATATTTTGATATCCCATGTAAATCATGTTTACTACTGTTACTTTTCCTGGCCTTTTCCCAGGGTTCTCTCAAGAAGAATATCTGGTTTGATAATATTCTTGTAAAGGGTTTTATTATTGGAATACTGTTATTTTCCTTAGTCTTTTTTATCTTATATATCCCCAGTTATTCAGGCTTCTCTCAAAGGTTAAGGCCATGAAAGTCTGTGCTATTGTGCATACTGCTCTTCTGGACTCTCTATATTTTAGCTACATCTCTTCCAGTCTGATGTATATAGTAATTCAGCAGAGTCTTCACCAGAGCAAAGTAGAAGCGAATAATTGTCTTCTGTTTCTTATATAAAATTTTCCTTTCAGTACAGAGAGTTGAGTTCATGACATTGACACAGTTAGGATAAATCTAAAAGTTGGGGATCCATTTAATATTTTCCTTAACTCTAATAATTACAAAAGAACCTCAAAATTAACATAGATTTTATCTGTGTGGAAAAAGGATATTTCTTTGGTTTTATGGTATTTATGGTATTTTATGGTACTTTATGGTATTAACCTAGTGGGTTAACAGGCCATTTTTTTTTGTTTTTCAGGGTTGAAGGTGTTTTATTTGCTTTTAAGATGCAGTTGGGATTGAGTGGAAAGCATTGTTAAAATATTGTCATAGAATAGGAATCTTCAGCTAAGTGATAAAGTGATAGCCATGAAATAACTTTTCTCTCTCTAAGTTGGGTAGATTTACAAGATCTGTGCCACTTCTTAAATAGCAATCATGTTTCCACATGATATGATTCAAAATTTCTTTTTAGATGCTTAGTCACCTCTTTCTGTTACCTTTTTTCCATTTTTGGAAAAGGATCCAGTGAGCAGTATATTTCCTATTCCACAGAATCACAAAATCAGTTGGGTTGGAATAGACCCCTGAGATCATTGGGTCCAACCTGTGACCCAATACCACCATGTCAGCTAGACCATAGCACTCAGTGCCACATCCAGTCTTTTCTTAAACACCTCCAGGAATGATGACCCCACTGCCTCCTCTGGCAGCCCATTCCAATGTCTAATTGCCCTTTCTGTGAAGGCTTTCTTCCTAATGTCCAACCTAAACCTTCTCTGGCACAGCTTAAGACTGTGCCCTCTCATCTCATCAGTTGTTGCCTGGGAGAAGAGGCCAACTCCCACCTGGCTACAACCTCCCTTCAGGTGGTTGTAGAGAGCGATAAAGTCTCCTCTGAGCCTCCTCTTTTCCCAGCTAAACAACCTCAGCTCCCTCAGCTGCTCCTCATAGGGCTTGTGCTCCACAACCTTCACCAGCTTCCTTGCCCTTCTCTGGACTTGCTCCAGCACCTCAATGATCTTCTGGAAGTGAGTGGCCCAGAATTGGACACAGTACTTGAAGTGTGGCCTCACCAGTGCCAAGTACAGGGGAAGAATCCCTTCCCTAGTCCTGCTGGCCTCACTGTTCCTGCTAAGGCCAAAATGCCATTGGCCTTCTTGGCCACCTGGGCACACTGCTGGCTCACGTTCAGCTTCCTGTTGACCAGCACCCCCAGGTCCTTTCCCTCTGGGCCACTTTCCTTTGCATAAAACCCACTTGAACTTCATTTAGAATTCAACCTTTCAGTAGTGATAGATCAATTTTGTTTGTTTGTATGTGTGACTACTGTAAGGTCTGCATCATGGGCACAGTTTTGTCTGGATTACTGAGCACATAGTTTTTACCATGAGAAACCAGGAGTGTTTATAAACTCTCACAGCCATTCTATAGAGGGAATTGCTGAAGAATTTCCAGTTTGCTTATCAACCATCAGTTTTGCTAGCAAATGTGGAATCTGTGAGGGGTAGAGAGTAATTATTGTTCCTCTTACCCAGCTGGCACAAGAGTGTTCCTTATTTTGTAATAATTTGTATCACAGAAACTTCTGAGTTGGAAGGGACCCACAAGGATCATCAAGTCCAGCTCTGAAGTGAATGGCCAATACAAAGATTGAACCTACAGTATAAGCTGAAAAAACTTACTGGCTGTAAACAGAAATAAAATATCTCTATATGTGTGTTCAGCGCAGCATCTCTTCTATGGCATTTTGTTCTTCAGTGGTCTGAGCATGCTCTGAGAGAGGTGGTTTCCTTCTAATTTAACTACAGGAAAGTCACCGTGGCTCAAAGACTAGTTAGGTGTTTGTCAGAAATGCCTTAAGCCCTTTAGTGTTAAAAATACTGGTCTTTAGCTTAGTAGTGCACTAATAATGTATTTTTAAATGTTCTGATTTATTGCACTGATTTTGTTACCCTAGGCTGAAAAGGATTCTGCCTGCACAGATCCATATTACTGCCTCTCTGACTTCATAGCACCAATGGATTCTGGCATTCGTGACTACTTAGGCCTGTTTGCTGTGGCCTGCTTTGGTGTAGATGAGTTATGCAATGAATTTAGGAAACAGGATGATGAATACAACATCATAATGGTAAAGGCTCTCGGCGATCGGTTGGCAGAGGTATGAGGTTTCCTTGCAACTTTCAGCAAACTTACAGCCACTTCAGTGCAGTGCAAGCGGGGTTAGCTCTAGGTGTGTATTTCAAGCTACAGCACAGTTTCAGAAATCATAATTAGTTGCCATCTAAAGATATTTACTGAAGTGGGAATTCTTCCTGAAGGGCAACTGTTGCTGGCAAAATAGCAGTTCAGAAAAGTTGTTGCCCACTTTCAGCTAGAGGAAAGGACCTCTGCTAAAAAGAGCCGCAGTGCATACTTATATCTGATCCTAGCATGGATGCAAGAATGATGTAGCCTTCCATAGCTAGACCTGGATGAGACACAGATGGTCAAGACCTAGTGACTATAATGATATGTCGCTACCATAGGTTAATGAAGTTACTTTTTAGGTTACTTGTCCACATCTTTTGAGTATGTAGGATTTTAAAGCAGGACAATCAAAAAACTCTGATCTACCAATAAGAGAAGAAACTAAAATACTTGAGTTAGCAAAATAAGTTTTGCATGTGAATTTTAATTCTGTCAAATTTCTCACCAATGTTAAAAGCTCCCTTAAAAATTAAAATGGGAAGGGGAAGAAAGTCTCTAAGACACTGTTTGTATTAAATAGCTATTGCATCATTCTGTACAAACTAAAATACAAAAAAATCTTTTCATTCTATTCCAAGGCATTTGCTGAGGAGCTCCATGAAAGGGTTCGAAGGGAATTCTGGGCTTACAGTAGTACTGAGCAGCTCAATCTCTCTGACCTACGCAGAATTAAATATGAGGGAATTCGCCCTGCCCCTGGATATCCAAGCCAGCCTGACCATACAGAAAAACTCACCATGTGGAAACTTGCAAACATTGAGGAAACAACAGGTAACTCTGCTTTACTGAGATTCTTAAACTGTTTTTATGTGAATGAAAGATTGACATTCCAAAAATACAGTGAATTGGGTGGTGCAGAACTACATAAAATACTGATATGCTTCTAGGATTTGCTCTCTTCCCCTTTTCATTGCCATTTTTATTTGGCCTCATTCAAGGAAGAATTTTAAAAACACTGTCAGTGCTGTTGGTGAAGGAGTTGTGTCCCTAAGTAGCAGATTACATGCAAACAGGGTTCTGCTGCACAGAGAAAATTTCTAGCATCCTTATGGTTGCAAGAAGACATTCCAGATATAAACAGGAAAAAAAGCCAATTCAGCAGTGTGTATCCTGGTCCACAGGAACCTTGAAATGGTAATTCTTAAAAAGGAATGAATTCCATTTGTTTTCCTCTGATATTTTACATGTCAGATGTTTCACTGCTCCAAAAATACCTTCCTGTGTTTCAAAACCTCTTGCCAAAATCTCCCAGGTTTTTTCCTTCAAACTGTACAGTTACTTTACAGTAATCATAATGAAAGTCTGCAGTATATTTAAAGGTCTGTGGGTTTTTTTAATAGTTAACAAATGGAAAATGGTTTCTGTTTTAATTCATCTGAAACCTTCTTGGGTTTTTTGAGTTTGCTTGAAGCTGTCCAACACAAAAAAGGTTTTGAATTTGTGCTTATTCTCAATTGTTCTCAAGAATAAGAGGATTCTCATTCACTTTTCCAGGAATTGGTTTAACAGAATCACTAGCAATGGTACCTGCTTCTGCAGTTTCTGGCCTCTACTTTTCCAGTCCCAATTCCAAATATTTTGCTGTTGGAAAGATATGTAAAGATCAGGTAACTTACGCTGTTCATTGTAGTAGTGTTAGAACATTTAAAAACATCTAATTAGCAGATGTCTTAAAAAATTTGTAAATACTAAAAGCTAGAGTTCCAAAATCTCCATCATGTTTTGTGGTCTCTTTGCAGGTTGAAGATTATGCACTGAGAAAAAAATTGTCGGTTGCAGAAGTGGAGAAATGGCTTGGACCCATTTTGGGATATGATACTGAACAACTCTGATACTTGTGGGTGAACTTTTTCTTTGTGATGGTCCATTTGCCAGAAGGAACAAGAAAAGACTTCCCACTGAAAACAGCTTTCTTCCATCCATCCATCCATCCATCCCAATAGCTTGTCTGATTATTTTAAATTTTTGATCAAGGAACTTAATATTTCAAATCAAATCTGCTCTGTGCCCTTGGCTTGAGACCATGAATGCATTTTAGCTCTCTCACTTGTAGCAGCATCCTTTTATTTATTTTTATTTTTTTGCACAAAGTAGAGAAGCTATGTGTAGGGTGGAATGTGGAAAATGCAAAGCTCTCCTGTCCGCAGGAGAAGGAGAAATCAGAAGCAAGAATTTCTATCCCATTGGCTGTGGATATACGTAGAACAGAATTTGACTTGTGTTATTTTAATGTGTTTGGCAAGTCCAGGGACAGAAATATGATGTGATTTTTCTGTAAAGTCACAAAAGGTTTTATACTGACTGATGAGGAGCAACTGAAGTACAACAGATCTCCTTTTTTAAAATCTGTCTGCTCCGTGTTTAGGTCTTGTGATTGGGAACATAGGTTGTTCTCGATGGTGTTTAGAATAATACAGTGTGCTGGATCAATATCAGAGGTGCTGTATTGTGAAATGGGATGACTGAGGCCATGGAGTTGTCTGCTTCATGCTTCCCCTTCCTTTCAGCAAGTCACAATCTGTTTCTACTCCGCATAAAAGGTACTGGTGCTTCCTACCTTCGAGTTATGTTGTGAGGCTTAATTCATACATGAACAATCATTTGTATGGGAAAAATATGAGAAGCATACTTGTTACTGTAGACAGACAGAAAGCTTGGAGCTGACTTCAGTGTTTTACAAACTCTTTAACCTTCCAGATACCTGGATTTTAAAAGCAACTAGTAGTAATACTGTCATATGTAACAGTTAATATCAGAGACATATTCTTCAGATTCAACTCTCAGTGATCTAATTGTTCATAGCTTTTAATAATCTCTGAAAAGTGCCTCAAGTATTATTTAAATGCTAATTTAGTAAAATATTGTGAAAGAAACCCCTCATTTTTTCTGGTCTCTAATTGTAAATAAAAGACCAATCTTGTAAAGAGAATGTTCTTTTTAATAGTTTATTGCAATCTATGAATAGCTATATAATTTTTGTAATGTCTTCATCTGACTTTATGCTAAAAGAATCATCTTGTATCAACAGTTTAATAAAGGTTAAGCTGTCAGTGGTGTTATCTCATTAGAATCCTTTAAATGCCAACAATAAAATGTGCACAATAACCTAAACAGATAATGTCAAAATGAATATGCACATTGTACTATGAACCTGAAATTATAAGGGCTGCTTTTTTGGGGAGGGGGGGTAAAGTAGTTGCATAAGTGTGTTCTTAACTGAATGTTTTAGAATGGCTCATCCTTTAATGACTTACAAAACTAATTTCTATATGGATTCCCACCCTCCCCCCAATCCATGTCAAGGGACTTGAGACATGTCCTAGTTGATCAGCTGATTCTTGTTGTGGGGATGGTAGAACACTCATTTAGATTGCCAAAAATACAGTAAAACATTCTTAATATAAAGGAGACTTTGTTCCTGAAACACATAGCTTGCGAAAATTGAAATCCTCTTTGCTTTGTTTTTGGTCCTTGCACATTTGTAAATCAATTTAATGCTCTCCTCTCCAGCACTCTTCCATGTTCTTACATTTGGAAGCAGAGTGCCATATTAGTTTGTAAATTTGATTGTGTGAATGGGGTCAAAGTTTGACTTGCACAGTTTTGTTTGTTTATTGATTTATTTTCCTGAAATCAGTGGCAGACAGTGAGTACAGCTTTAGCAGCATCAGAGTGACAGAGCTGTAGATGTCCCGCTGTCTAACAGTGGTGGTGTTACCTTGCATACAAGCAGAGGGTTTCAAATGGTGTGCCCTTCACAGATGGCATCATACACTGAGAAAAATCTTCATCTTTGCCTACAAAACTTGTCATTGGGAGAATCTGTTTGGAAGAATTACTTATTGTTATTATGCAAATGTTTTTACCAAACACATTTTCTTTAAAACTTTGGTTTTTTAAATTGTCAATTGACACTTTGGATAAGACAAGTTTTCATTCTCTCCAGAACAAAGATAAATTGTGAAGGAAAAGGGTCTCCTAGTTGTACCAGGTAAGACTACTTGACAGTTTTAGAATGCATTAAATATTTTTTGCAGTACTTTTCTAAGTACTACTAAGAAGAATCCAAGATGTAAGAAATTATGAAAAATTTAGAATGCTTTGTAAACAACTTTGGTGTAGTTCTTGAGAGTAATTTACTTTGGTTACTGATTTTTTTCTTGTAAGTCAGGCCAGCAGCCCAGAGATTAAGTTTTGAGGCACATATTTTATGACTGTCAGGGAATACTATCCCTAAGCCTGCCCCTTCATTATCAGGTCTGTTTCAGTGCTGCTGTTACTCCTGGGAAGATTCTAGTGCAGTTTATTTTTAGGTGAGGGTGCTACCAAGGTCATGCCATTCCTCAGGAAAATTTCCCAAACCTTACATTTATTTTTTATGCAAATATTTGAGCATTTTTTGTGAATCTTCTGCTTTTTTGCTCATTAACATAAACCTCAGTACACCCTTTCAGTGAATTTTTGCTTCTGAAAACGAGTGATGTCCAGAAAATGAGGGAATAGGCCCTTTGAGGGCCTTGCCTTTTAGAAAGGGGTTTGTTTACTAGTAACTGTGGCTGGGGTTCATGAAATTGCCTTTGAAATATTGGGCTGATTTACCTGAGTGTGCCTTCGAAAAGTGGATTCAGTGTCTTAAAAGAGTTTGAAGAGCAAGAAAAGAAATAACTTAATTAATTAGTTTAGGAGGGTGGTTCCATACAGAAACAGCATGTGTTCTCAGTCACTGGAGAAATGAATTCCTGTGCCCTCAATTTATCATAGCCTTGTCATGGCAAAGCCTGTTCAGCCCCACTACAAAGTTGTTTGATTTGATTGTCAGGCTTCTGTAGGTGCCAGTGAAGGTGCACTGTGAACAGAACGCAAACATGTCGATCCTGCTTTCCCACAGCGTTTGTAAACTGTCCAGCTAAAGGCAGAACTGAAAAAACAATGGAGTTCTCCTCCATGTTTGTTCTAATAATACCACCATGTCTGAATATCCTGAGGTTTCTGACCATGCCACATGCCTGATATAAATAGCTGTACAAAGTAGAACTCAGCAGAGATTACCAAACTTGGTGTCTTGGGTTTGTGATTCATTTTCAGCCAGAATGGCAAAAGCAAGCTGTAATTATCCTTGCTGGCCTGAAGCTACCATGACAACTATGAAATGAAAGGCTTCCTTTTCTTCTCAGTGCCCTAGCCACCAATGTGTCCTGTGCCTACAGCTCCTGATAAGGCTAATGAGGAGCGATCTTGAGGCAAGGTGGTTGGCTCTGCCATTCCTTTCTACAGAAAGAGCATGAAGTGAGTGGAAGGAGCGTGGAAACTCAAGCTTACCCCATCTTAGCTCTTAGCTCATGGTCTTTTCTACCCCACCTCCCTATCAAATTGGCATCTTCTTCCTCCTTTTCCCTCCAGCAATGCCCCTTAGCTGCACGTCAGGCTCCTTTGTAGGTTCTGCCAAAATGGAATTGTAGAAGGTTTGAAATAAGTTTCTTCTAAAGTGTTGTTTCCTTAGAGTTTTTGTTTCTTTTTAAATTTTTATAGACTTTAGAAGTAGTTATGTAGTGAATGTAGATTTTAAAGTAGCTGTATTATATCCCTCACCCTTTAGCACAGTAGTTTACACATTTTCCCAACATTGTTACCCCATTCCATATCACTCCCTCAAAATTCCGTTAATTCTGTTAGCTTGTTTAGACTTCCCTCCCTTCATTCTGTTTGAGAACATCTGCACCCTTGCCTGGACAACAAGATATCACACAGGCAAAGCGACCTTCAAGCCCGGAACTTTGAAGGGCTTCCAAGGACTGTACGTGCTGTGATGAAGAGGAGATTGAGGAAGAGGGGGTCCCAGAGCCCCCTGCCTTAATTTCCAGAGGGGTGTGCCAGGGGGAGGTGCTGGGGGGTGGATAAATCTGGGATTGGATGGGTTAACACCTTAAATTGTAGAACCCCGTGGACATGGGAGGCACGTTATATGTATTCCTGTGGGCCTCAGGCCTGAAATTAAAGGACCTACCCTCTTTATCTTATCTTATACACTGAGTTGGCTCGGAGTCCTGTTTTCTGTGGTCTCTTAAGGCAACAGTCTGAACCAGTTAACTGTTCCAGAAAGAGGAATTTTTGCCTAGCAAGTGTTGGGAAATATTAATAATAAATGCTGTTCATAGCTCAGACTATAGGAGCCTTGTACTGTGTATGTTAATCATTCCTAAACAACTAAGAAGAAGGCCACGAGAGGCATTAAACAATTCCCTCTATGTTAACTACCTCTTTAGTTATGGAGTGGTTTTCACATAGATAGCAAAACCAAAATGTGTATTAATTTAATCCTTTATCAGTGTATTGTTTTAAGCCCACTTAATAATAAGCTAATAAAACTAATGTAATTTTCAACTGAGGTATGTTAATGGTATGAATTGCTAAGATGAAGTAGGGAATTTGTGCCTTGCTGTTATAACAAATGCTTTTAAAATTCTTTAGGTAGTTGAAAACTTAATCACTAAATAACTAACAGGTATGACAAACATGCATCTCTTAAAAAAACCCAGATATTCTCAATATTAGTATTGCGGTAAATGAAAATAAAAACCTTAACCTTATGTATACCATCAGAGTATAAGAAATGCAATTTAAGAAAAATTTTTAAGGAGCTTTCATTAATCTAATGCATGCTTGGGATTGATGAGTTATATTTGCAAGTTTAGGAGTGGTAGAAGGTGAAAGAAATAATAATTAGGTTGTAAACTTGTTCTAGGGTTAAGTAACAAGCTGTTGAGAAAAGGACATCCCATGCCATGACACCCCCTCCTTCTCTTTGGAGTTGTTGGATTCATTACTTAGATTATAGTTTCTGACAGAATTTTCAGTGACACTGGTGTTCCCTGACTCTGGCAAAATATTGTGATAAATGAAAATAAAACATCCTGTTGTTTCCATGATTATCAAAGATGTTCAAACTTTGCATCAGCTCTGTATCTGCACATAGGTGTCAGTGCAATTTTGACCTAAGAATTACTTCAGTCTAGTAGATAAAATAGCTCTAGGTGTGTAGGTGTAATGGATTTTTTTTTCCTTACTCAAGGTGTTTAAAAGATCAATTTTTCCTGTATATGGGAGTGCAACTTCCATTAGATATTTTGTTCTTGCTTTACTCTTTCATATACTTGGACCGTACTTGTTTCTCCTCCTCCAGCTTCACAATACAGATGTGGAGATGTGACTCAGAGTTCTCTACTGGCCTGTGAGTGCTGCATGTTGTTTGTTTTTTTTAATTAAAAATACCTATTATTTTGGGGTTTTGTTGAATTTCAGCAACATTCTTGCCAAATGGCCTCTTCCCAGGAAGTGGACAACTTTATTTCTTTTAATCTGGCCATCAATTGGAAATCTAGGTTGAGGTTCAGAAGTGGAGTGCAAATATGAGGTCTAAAAAGGTGTCAGTTCTCTGTGGTTGGTGGATTCCTTACACACTTCTGTTCCTGCTACGACCTTGTGAGAACAAATACGTCTGTATCTTTCTGTTGATTAGGGCAGGAGTGGGACGGCAAGTAAGGGAGATAAAAAGCTGCGCCGTTCGGCCAAAAGACTTATTTAGCAAACTGTTCTTTTGAGATGCATCAGTACAACATGTACTGCTGCCTGGTCAGGGCGCGTGTTCAACTGCTGTCTCAATCTTGTCTGTACTCAGCTGCTTTTATTTCAGGAAATGGCTACTTGTGAGATCTCATGCTTTGCTAATTACTGCATAAGGTCCTCTTTGCTTAATCGGGCATTTATAATTAATGGCTTCACACTATCTGCCGTTATAATTCTGGCTTTCATAAACCTTTCTGTAACCAAATAGATGGCTTTAGAATACTATTATAGAGCAAATAAACACATTGTTTTTCTAAGGCCCATAAGATCAGATTTTATTATCAACACCTGATCTAACAAATTTACTTATGTGGTCAAGGGTTTGCAGACCAATCTCAGTAGTCAAGAAGTTTGCTACTTACAAAAACGTGACCTCGTTTATGTGCTTTATTTAGGAAATAAATGCAAGCACTTGCCTTTTTTTTACTTTTACTTTTTTCTAAATATTGTTCCTCACATCTCAGAGCAGCTAAAGGAATAAAAGTTTTGGTTCAGTTTTTATAATACCACATATATGGTGAGAAGTACTAAAGCAAGACATTTAAAACTTAACATGATGTAAGAGTGTACAGGGTACTTACCAACTATCATCTTGTCTCTTCAGATAAACATTAGGTGAAAATGCTGTAAGACAGGAGTCAGCAGTCAGCTAAGGGTACCTGAAGATTTTAGCCTTTCAGATGTTGTATCAGCAGCATTTCATGGCATTTTAGGCATTATACTGCATTCTTTGCCTCCTTTTTTGTCAGTGTATCCCACAACTGAATCCTTCTACTGCATCCAAATTCCTGGTTATTCCACAAGAAGGATTTGACATGGATTTTGTTGAAGATTTTTATGTGCATTTCCAGGATTATTTGTCTGAAGGACTTTAAAACACCCCACTGTATATGAACATTTCAAGTTCTTGAACTGTAAAATATTTGTTTTTCCTTAAAAAGTCTCCAGGTGGTGATGCATTTTTTTATCACTCAGTGAACGGAATCAAATAGCCTGCATTTCCTCACAGCTCCAAGTATGCTGGAGGAGGGAGTGAGTATCAGTGAAAGAAGTTTTTGTGGTACTCTTTTATTCTCACTTCTTGACTAGCTCATCTGTCTGCTGTCATATTCATTGCTTGAGAGCTGAAGTGAGGTGAAACATCTCTTAGCAGGTATTCTAGTGCCTGATCCAGCTGCTATTAAAGTGTATGGAGACCTTACTACTTCTGCGAGACACAAGTGGGATCAGTCCTAATGCAGTAATCTGGAAAGAATATTCAGTGTTCGAATCCTGTCAAAAACACTTGAGGACTAACAGGATGTGCTGTTAAACCTTGTTCAGTGCTCAGCTTCACTGAAATAGATGGCTGGGACTATGGAAGTAATTTTTACTCTCATTCTGAAACACCTGACATCTATTCCCTATCAAGCTGGGAACAGATGAACTTTGCAGCTGTGGGTCTGCTGCGATCAATGGTAACTATCTATGTCAGGGACATTTGAGGGAGATTGTTGAACAGAGCCAGCAGTGTGGGTATTGATCCTGTTCTGCAGAGTCAATGATGGAAGGGTTAAGACTGCCTTGGTCCAGCAGGTGAGGATTGGCAAATACTCTGAAAATGTTTTTGTTGTTACAAGCCTCTTGTGATTTTAAAACAAATACTGTTTAATGAGAGTTTGAGCTTCATAGTCCTTGGCAGTCGTGAATATACATTGTTCTAACTTTCTATATACTGTTGGAGTTTCATTTGGCCATTTTTAAAGAAAAGCTGCCTTTTAGTTAAATTTCCTCCTTAAATAAATGTTTCATGTTATGTAATTCTACAAATTTCAGAAAAATTGCAGTACTGTCACATCTTTTGTGTTGTTAATAATCAAAAAGTGCTGCGCAATGGCAAGGCAGCTGCTGTAGTATGGCTATTGCTAATCAGTCTGAATAAATTTAAGAATTGTGTTATGGTTTCTCTCTAGAACTGTCAGCATGAAGTATACAAAATCTCTTGCTTTTGTGACTCAGATGAGGGCTGTAATGATGTGAAATTATTAGTTATGTAAAACTCCTTATCATGTGATCTCTTGATCTGTCAGTAAAATATGCCTTGATAAGTAAATGGAGAGGTTTTTTTCTTTGTCTTATGGCACTTTTAATGGCTCTGTACTTCTGTGGAACGTTTTATTTTTCATTCATCCTATTTCTGCTGCTTCCAGTCTTGCCACTGGAGTTTTTCCTTGGCTTCTAGACTGTTACAATTCTCTTCCATTTATGTGTATTTGCCTAGTGTCTTGGATGTCAGACTTAGTGTTTTGATATCTTCTGTGAGCTCAGCTTTATTGTTGATGGGATTCTTTCTAAGCCATCTGCTTGCAGAACTGTCTTGAGGAGATGAGAGCACTGGAAAATGAGGGAGACCAAGTGTGTGAAAGATGTAAAAGGATGTAAATGTTTATCTCTTTGCAGTTGGGTTACAGGGCTCTCTTTTTCCAGAAGGAGTCCTAATATTCCAAAACTTGTAACAGTGGATTCACTGATCACTAAAAAAAAAATAAAAATAAAATACCTGGACAGTGCTTCTGTCTCTTTCCCAGGTAAGAATTACATTATTTACTTCAAAGCTAATAACAGTTACAGGGTTTGAGGAAACCCTCAAACATGAGACTGCTGCTAAATTTAAATGTAGCTCTTTGCATTAATACATATAAAAAGCAGTAACAGTTAGTTTAAGAAGAAACACAAGTGATTTTGGTTTTGTCTTTGAAATAAGTTTTCCATAAGATGTTTTGTGGGTGCAGCTGCACGGCTGTTTCCTCTGAAGCAGAAACTGAAGGACTTCATATATCTGTGTCACAAACATTACAAGCTTTTTAATATCTGTGATGGAAGATATTTTTCCTTGCTGTAAGGAGTACGCCTATTGCATTGATGTCTATTGGGCAAAAGCCAATATTTAATCATAGAATCAAAGAATATGCTGAGTTGGAAGGGACCCATCAGGATCGAGTCCAACTCCTGGCCCTCCACAGGACACCCCAAGAATCACACCATGTGCCTTTCTCAGCCATGACTGAAGGATAGAAGGTACCTGCCCACATATTGCTGTTCAAGGGCTGAAAGTCCCAAATTATCAAAAGTGAGATTTGTCCAAGAGTTGTACTGAAATTTTTTTTTGCACTTTATTTAAGTATACTTATTTTGGTCATCTGCTAGTTCCCTCAGTATAGCTGATTGGTCCTCGAGTCATAATCTGCTTTTCAGTCCCTGGAAACAGTCACATAAGTAGGGAAATGTTTCAGATTAAGAACAGTAATTTGTCACTGGATTCATGACTTGGAGATACATTTCCATCTTTCATAGTCACTTTCTGGGTCCAGTTCTGCACAGTATGGTGGAGAGTTCTGATATGTTTTACTTTTTTTAAGAGTACAGTCATTAGGGCCTCTAATTCTACATATTTAAATGGCTCTGAGTTTTGGATTAAAAAAAAACAACAAACCCAACCAAAACCAAACACAAAAAACCCCAACAGCAAACAACCGTAAATTTAAATGCTAATTTCCAGGCTAGTCTGCAGTAGTTGTGTCCAGTTGCATTGTAGTTAATTCCTCACCTGCAATTAGGTAATATACATGAAATTGTAACAGTTGTCTTTGTATGGGAATATTTTAAATAAATTATTCCTAGTCTGCTATTGGTAATGACAACCCAGTATTTACATATATAAAACACCTGTCTCTATATTGATAAACATTCTTTGGAAGCACTCTGATGGCAAAGGTAAGAACAGGAGTCAGCCTGGTCACACCTCAGCACTTCTGTTTCCAACTAATTAAAAACCCCCAAAGCCCAAAAACCCCCACAAACCACAAGATTTTGCTGCAGCCTGGTGAGTGTAAGTTGGTGAATGTGTTGGTGAACACTATTGCAACGGGAAATGGGCTGAGTGTTGACTGCAGGATGCATCAAGTTTCTGGTCCACTCAGCTTCAGCATGGCCTTATGCCCAAGTGTACGCAGGGAGGAGAGCCAAGTTTGCACTTGGAGAATGATGTGGATTTATCCTATCTGATGGCTAGGGATCAGTGAAATCCGGGTCCCATATGTCCCCTCCTTTGATTTACTATGAAGTTACTGTGGAAAAGTGTCAGCACAAAAAGGAGACTGCTTTCTTCTTATAGCTTGTGTGAATTTTATTCTTGATTCTTGCCACAGAGTAGCTGCAACAGTCATGAAAATTCTGCCTGTAGAAGCAACTAGTGTAGCACAGCGTGGAAGATACCACTACTTATAGGATTGGGGAATTGACAGCTGGATAACCATGCAACAGAGCACTTGAGATATGACTTATCAGCCTTTAATTTGTGTTCCAGTTTGAGCTCCAAGAAGGGTCTTTTAAAACCAATGCATATGACTCCTTAAAGAAATACTACAGATAACGTAGTCCCTGTAATCTTTTGGTCCTTTAATCAAAACTCAAAGATTGGCTGAACTCCAATTTGTAATATAAACCTGATCCATCTTAGAATGCAATTGGTCTGACTTGAAAATATATTCTGTTGGTAGAGAGAAACCATGCTGCTTTTTCACAGTGAAATGAAGTGTTGCTTAATACAGTTACCAAGCTACTCTGCAAAAGCTAGGTATACTGTACTGTAGATTGTGTTTTATTAGCCAGGGAAATTCTTACTGATCCCCAAATCTGAAATTTGCTACATATTCTTTTTAATTTTAAAATGCACGAACAGCAGATGTTATATTATTAGACACAAAGCATTGCTGAGCTTGTTATATTTCCAAAGGCACAACAGTCTTCAGAAATAACTTTTTGATGGAAAAAATTATGTATAAGCATAAAATATTTCCTGCTTTCAGAAAGATAACTGGACAGTATATATGAATAAATGAGGTAAGTACTGTGAATGCATAAATTGGATTTTGTTCCATAAATATGTATTTAGCAGGTGTGCCATCCTACAAGCACAGCCTTACGCTCGATAAAGCAGGGCTGGAGGAGCACAGTGTAGTTAATCACCAATGCTTGTGTGGATCTGCATGAATATTCTTTAGAAAGAGTGAGAATTCTATATTCAGCTCGAGAGTTTACAGCTTTTATACAGTATGCCTTTTGAGTGTAGCTAAGCACAGTTTGTTAGTCTTCACATGCTTTGTGGGGAATTGTGTTCTTTGTTGGGTGTGAAATAGAGAACAGCAGCCTCTTCTGCAACAGAAACGTTAATTGGGGTGATTAATTTTTCTGCTGAAGTGGGAACTTAGTCTTACAACTTTTGATTATGGAAAGGATCCAAGTGCCACATAGGAATGGATAATTACTGCGAGATGCTATTCATGTGGGAAGAATAACATAACTTTTTATCAAGGTCCTTACTGAGGAATTCTTATCATCCATCAACTAAATAGATTTGGTTTGTGCTTACACCAACTCTATTTCTTTTTCCTTCATCATTCTTGATGTTGCAATAAGTACTACAAATTTATAGGATGCACTACGTTGTCAGGTATACATTTGAGAAGCTGCTGAGCATCAGCACATCAGAGGGTAAGCAGAAAAATAAATGCATGTGCTGTGCATGTGGAAGTTGGATAAACAGTTTGATCCTTTTCCTATCTGACTAGAAATAGAATTTTTGAGATATCCACAGACAAACTGTGAAAAGAAGCATCTTTTTAACATTCTTTCACAGATATCCTCTAAATGCACCCCTTTGTATTATTTTATAGTTACTTCAGAAAAATGCAATTTGAGTTTGTTTCCAAACCTGCTCTTTTAGAGATTGCATGTTTTAATTCCCATGCGTGTCATTATCATAATAGTTTAGTAGGTTCTTTGCATGCAGTTTAAAATCACTTATATTTTCTTTTTCTTAAATTGGGCATATACGTTTCTACTACAAAACCGTGGCTTATAATGGAATGCTGTGAAAGACTACCCTGCAGTTTTATTGCTGAGTAGTGAAGACAAAAACTCCTAAGAGTTTCAAGATTACTTGATTTACTTCTAATACATAAAATGGTACTGACTGGGATCAGATTTTGTTCAGATTTATATTCTTTTTTGACTACTTCTAATGCCGTTTTTCTGATTTTCATTGCATTGTGATAATCTTATTGAAAGCACTGGAGTGTTGTCAGCTTGATCTGTCCTGTGGAACCACAACACTTGAGGCTTCTCTGCACTGCTGCCTCAAGAATTTTGCCTTTCTTTCTTGTTTCCCACTTGAAATGAGATGTGCTTAGTACAGAATTAATGATGACATTAAGGAGCAAGATGCTCTCGTATGAGGTGATGCGAGTCTTGCCAAATGCCTATTTAGACTGCACTAATGCACAGCGGGCTGTTCAAAGTGGAAGCCTGCCAGTGACCTACTCGTGGTGTTTGTGCCTGGGAGCTGGTGCTGTCATTGCCTGGCCCTGTCCCCAGCCTGCGCACTCATCCCTGCTGGCACCAGTGCTTGTGGCTGCAGGAGGGTACCTCAGTGAGCTTACGTGGCTGCAACACTAACCCGCTCCCCATGCTGCCTGGGAAGACAAAGCAGCTGAGTAACCCTGTCTTGTTTCACTGTCCAGCTGATTACTGGGAACGTCCAAGAGATATGCGGACAGAAAGGTGGGCAACCTGTCAGGACTACTTTTATTTTGTAGGAATGAGCATCAGCTTAAATACATATTAAAGCATAGCTCAAGTAGTTTGCTAAATGGCAGCCTTGACTCCACAGCAATTAAGGAGGAGACAATGTAGGAGAAATGGCAAAAGAAGCCACCTTCTTTTTAGCTGGAAGTTATAATGCTACTGAGAGGGCACCTGGTTTGCTGGTGATGTTTAAACTACTCAGAAATGCTTACTGGAGAAGCATGGTAAAGAGATCTGGCTGAAAAGTCCACAGTTCAGACATACGCTTTTCTTTAACTAAACTGGAATTAGATTCTTATTGCTTGAGTTTGTTTATTCAGTTTTGAACCACTGACCTCTAAGGACTGTGTTTCAAGTAATGGCATTGCAATGAATTAAAAAGCATAGTAGAAATATACAAGTGGGGATATAAAGCATAACAGCAAGAAGTACTGTGTAAACAAATAGTTTAGACTCTCAAAACTTTTTTCATTCCATTGATTCTAAGCACTGAAAATGAAAGGCTTCAGAATCTCTAAACTATTTGAAGGAGTAAATACAGAAACACAAGTCTTGACAATTTTGCAAAATCTTTTCTTGTGGGAAGAAAGACTTCTTGATAAGATCTAAGATGAAGTCCTGCCCAAATGTGGTCATGGAAGAGTGCATGAGCACAGTGATTTTCACAAGAGTAGAAATGTTAACAGTAGCCACATTTCCATGGGGACAGCTACATCCTTCCCATATTCAGCATGTTACTCAATAGCCCTTGTCTTAAATAGGTGTATCATGTTTTTGTGAGCTATCAAGCACCTGCCAGCCTGCTCAGCTGCGGAGGGGCTCTACTTTACACAACAACCTAATAACGTTGTTCTATATGGTACAGAGAAGCTCACCAAGACTAGTGGTGCTTCCCTGGTGCAACTGTGGCTGCACTCGGGAGTTTGTCTTCCAGGCTGTGTCAAGGAGGAATCTGCCTCCTCCTGCCCATCTTGCAGAACTGGGCCTGCAGGAGCCTGTAGATCAAATAGGCAATGGGAGACAGACCTTTATTTTTTTACAGTCAGGGTAACTACTTGATGAACAAATCTCCAAGTGCTAAAATAGTAAGGATTTTTTAACATATAACTAATAGATATTGACCATTTCATCTGCAATTACTGCAATTGCAAGAATCATGCAGTGAAATCTTTCTTGTGAGATAATATGGGCAAAATCTGAAACTTGTAACTGGAGTGGTAAGTTGCAGTGGTTCTTTCAACACTGCCTAATTTTAGGCAAGAACTTGTCCCCATTTTTGCCAATTTAACTTAATAGTACTTATCTTTGGCCAGACTAAAGGACTACTACCCAAAAATATCTCTCTGCTCACTCACCATAAGTCAACTGAAAACTCCCTGCCATGGAGACGAATCTCAAGAGTTGAAGCTGCACAGTAACTTTCTAAAAGCAATGAGAAGGAGCCCTAAGCAGTGTACTTTGGAGCAGAGTACAAAACCAGTCATTTCACACAGCTTCTCCAACCCTCTCCACAACAGCAGCAAAGGGAGAAAGGCACAAATGATACAAAAAAAGAGGTGAAATAACTAAATCTCTAATGCAAGTCCAGGTCACTGACATTTTAATTTGTTCACACCTAAAAAAAACCGAAAAGAGTCCTATCAGCGTATGGTGGAAAGTGTCCATCAGTGTTACCTCTGTGTGGGAAGGAGGAAGGAAATTCTTAGAAGGAGGAGACAGGGGTTTAAAGGACAGGGAGGACCAGCTCTGGTGTGAGTTTTTCCGGGCAGAGGAGGAAATGTGGACTGCTGCTAGGGGCATCCCTTCCCAGGGCAGCATTTGCTGCCCTTCCTGATGGTTTTGAGGGGTAGAAGGATGATTCTCTGTGGGTTTGTGTGCTTACTCCATGGGTCATTCCTCCTTCTTGTACACAGAGACACATAGGGGATACTGAGAAGGTGGGGCTGAAGGCAGACTCAGGGAAAGAGGGAGGTGACAGAGGGGCTCCTCTCTCACCATGCCCTCCACCCCATAATCCTACACTCCTCCTAGCCTCATGGGGCTGAATGAAGCATGGATTATCTCCCTTTCAGCAATTTCATCACTATAGAAATGTACCAAGGGAAGACTGCGGGGCTGAAGTTGGAATATAGACAGAGCCTTGAGTGGGCACTCTACTGTTGTGCCCAGGTCTACTGCCTAAAATACAGCCCTGTACAACAAATTCCTGACAACTTCTACACCCCTTGTAAAACATCAGTCCTCAGCCCTAAATCTTACCCCTTTCCTGTATTTTCACCTTCTTCATGCTTTTGTTGGATCTGAGCTCTTTCTTCCCCCAGCCTAAAACTTCCTCTGGTATGTCATCATGTGCTGCTGGCAGAGCTGAGAGCTTGGGCAGCTCCTCTGGGAGAAGAGCAGTTTTAGAGCAGTGACAATACCCCAGACATCCTCTACTCTCCTGGAGCTGTGTGCATTAGTGTAAATAGATGAGTGCAGGCACTTTGCTTTGATGCTCTCTGAGCCTACTACAGCACCTGGGCCTTGTATTAGCATGAGAGAGAGCATGAAGGTTTTTTTGGCCTCCCAGCTGTCCATGTAAAGCAAAAGCCATGGAGCACTTTCTGGCAGATCCACGTTGTTGACACAGGTTTCCACTGAATGCTCAACACTGCCGCTGCATGAAACAAGCCTGTCTGGGAGAGAGCACTCTGCTGTCTGCTTCAAACAACAAAAAGGCTGCCTTGGCTGTGGATGGGAGTGCGTGCTTTTCTGTGCACAGGGTAGTCACGTTGCATAAGTCTGGGCACCTAATTTAGGAACGTAGCTGTGCTAGGTTCCCTGTATGGGCTGTGGAAAGAAAAACACGTATTTGGAGAGAAATTCAGGACAGCAGCCGAACTGCTCTTCCATTCAGCACAATAAAAATGACACACTAAAAGCTCTAAGTAAATAATTGTTATAAAGGGTCTACTCAACATTAACTGGTCTAGTAAACGACTGTATTTTCTCTCTTGTACACACAGATGTAAGGTCTGTGTTTCTTTACAGCTTCTTCAGTCTGCTTTGTATCTTCTAGCACTGTGGCACGTGGAATGGAAAATTAAAACTTTTGGTTTATGTGTTGCTGCTTTGCTACTTTTGGCCACAGCAGAATACTTAAAAATGGGAGATGACAACAGATATTAAGTTGTACAAGTAACTGAGATGGTTACATCTGGGAGAAGAGGGAATGGATAATTCATCACTCTAATGGTTTCTGTGTGCTGGAAGAGACTGTGGTTTTGTAACAGAGAAGTAAATAGAGAAGCATTCCCAGTCTCCAAAGCTGCAATGACCAGATAAAAACTGAGCTGCTGCAAAACAAGTTTATATGAGCATTGCCAGCACGATGGACATGCTAGGAGTTAGCAAAATAGCAAGTGCAGTAAGAACAGAAAAATGCTATGCATGAAAAATCTTGTTAATACACAAATCCCTAAACTTTGTGTGGGGCTAGTTTTTCAACATTTTCTTTTTCTCAAAACTTTAAGCAAATATTCTAAGTTTTGAATGTCTGTACAGTATCTGTATTAGCTTGGGGCTTGTAAAAAATGTCAAGAGGCACTGCAGTCTAGATGATCAACTTTGTAGAAAAAAGTAGAGCAAGGCTTTCATGGGTTTTAATCTCAGAAGCGACTATTAAAATCATCACTTACTCTAATCTATTGTAGAGGCTGTAGGACCTTATCAGTTAATTCTGCATAATACCTTTACCTCTGATTTAAATTACAACATCTTTCTTTGAAAGCCATGTAGGTTGTAGGATCAAAATATCTGTCTTTAGTTGATGCTAGATTTTGTTTCAGAAATATGTATTATCTATACAAAATATGATTCTTCTTATGTGCTTACTGACAATGACACCTCTGAAAAGCTCTGGCTAAACTTTTCCCCTCCCGAATCTTGCAATTCCATTCCCCAGTGTATTCGTTGTGAGTTGTGCTTTGATAGAAAGGCAGGACCAGGCAAAAACACTAGGGGCATTTCTTACTAGCTTTCTTAGTCATCAGAATCTGTTCAGGGTCACTCTGAGTCCTCTGAAATTATTTACACATAGGTAAGAGAAGAAACAGCTATAAGGAGGCTTCACTTAAAGTTTACTAGGAGGCAAAACTTAATATGCTTAAGTCAACTTTTGAGAACTCAAGCAATGAGATTTTTCTTTAAGAATTAAGATTTGCAGGGGCTTCCCACTATGCAATTATTCATCAGTAGTTGGAAAGCCAAAGGTAGGGTATAAAATCTAAGCAAATCTAAAGTTCTGTCTTGGTGAGCGCATTGCACAGTTGTGTCATCTAATTTTGAAAGTGAGGCAGCTCTAGTGTTTAAGACTGTTTCTACAGTACTATATATTTAAACTGGTTAACAGTAAATCAAACACAGAGCCCTGACTTTGGCCAGCTATTAGCAAAAAAAGCCTTGTAAAAATCAGAACATGAGAGGCTAAAAGTGCTGAATATCTTGCCTGGGAAGCTTGGCATCCCTCTTCTCATATATCCCTTCAAGCAGTTTAGGAAGATTACTCTGAAGGTGAACTAGACAGGATTTAATATTAAAGCTGGATATATAGCCAGCCACCATCTAAATTTTAGAGAAACGTGGTTCTTGCTTCAGTATGTGACAAGTTACTATTTCTAATCAAAATGATATCTAGTATGATTTTGAAACCAGTCACCAAAAGCACCTGTTCAACTAGAAGCAATTCTTACTATAAGCCAAGTATAATAATGAATTTTTCAGTGTGTGGTAATATATATGCATACAGTTGTCAGAAACAAAATTAAAGGTGGTAAAAGCTAAAAATCAATGGGCTTTGTAGGTAGAATTTAAACTCAGATAACAAATAAGTATTTGTATTGAGTGGGAGAACAAAACAAGCAATCTGAAACAGCAATTGGTATAAAAATACTTAAGATATGTCAGCAAAAGTTTTACATGGTTATATGAAATTTCAGAGTGACACCCCTAGAAGGTATGTTTTAAAAGTGGAAAGGTGCACTTTGAAAGTCCCATTACCTAGATAGAATCACTTAGATATGGGCTATTAATAAATCCAAAAGGAAAGAAACAGGAGGTCAAACGTCTTAATCACAACAGTCATTTAAATAGGCTCAGACTTTAATTCCCTTTAGGATGTTAATTGCATATCCACCTGATATCCAGTCCTGAAATTAGGCCTTTGTGTTCTTGGTAAACTGGTTATTTAAATACTGAATAAAATTACTGAAGGAAGTAGGCCTGCTTTGCATTGAAAGGTTTCTTTTAACTGGATTAAATTTTCTCCCATTAAAGTGAAAGAAAAGAGAATTCCTATAGATGAAAATTTTCTCTGTCAGTGTTCATGCCTTCTCAGGTTAGAAACAAAAGATCAAAAAATGTTGTCATTCACCTGATTCTAGGGAGCTCTTAAAAAGAAAGGATCTCTTTATCTCCTGCACTCGTTCTCAGGATGCTGGTCTGCCCCGGGTGTGACTGCAGAGCTGCCGCCGAGCCCTGCACTGTGAAGGGCAGCATAGAATTAAGATTGGTTTTTTACATGGCTTAAATTTTATCACAAATTCAAATGTTTGTGCAGGCATCACTGTTACACAGGTTGTACCAATCTGGGTCCCAACTGGGACTCTAGATAACATTAGTGTGTTTACTGTCATTCTTTTAAGTTTATCTTTGTGTTGTTATAGGGTAGATGTGAAATAATGTATTTTCTTTTACCAAAAGTCAGCAATTTTCATGTGAATATGAGAAGAAGAAGAATGCTACTTGAATAAACACAGAAGCAGACACAGACAAGGAGATAATTCAGGAGATAATCACTTTCCAAGTCTAGGTTCCTTAAAAACATTTAAGAAACTTGACATCTGTCATCTTCTCTACAGTGTATTCTGTTCTGATACCCAGTAATGGTATTTGTATACTCAAAGTTATTTACTGAATTTCCGTTCTCTTTGCAGTTTTAGTTTGAAAACACAGATACAGCATGAGAGATTAACTGTTTCAGTAACTATATTGCTTAGAAAAATAGGGTCAAGTTACACTCGTTCATATCACTAGCTGTCCTTAGCTTAACACTGTTTCAAGATAGTGTTGAAATTTTTGGACTAAAAAAAATCCACTATAGCTGACAATTAAATGGAATCAAACCTATAAGGTTTTTTTATGTAACACTGAAAGGGAAAGAGAAGACCCGATCGAGAAGGAAACTTTCCATTGGTTGCATAGCAGACTTTTAGATTTCAGATCTTGAGTTTTATGTTTACTGCCATCCCTAAATACATGTATGAGTGTCTGTAGAATATTATCAGTCAGGAGTCACACAAATACACAAGCCTTCTGGTCACCTAAGGGAAATTTTATAGTTCTCTACTTAGCCAGAGCTCTCTCTGGGTGTAGGAGGTCCAGAGAACAGCTCTTAGCTACATTTCAGTTGTAGCTTTTGGAGCTGTGACTGGGATTATGTAAATTCAAATGTCTTAAAATTCATATTAAAGAAAAATGGGAAATTCATGGGGATAGGAAAGAAACAGAATGTATTTGTTTAGCAGAAGCCAGCATGTATAGTGTAGTGGTCTTTGAGATGAAAAAGTAATAGCCATCTGTAAAATGAAATTCATCCTGCAAGCAAAATATGTGTGTTCAGATCTAAGCTTCTGTGATTTCCTTGCCCTTTGAAATTATCAAACTTTCTTTTATGCACTTTTATTTCTCCTACTGTTTTTGTGTCCCTACTGTTCCTCACTGTTTTGGGATGTGGTTCAGGGCTCCACAGTCAAATAAGACGCAGTATCACGCTTTTCCACTGTCAAATACCTTTTGCTTAAACAACTGCTGTAAGCATCAAGCTCTACTGTTGCTTCTTATGATGCAAACCCGAAGAGTTTGTTGAGGCAGGGAACTTCTTCCTGGCTTGGCTGTTAAACATTACATAATTTCATTACCTACATAAACTGCTTTATTACTTGATCTTTGATCAAATAGAACTACAACTTTCCTAACTCAAATGTCTTGTTCTCTGCAGTGGTTTCCCATAGAATATCACCTCAAAGGATCAGTGTTATTTTCAAATGCTTTGATGTTCTGGGCTCACATCTAATCCTCTGAAAAGGATTTTCCAGGCTGATGTACAACAAACAATTCCTCACTCCAAGTGTATGGCACACTCACTCCCTTAAATAACACTGTATTTAAAAAGTGTCAAACCCATTCCGAGTAATTGCATGTGTTATTCGACCCACAGAGAGAGGAGGAGAGTTAATTCTCTCAAATGAATATTAGTCAGGAGCTTATTGCTTTTCGCAGAGATGCTCGTATACTAATGTTGAGGGGAAACACTACTTAAAATAGAAGAGGTTACTCAGAACTTGCAAGGCAGTACTGAGTCACCTGAATTGATTCTTCCAGAGAACAACATTTTCCGAGGATGAGGCCTCGGTGCAGTAGATTCTGTAACAAAAAGTTAAGGTGTTTACTCCTGTGCCTACTGTTATTAAATATGACCACCTGAGAATATTGATATATTGCTTTCAATGGGCACTGATGTGTAAGAACTTAAGTACAAGTAGAAATATGAAGTGATTTCTTACAATGTTTTCTTGTTGTTACGAGACTTTTTTTCTTCTCTGACAAATCAAGGGTTGCTGACTTATTATAGGGAACACATATCTCACTGGAACATCTCAGGAGACATCTATTATATCAGAACTATACATAATGGTGTAACAGGCATGTGCCTGATCTTGCTCAGAGCTATTGCTCCCCACTAGAAATGCCTGTGGTGCAGTACAGATCTAGGGATTGGTACTTTCCTGATATATGTCCCTGGATGTTGCATTGACGTCTTTCCTATAATGAGCAAAATATTTCCATCTCATTCCCCTACTTAAATTCTATACTCTCCTTCCTCTAAAGAATTCTTAGGTAAATGGGAGGTGTGTAGATAGCCAAGGCTGAATTGCTACTAACGGTGATATCAAGAAACATCAGATGTTCAGACGACTTTCCTATGTTCAGGATCAAAATAAAACAAACAAACAAAAAACCTAGAGTTTGGATCAGAAAGGAAATCTTCACCTCCTCTCACTTTCCCACAGCCTGATTGGAGAGGACATGGGTTTTTTACTTCTTTATTGTTCTTGAAAGTCTGGTGTGCATCTCACTTTCTTCAGTCCTCTGAGCATTTTCACTAAAAAACTCCTTGCTTTTTTAAGGGAGCATTGCATTGCTGATATCCTCTTGAGTCTCTTCGTGTTCCCCCCATCACAGTGCAATGTTTGAAATTCTCATATTGTGCTGAAAGTCTTGTTTCTTATAAAGGGTTTAAGTATGTTTATGCAACAGTGTTCTTGTGGATGCCCCTGTACCAACTGTTCCCCCTATGGCATTGGTTGTCTTCAGTGGCGATGGCTCTGTTACAGTCCTGTGTATCTATGTACTTCCAACTTACACTCAGTAATTAAATTATCTCTGTAATTTTGCAGTTCAAGCACTGTATGTTTGGGATGGCATGCAAAAACAAATCCCAGGCATACTGAGTATCCAGGGCTAGAGTTGGTTTCCTTTTCACTGTAGGTTTCTCTGTGGGAAGGAGCTCTGTGAAAGCTCTATTGCAGGAACTTCTTGCTGCTATGCTGTGTCCAAAGAAATGCAGATGTGGTGCTCTGAGCAGCCCAGAGTGGGCCCCATTGCTTAATTTCCCCACAGAGCACATTGCTTCACCCCATAGATGTAACCTGCCACTCCATACACACCTGCATGCAGCTGTTGCCTTGCCTTTTCCCTGTCATGGATTGAGTTTCATTGTTTCATTTTAGGATGGGTAGCAAGCATATGAAGAGGTATTTTTTTTACTGCTAATGTCACCACAGATGGGAGCACAGTCTCTCTGAGAAATCTACTTTGGATGTATTCCACTAAATGTAGCGAGAGAGGGCTTTTTCAGGAGAATGTGGTTTGTGTGATTCATGATCTGATCAAAAAGATGGGACTCATATATTTATATAGGATTTTTTTAAAGTCAAATGATATGTCTATTCTAGACACATGCTCAGTGAGGCCACACAGTTGCTGGGTCTTGTTTCTGCACATGAATTGATACTTGTGTATTTTGTCAGTTGCTTATGAGTCAAAAACTTGTTCACAAATCTTTTGATTAGTCATATTAAAAAAGTCCCTTTTTTCAGTCTTATTATAACAAAGCCACCCAGAAGAATATGAGCTGTAGGAACAGGGTCTTTGTATGCAGACGAAATTCTAATATGCATTCTGAAAAATCTTTAGTAATAATATCCTGAATTATGCATGTTTACAAGGATTTTTTAAGAGTACTAAGAAGAATTAATAGCAAAAAATTAATAAAGCAAGATCGTTTCAGATTGATAACAACTTCTAAAATTTGCAATACAGTTTCTGTGACATGAACTAATATCCTGAAGGAAGGTGATGGATACAGACAAATCTCAGCAAAATAATAAGGAAAGTGCAACTGGGGTGGCTGAAAATCTTTATTATCTCTAGATCTAATCTTTATTATGTCAAGATTCTGTGGGATCAAGAACAAATCAAAGGCAAATCCAATTGGCCTTGAAAATAATGAATTTTGTATGCTCCAGGGTAAACCCAATAATCTAAGAAAACCGAGAAAAATAGGCTTTTTGTACTTTGAAAAATGAAGTTACAGACTGTTGCAGGGTTTAAGGAAATCACATGGTTATCTCTGCTAGTGCTGAAACATTTCCTTTAGTACAATTCCAATGATCTGATTGCTTTTGCCATGTCTCAATAAGTCTGACCTTTTTTCTTTTTAATAATAAAGACACAGAATGTGTAAAATACTGCATTGTGTAAAGACGAATCAAAATACATGACTGACTGATCTTTCTAAAATAACTAATCATTAGTAAATCCCCTGTCTTTCTTCCATCATTGATTCCTTGGGCCTGAAATTGTTGCAATTAAGGAAACACACATATGAGGCTGATGGACAGTTGTCTTCTAATCCTGACAGATTTCCTGTCCATCTCCACTGAGGAGAGACTGAAGGGTGTTATCATTCTCCCGAGTCAAGCTAAATCCATGACACCGAATGGAATCTATATAATGTACAACAGTGGGTTTCACCATCACCTCCTATCTCATGTGTCCATTTTCTTTTCTACCTTCCTCTTAGAGATCTTTTCTGACCTTTATGTGTGTGTGTTTTCCAAGGAGGTGTGACTTAGCTGATTAAGGCTGTGGCATGTCTTGTTTCACTGCTATGAACCCATGACTAAAAGGGCAGCTAAAAGCAGCATTGTAGTCATCAGATGCTGCTAGGAGTTTGCCAGGTTTTGGAGTGGTTGATAAGACAACGTGCTGGGTCTGTCTTTTTCCAGGCGCAAGTGAGTTGAAGTTATTTTCTCTTTCTAATTTCCATGCTTTTCTTCCTTTCGCTGTGTGGCCTCAGTTTGCTTTAAAGAAGTAGCACTGATTTCAACTAATTATAACTTTTTGTCCCAAAGGGACACTTATTGACCTCTTTAACACAAAGTAGAAGGGGCTTTCCCTTATAAAAACTTTCTCTAAAGACTGTAGATAAAGGCAACGGAAAATTGTTTACTGTTCTGCTTAATGTGTTTCATTGTTTTCCCTTTTTCCCAAGTTATTGAAAAAGAATAAAAGTATTTTAATTTTCACTGTGAAAACAAATGGAGAGTTTGAAACTCTTAATCCAAGTGTTATAGAATGCCATATTCAAATAAAGACTTTTGACCCTCCTTCTCTATCAAAATTAATACATTTCCCTCGTCATTTGATGGAAAAAAGCATATTGAGTGTTTAGAGAAGGACCCAACCACTTGGACCTCTGCCTGATTGGTGTTCTACCTTGGATTCTTTATAAAACTTACTATGAAGAGCACCTGTTAACACTGTACCTCTGACTAGCATGAACTATTTTATTAATTACCAACAAATGTTACATAATCCTAGTCAGAAGTCAAATGTGCTTATAACAACTTTCCGCCAGCCCTAATCAGAGACCAAGATACCTTCCATCTGCAGGAATCTCCTCTAATGTGCATTTTTAAAATGGAGCAGACATAAAGCATGATCTAAGACTTTGCTCTCAGCTGTTTGGAGCAAGACCATAAGTACACTACATAAATATAAGGGATTTTGCTTTTAGTTTGGCAAAAAAATAAAAGCTGTGCATCTTGCCATACATGATGAAACAAATAAGCTCATCTCTGTTGATAAAGCTAGTTTTCTGTGCCAGTTCAAGTGGATTAAATAGTACTTTTCAGCTGCACTTGCACTTTGAACGGTCAGGGCTCAGAGGGGGTGGTTATGCAAGCACTGCATAAGGAAAAATAAATGCATGGAGATATCACTACAAATAGCTACCTCCTTGAAATTCAGTATACATTTAGGTCCTAGGTTGTTTCTTTCTTTCACCAGTAGTGAGGGATAATGAGCTTCAGGGACTATGGGAACCTGCAATTGAAACAGAACTGAGATATCTTGTAAAACAACATTAAAAGGACAATGGGGGATCAAAGTTGATGGGAAAGGAACTACCAGAGTGACTATGTGCATGACAAAACTTTATGTGAAGACTGATTAAATGCCCTCTTTGTCCTTCTTTTCCTTGGCTAGGACTAATGTGTCATTTGAATGTTTTATCTTGCCTGGGAACAATTATATCTATGAATTCTGAGAGCAAATCCAAAATGCAGGGGCCACTGCATACAGAGGTCACAGTCCCGTAGCTGACTGACATAAAAATACAGGCGAAAAACCCAAGAACCAACCACTGGTCATACAAGCTGGGGTGAGGGGAGGATAAACAGTAGCAATATCACTGCAGAGAACAGTTATCGTAAAGCTAATATTACTTGATTTGGGTAGTAATTGTTTAACAGTTCACTCCCTTACAGTCTTGCTTAGCTTTAAATAAAAATAAATTCAGCTGTCAGTAGGAAAGATCTGCTACATGGCCTAACTGGAAGCCGTTTTCTTGACCAGTAATAAAAGCACATTTCTGCAACAGGAGAAAAGCAGTCTTCTGTCATTCTAAAGTCTAATTCAGAGTGGATATTGCAGTTGGTGCTGCTCCATTTGCACTGACGTCTCCATCCTCATTTAATGCTAATGTGTATATGTATAGTCTTATCTATGTATATACATGTAGTCTCATTATACCTATTCTGTGTGGTAAAACAAGTGAAGAATGTTAACATTATGCTTTAGGATCACTAGGCAGGGACTGAAATGGATTAGCAAATTATGTGTTCCTGTTAGGAGGATAAGCAATGAATCACCAACAAATTGTTGCCTTCTGCTAAATCAGCAGAAACCTGAATGTCTCGTTGTTAATTGTTTATGAGCTTCTTTTAATAGTTTCCTGTAACAGTTAGCTCAAAATCTACTAATATTGTTCCAAAGCATAAAATCGCTATTTTCTGCTGCTTTGTAGTGATATACATCTGGATAATGTGGGTGTAAAATGTTATCAGTCTGTTGTGGGAGAGCTTTACACCCACTTTTTTGCTGGTGTCAATGACTACACATGCTAAGAGGCAAGCATGGAACCAAGCCTTTAAAATAAAATTCAATAAGCAGATTAGGCAGATTTGTCAGAAAACTCTGAGCTGCAGTGCTGCTGTTAATGCTAGAAACCATGATGTATTGCTAAAAAAGCAAATGTTAATTGGACAATTAAAATATCCATTTATGAAATGCAGAAAAGCCTAGGGGTTCTGATTTAATGTAAAGCTGTGTTTCAACTGCAACCATGCCTGCCTTGAAATGAAATGTGGAAATTTACTTGTGTATGGTTTATAAATACTTGCATGTTTACAGATTTCTCTAATTTCTAAGTGGGTGACATTTCAATGCATTTCCCTTTCTTGCTTAGGAATATGTTGGCCAGTTAGAAATGCTGAAACTGGATGATGCTTCAGTTATCTTGTGGTTTGAGAACAATTGCTTTACTCAGACCAAAACATCGTGCCCTGAGTTGGCCTTTTCACACTGTGATTACTAGGAGGTTAGCCCTACTGAATTAGAGTTACAAAATCTCCAAAGCTATTAAATGACCCCAGTTACCTCAAAGAGAAGATGGTCTTAAGTGGAGTAGGGCTGATTTTCTTGCTTTTAATGAAGTAAACCCATTCTGTTCTAAGCGACTCACTAACACGACTTTTCAATTGTTACTATATGTGGATACAGTTTTTGTGTGATTATTTTGCTGTATCATAAGGCACATAATACACTGTTGTACAAACAGAGTTAACAGGCTGCACAATGCTTATTCTCTAGAAAAACTGCTGAGCAATAAAAGGAGTGAAAAGAAAGATACTACAACAGTAGGATATTATAATATTGATTAATATTATATACTATTAAGATCAAAGACAGAGAAGCAAAAATAAAGATGGGAAATACCTGATATATTAGCTGGTATTCACTTTCAGTGACTACGAAATTAGTCTCTACTATCAGGAAAGCAGGAGCGTCTTAGTTAAGAATCTTTGATGATGCAAAGAGGAAACAGTTCAGCTTGTCTTCACTGATTACTTGATGAAATGCCCCTGCATCTGAGAAAGATGTTTGAACTATTTTTTAATATGCCATGTTCTTGGGAAACATATAGGAACTTTGCCTATGGAGTCAGTCTGAGCTGCATGAAGTAGAGCAGAATCCACGAACTGGGAGGGAGAACTAAACAGGAAGAATAAGGTTTGGAATGAACTAGTATTCCTGAAAATTATGTGAACAGTTCTACTAAATATTGAATAGTCACATCTAATATCTTAGTGATGGTACAAAATGATCCAATTAAGAGGTTTTTGAAACAAAGAATGATTTGTTGGACTCAACAAGAGTCATTAAGTTTAAAGAAAGATTAAAATAGAATTTTGTACACGACAGGGAAACCCATTGTTAAAATCAACTGTATGAAAGATTCTGAAACAGATATCCAGCCAAGACCAAATATTTATGACTGGAAAGGAGGGGAGAATTAGATAGGTTCTGTTTGCTTCAGTTCTTTGCATGCCACAGAAGGCGACTAGAAACTGGAATCACAGATTGTGGGTCCAGTCTAGCACAGCAAAATATATGTGTCTTTAAAATAACAACACAACCCCCTAAATCCTTTCCTTTTACAATTGAGCATACTATGCTCTATACATTTTGATTTAGATGCATTTCAGCATTTCTTCTTATTTAGTTCAGTAAGCAGTCACAAAAAGATGTGGTTTCCAGTTTTTAGAGGTAAGGCGTTTTATTAATTGCTATGGGATGAGACAGTCAGTACCTAAACAATGTATTTATGCAATATAGTTTCCTCATAGAGCTTCAGAAAACAGTTTTATTTTTAATTATAGTGGTCACTGAACCATAGTAAATATAAGTTTGGTGCTCTAGCAAGAATGTTGTAGGTACTGTTAATGTCTTGATTTACTCCTAGTGTGTGATATGAGACTCCAATTAAGGAATTCTGCTACTCCTTTATAATAACTATCATTTTTCAATAAATAAATCTCTTTGTTTCTGTTTTACAATTGCGTTAATGAATATTTTCTTAAAATTATATTAGTGAAACAGATAATTGAATGTTGGTTATTTACTATATATCTTTTCCCAGATACCATATCTACAACAGTTAAGTGCTTGTTGTGACTGGAATGTAATCTCAGTGGTTTTGGTACTGCTACCTCCATGGAACTTTCACTTCTTAATGGCTACAGAGACTAATCTTGAGTTAAGAGCCAAACATTTTTTCCTCTGTAATACTGCAGTGGTGTTTAGATTTGTGGCTTTTAATGTCAAAAGGAAATTATAGCTCACGCATGCCTTTCCAGGCAGAATAGCTCGTGTAGAGGACATTAGAATGACTTAAAGGAAGTCTGGAATAAACTCATCATAATTATGAAGACAAACAAATCCTTTAACCTGAGTAATTATTCTATATTAAAGAAATTAATAATTAACCGTGAAATCTGTAAGCCCATGTTTATGTTGGCCTGTTAAATAATGGTGGGAAGAAGTAGCCTCATTACAGATTTCTCCTATGAGTATGTAGGGAACATCTATTTTTTTCCTCAGTTATCTGCCCTGGCATGTGCACAAGGTGATTTGTGCTTATGTACGGTTTTTAATGCTTGCCCTTCTGACTTTGTCACCCAGTGCAGAAGCAGAAACCATACTGTGTCACTTACATGACACCACAGACATCACAAAAGGTGTGAGAAGTATTCTAAGGTAAAACCCAAGTGTATAACTCTCAAAACTATGGTCTGACATTTTTGTTTATAATCATGAACAACAAATATCCTAGTAAAACACTTAGTACACAATTTTTGACTGAAAAAAGCTAAATTAGGTTCTTCACCCAGAAGGTGGTTGGGCACTGGAACAGGCTCCCCAGGGAAGTGGTCACAGTGCCAAGCCTGACAGAGTTCAAGCATTTGGACAATGCTCTCAGGCACATGGTGTGACTCTTGGAGTTGTCCTGGACAGAGCCAGGAGTTGGACTTTGACGATCCTCGTGGGTGCCTTCCAACTCAGCATATTCTATATCATTTATTCACAGTGAACAGTTTGCCTAGTAACAGTTGTAGTCCTGTACTTGTGTTGTAATAATCACAATTCAAATAAGATCCATTGCATTATGACTAGCAATGGATCCAAGTTTGAAGTTTTAAGTGCTGAGAGGTGTTTTGTGTCTTGTGTGAATATTTGAGTCTTGGGCTTTATGTTATGATATACTTGGAAAAGTACTAGAAATGGAAGGTGAAAGGTAAAAATTAAGATATTAATCTAATGATATTGTGGTTCACAGGTGTAATATTTAAAATTGGAAGACCTTAAAAGTGTCCTCCTTCCCTTTCTCTGCTTCATCCCTTTTGTTTTTCCCTTTTATTCTTTATTCTTGCCCTTATGTAGTAGCTTCTTCAGGCTACTACATCACTACCTCCCTCAATATTTATGTGAAAAGTACATTTTAACTGCTAGCATAAAGGACATTCAGTTGGAGAATGGTCAATCCAAGTGAGTTTTGCATTGATTATCAAATTCATTTATCACTAATTTATAAGCATTTTAAGTAATGTAAATATTTCCCCATGGAAGAATATTCTTTTCATTGTCTCTGAAGATAAATGAATTAGTTACTTCTCCACAACCTGCCAAAAACTTTGACCTTTGGTAACTAGTATCTCATTAATACCGGAAATGCATCCTAGAAGAAATTTCATGCTGTTCCCAGTGTTTGTGCTGTCTACCTTCATTCCTCCCCCATCTACAACCGGTTGTCTCAGCAGCCAAGGAAAAAAACCCTTCTTTATAGAACAAAATGCAAGTCTGCTGTATCACTGAAATTTGATTTTCTGAAAATGAAAGTGCAAAAACACTGCCTTCTCAAACAAGTTTCTTTGAGGCAGACAAATCTCTTAACAATTATTTGCATTTCTCAAGTTTCAGAGTAGCGCTGTGGCTACAAAAATTTTTCCCACGAAACTGCCTATTGCTTTAGAAACAGAATTGTTAAATATAACACAACTCAACTTCATAGCAAAGATTGCCATTGTAGGGACAGGGGATGAAGTTTTTCTGGTTTTATAAGTTTACTGGAAAACTATACAGTGGATTGATGGAGTTAGAAGGAGGGATTTCCTTGTCTTCGTTCCAGGGAGTTATTTAGGTCCTCAGGTATTAACTCATTCAGAATAAAATGGAATATTTAGACACTTACTTGAAAAGATTTTGAAAAGCTGATTAACTATTTGCAACAGCATTGATTTTTGAGACTAATGCATGGTTAACATAAATTATCAACAAAATTAAAATTACCTTTCTATTCCTTCCTTTTCATTGGCCAAACATTGATGGAATGTCAATTGCAAGAAGCTGAAGAAAGCACTAAACACATTTCCATTTATTAATACAAGTGAGAGAGATGATATATCCTTATATACATTATAGTCATATAGTACATATATATAGTTACAAAATGATATAATCTGTTACGAGACTGAGAAAAACAGGAAATTCTATTTTGAGGACGCTATTCCATGTGCTTTTTTAATTTAAACCAACATTACTTAGAAACATAATATGTTAATGCCCACAAAATGACCAAAGGGAAAAAAAAAGGGCCTTCAAAAAACTATTTCTTCTTTTGTGTCTCCCCACAGTTTCCAATAAATTTATCACACAGTATATTAGAAAAAGTTCAAGAGAACAATAAAAACTCAAAGGAGACAAGAACATGAAAACACAAGCAAACTCTTTTTCCCAAAAATATAAGCCACAAGATCCATACCTCCTCGTTAATGTTAATAATCCCACACAAAATAATGAAAAGAGAAATGAAAAGCTTTGAGCTTTCCCGGGAAGGATGCTTCAGACAGTGTTGTTTTCTTGTTCTTGGGTGAGAAGTGTAGACTTCCAGACTTTGGCACAACCATATTCCAGACTACACTTAGACATGAGCTCAGTAGCTGCAGAACAGAAGTTTTCATAAAAAAGGAAAAATTTCACTGTCTAAATTTTATTATTGCACTGTATCCCTGTAGTAAATTCTTACATAACGCTATATATAGAGTACAGAAAACATACCTAATAACAGACATGCAATTAACACTTATACTGTATTTTATGGGTTCAGGATAAACACCAACTGAAGAAAATGCAGTATATTATTGAACTACACGGTGATCACAACAAGCATATACCTATATGATGTTAGGTATAATTATGTTCACCTAAACTCTGCTAATCTGCAATAAATTCTTTTTTAAAATTCAGTGTGGAATCGGGTCTACTAATTTTATTCTTCTTTCCAAGTCACAGATGTGACCTAAACTGGCATAGATTTTACATTGATTCCAATTCATTGACCACAGTGGTGTTGATTTATGACATGATAGAAGATGCAATCTCTCTAGTTTTACACCCTTTGAAATAACATGTTTGCGAGATTGATATCTGGCTGAAAAGTCTGACATGCTGTAAGAAAGAACAGGAAGAAAGCACGATATCTGCCCCATTTAATTCCTATTGGTGTTATCTTATTCTGTGCCTCCAAGAAGAAAAAAATAGTGTGGTAGTATATTCCGCTAGATGAAAACAAACACCTGGGAGTTCCCTTCATGTTACTAAATACTGAACGTTTACAATACTTGTTATTAGTATAGACAGCAAACTCGGTTTGTTTTACATAGATTATTACTTTTAGTGTGTGCATACAAACTTATCTATGCATCTTTTAAGTGAATAAAATTTGTGAAATTAAAGTGCTAAAATTCTTATAATAGTGTCAATTTATGTTCAGTTCAGAATCCTGCTGCAGTACCTCAGAAGCACTATCACACTGGTGCTGCTGTACTTCCTTGCATTATACCAAGAAACCTGTTTTTTGGTGAAAGTTGTTAAGGGCATATTATGGGTCCTAACAGTGCTGTTGCCTTGATAAACTAGGTTTGCAAGAACAAGAAGCCCTTGCCATCCAAAGGCAAAATGCACTCAGTAAAGTACCTGTTATAGTGACAATTACAAACGTGCATGAAGATGGGCAGATTTCAAGTGGCATTTTAAAAACATAACAAGAACAGGGCAACAAAAGGTCTACAGTAAGCAGCAGGCCACATAATGTGGGAGAACTGGACCAAAAATTTGAAAGACTTCTTCCAGATTGGGCAAAAAAGAAATAGGCATACTACACACGTCATAAGACAACTAGATAGTTAACAAAACATAGAGCTGCAAGGAACTACAATTTTCTTGCTAAAACTTTCTGTTAATTTTCAGAGGCTGTGTTAAAACTTTTAAATTCCCAAATCAGCATGGGATTATTTTGGCAGAAGTAGGGTCTAATGTTTTCTGCATTTTTCTGTGGAAGGCACAGTTGTCAGTTGGTGATAAAAATCTTCAGTCTTGTGGAAAACAGTGGCCAGAATCAAATGTAATGCGTGACTGAAAACGAGCAAATAACAGTGGGGAACACAAAGTTTATTGCTAGGGGGTTGACTGGCACCTTGATCTTTGAGACTGGCAGTCCTGGAGCGAGGAGCCCTGTTCCTCTGCACCCACACAAAATATGCAATTCCACTGAATTCCACCTGCAAATATCAGCCATGGATGATGTTTATTCTTCTAGTTTTACTATGAGTTCATCTCAGAAACAAGTCTGTGAACTTTATGTTGCTTCCTGTTATGATAGAAATGATCATGTTATTTCCACTTAAAACCGATCAGTTGTTTTTAATTATTCAGTGCAATTAACCATAACCTCACATCAGCCAAAATGCATTCCCTTTAAGACACAGTACCAGTCCAGTTTTGAAAACATTCCTGATTTTTTCACGTGGGTAGAGTAACCTTGTGTGTTTTGAGTCAAAAGGGAGAGGCACATATAATGCAGTTGATTGGTGTGGGCAGGTAACGTAGAGGAAGTCAAACTGTGTCCATCAGGAATTAGATTGTTCAGGTGCTTTTGTGCATGTGCTGACTTTACATTCTGTGGATATTTTATAATATCTAATACGTATTTTGCAGATATGTACATACAATATTCTATGTGTACTGCACATATGAATATTTGTCCTTGATGAATAATCAAACAAGAAGCTGTGCTTCCAACTACGTTTGGCCTTTATGACCCTGTTCAGAAAGTTTCCAGAAGAATCTATTACCTTCACTGCTTTTAACTTTGCTTTCTAAGCAAATTATCTAACATAGCCAGGTGTGGTATGTCTGTTACTGTGTAATATCTTTTGAACTATCTGGAAAATTCCAACAATTTAACAGAGGACTAATAGTATCATACATGCTCTTAGTCTTTTCATTACAAGAGAATCATGGGCAAAGAAGATAGCAGATAATATTCTGGTGTCTGAAAAACTGCAGCATACAGTTCACTTACATTAAACAACAAATCTGCACGTTAGAGAAATAATACTGCCCTAGCCTTGAGAACCTTCAGAAGGAGTTTTCATCTTGCTAAAAACCAAGGAGTCTAATTATGAGCTTCAAATCTGTGAGGAACCAGGTATCATCAGCTCCACATTCTTGGAACGATTTTCCTTATGTCATAATGTGCTGAAAACTGTAAAAAATGTTTCAGGCAGCGATGATATAGGGGACTATTTATAGTTTTTTTTCTTTCTTTTCTCTCTAATGTCCTTGCATTTCATGCAGGAAATAAAACAGGCATCTAATCTAATACTCACCTTCAAAGCATTATGGAAGGTATCTTGGACGTTCGACAATCCAGACCTTGGTCCTGTAAATTCATGTGAACTGAGATTTACAACCATATGAAACATTCACAAATAGTAGTGCTGGAACTGACTTGTGCTTAAGTAGGATAAAGTGCAATTATATTTGTTCAGTGCATTTTCATAAATCCTAATTTTTTAAAGTTATCCAAAGCCAGGACTTTTCCTCATAATTGGGGTAGGTTTCAAGAAATATCTCTCACTTTAAATAATATGGAGGAAGGGATATTTAGGAGGTTTGAATAAACTATGAATGAAAAATATGAAAAAATGTCTTTATCATTCTTAGAAAAAAACATTTTTGGTCAGGAGTAAGTTTGAGAGGTAAAAATCTCTTGAAGTCAGTAGTAACTGAAACAAGGAAATTATAGAGGAAATGCTTAAGCTGGAGTTCATCTGCAGAACTCTGGAGTTCATCTGCAGAACCTCTATATTAAATACTCATATATTACTTGCTCTAGAGGCCTTATGGGTCATGGCTGCTCTTGCAGTTTCCAATCTGTCAGAAGAACAGGTTTTCTACTGCTGGAAGTAATGATAAAATCTCCTAGGTGTTTGATAACCCTTTTTCATTATGTCCTTGAACGGTGTGAAGTTACAGATTATGGGTATGGCTCCTCTAGAAACACTTTTGTATTTTGTTATGCTAGCCACACAGCCTGATTACCAAAATAACCGTGATTTCGTTATGTTTACCAGTTTTGGTCCTTCAGAAGCCTTCTGCAGTCACACACCCCTCACACATTCTAAGCTGTCAATGATCCAGTTTCAATTTTACTCTTTTTTAAGATATTCTGTTGTCCTCACCTCATGATCATTGCATCACATTAGCAGAGCCCCTCTGCCATGTATTTGTTCCAGGGAGCTGTTGCTGTTAAAAGTCTGGCAGCTCCCGTGGCTTGCCAGACTTTTTTTTGCTGGAGGCCAAGCATCTTTCCTGCGATGGGGTTATGTGTCCATGGTAAGGTACGGTCTGCACGAATGCTCAAAAGATGAGCTATTCCATGGCAGCCCTTGTCTTCACGCTACGGTAAACACACGGTAGCTATCCTTCAAGGGAATGGTATTTAAAGCTTTATATTCGCTCTGGGTTAAGCTCACTCACGGTGGTTGAGGTACAACACCCGGTGAAGCCATGTTGTACCTTCCACCCCTTCTCCCCGACAGTACTGTCGGTTGGCAAAAAAACTGGCGCAGAGCCGCTTAATTAATACCTCTCCTGAGGTATCTCTCAGTGCAGCACATCACGCAGAACTCCTGCGGGACAGACGTGCCCAGGCAGGCAAGGCGCCGGCCAGCCTTGCTGGTGCCTCCCGGCGGGGCTGGTGCAGCCCCGGGCTCGGGCCGTGCGA